>NC_135525.1:611787-933037 GCF_051989575.1 Stigmatopora nigra | reverse complement strand
TAAGTTATCCATTTGGCATCGTTCTCATTGCTAGAAATTAAGTTATAATGAAAACAATCATACTTGGCCAAAACGTGATTTTCAGGGCATGAAAAGTACATTAAGGCAATAAAAAACTGAAAAGTTCCCTTGCTGCCAAACAAACTGTCAGAGACACAGTTACTGTGTATATAGTGAAAAATCGTCCAATTCAAGTAAGTTTTTTATTTGGCATCGTTCAAAGTGATAGAAATTAAGTTACAATGAAAACTATCACACTTGGCCAAAATGTGATTATCAGGCCATGAAAAGCACATTAAGGCAATAAAAACTGAAACGTTCCCCTGCTGCCAAACACACTGTCAGAGACACATAGTTCCTGTGTATATAGTGTAAAATCGTCCATTTCAAGTAAGTCATTCATTGGCATCATTCTAGGTGATTCTGGAGCTATCACCCACCATAAACAGTGTCCAAAACAGGCGATACAAAATAGTGGTTGCATTATAACAGGGTCCAGTCGGTTCTGGTGGGTGTTTGTATACGGAACTTGTGTCCAATTATGATGGGGATGTATACTTGACTATTCTGTAAAGAAATAATCATCTAGCGATGTTCAGAAGTTCTGCTATGCCCGAATGAATTACTTTCATTTGGTCACTTTATTTACAAGTGGTGGTTTAGAAACAGGCCCAGTCGGTTTTGGTTGGTGCTTTTACCCAGAATTTGTGTTTATTGTGTGAGTGGATGTATTTTCACTATTTTGTATAACAATAATGATCCAGGATGGTTCTGGAGTTATTTCCCACCACAAACAGTGTCCAAAACAGGCATTTTGCGGTTCAAGTAGTGGTTGTATTAAAACCAGGCCCAGTCGGTTCTGGTTCGTGTTTTTACCCAGAAATTGTGTCCAATGATGATGGGGATGTATTTTTGATTATTCTTTCTAAAAATAATATTCTAGGGATGTTCAGAAATTCTGTTATGCCCGACTCAATGACCTCAATTTGGGCACTTTATTTACAAGTGGTTGTTTAGAACCAGGCCCAGTCGGTTCTGGTTGGTGCTTTACCCACAATCAGTGTCGATTGTGTGGGTGGATGTATTTTCACTATTCTCTGTAAGAATAAAGATCCAGGGATGTTCTGAGACTATTTTCCACCATAAATAGTGTCAAAAACATGCATTCTGCGACAAAAATAGTGGTTGTATTAGAACCAGGCCCAGTCGGTTCTGGTTTGAGTCTACACCCGTAACGTGTGTCCAATAGGAATGGGGTTGTATTTTTGACTATTCTGTATTAAAAAATATCATCTAGGGATGTTCAGAAGTTTTTCTATGCCCGAATAAATGACCTCCATTTGGGCACTTTATTTTGCATGGTGGTTGTAGTAAAACCAAGCCCAGTCAGTTCTGGTTCGTGCTTTTACCCAGAGTTAGTGTTGATTGTGTAGGTGGATGTATTTTCACTATTCTGTCTAAAAATAAAGATCCAGGATGGTTCTAGGGGTATTTCCCAGTGTTGGGGCTACCAGCCAACACTTAAATAAACTCGAACACAGGAACACACACTGATGCGGATGGAATGAAAGTTATAGGCCGCGTCTGCAGAAGCGGGGGAGTGGACAAATCAGAGGCCCGATAGTGTGACTACTCTCCAAGCTCCTCAAGGCTGTTTCCCGCTGAAAAGTTGCTTCAACTGTGGTTTTATTAGAGATAAGACAAGTCATAAAAATGGGAGGCGTCAATACAAATGCAGGAAGTGGAGTACAAAAGGTGTAGTGCACATTTTAACCAATAGGTGTAAATTAATATTCTATTCTAGTAACCTTTAATATATCATAGTGAAATGGGTGCAAGATTATCTATATATGCAGTGATAATTTTACAATTGGCACACTGCGAGTCCCAGGGATTCGCTTGTCTGAAAACTGTGCGTCCCAGGAAACTTGTCACGAGTCCCAACATACTACAGATGCAAATAAAACATAAACAACGATATATAAACATTCAGATTTAATTTATTTATTATATGGTTTAGGGTTAGGGTTTATTTATCATTGTACTAGTCTTTCAGCTCGTAGATCCTCCTCTCTTTGCAGCCAAAAGTCTTTTGAAATGTGCGTATTTTTCCTTGCTTCCCCCGTTTTGCTTCATGATCATCGATCGAATCTTCTGCAGTTCTTTTCTTACTAGTTGTATTTTTAACTGCGAAATAACTATCCAGACTGTTTTGCTTTTTCTGAAACATTTTTTATCTTTCTTACACTATTACGAAACTCTTGCTATCGCTTTCTCTCCTTCGTCTGCTAGTGTCTGCTAGTCTCGCGAGAATTATTTCGCAAAGATTATGTGGAATAAATTGGTTTGCTATCGGATATATGTGTTTTGGGGTTTTTTTTGATAAAAATTTCTTTGCGTCCGAAAAAAGCACATTACTTGAAATTGTGCGTCTGGAAGAAAAGCTGTGCGTATCAGACGCAGGACGCAGAGGTAACGAGAACACTGTATATGCATGCAAATATATTTCACATATCCCCCCTGAAGTTACTTTGAAAGAATTTTCATTTTCATCAATCTATATCCCTCCTTTGCAGGTTTTAGAATACAAATATCATTAATAGTCACTCAACATGGTATGGAAAATAACTAAATCACTTGTCAAGGCAGAGGCGAAAAACTCAAGTTTACTCAGGGGTACTTGAGGAAAATTCCTCTGCGTCCCCCTTAATGAGCGAAAACAATTTTTTAAGTCAAGACAAGTACATTTACCCAGACGACTCGACATCCGGGGTTTCATCACACTTTGGAAGAGTGCTAGAATCTCCGGCAAGGTTTGTCATGCTGTGAAACTGTATGTCACTGTAAGCTACCAGCGTGTGCTGGATATTTTTTTGAATCATAACTTTCATACAAGGGATTACACACATTGAAAAGATGCAGAATAGAATTAAAACCGCAAAAAAGGGAGTTGCAAATTTAATCAGAATAGAGAACCATGATCCGGTTGTCAACCACGACCACAGTGATGCACCTATGGCTGAGTGATCTTGGGCCATGGTGTTGGCTAAGGCTTTCTTTTCAGCTATGGCACGAGTTATGTTACCTTCGTCACCGGTTTCATCTGGGATGAAGGTGCAACAGTGTTCTCCAACTATGGCACACACACCTCCATCCTTGGCTGTTATCAAATCTAGGACCATGCGGTCTTGCAACTCCATTTCTCTAAGGGCTTTTAATTCCTCTGCTATACCTTGTAGGGCTTTGATAGTTTGGTTAATGAACAATCCCATCCGATAATTCAATAATTCTACACGGAGCATAACTTTACCCACTCCAATCTGTGGAAGTAGTGACAATATGACTTTCTCGGAGGTGGACCATAATTTGTGATCATCAGGGACCTTACTACCCCAAATTGAATCATGTGGTTTAAATTGTACAGGTATAAATCTCTTATATCTTACTGGTATTTTCACTCCCCTTAAAAGGAATGCATCTTGAACCATCTTCACCATTGCACAGCGACCATTCCATACTGTGGGCAAACCCAAATACACTGTATGCCCACACATCCAATACCCATCATCTTGGGGATCAGTGCCCATTACATCAGGGAGAGTGTAATAGTCCCTGCAGGTGGCACCCATGGGTACTCCTGTGGCATTGAACCTGGCTTTGTTAGTGGTGTCTCGTCTGCACGGGGTAAGTATATCCCTACAGAATTTCATGGGGACTTCTCCTACTGGTCTGGACTTACCCCAGAATGTCATATTACTAGCGAAACACACAGCCGTAAAATCACTTGGGTATGGGACGTTGCTTAACATAACTAGATCTGTCCAATCATAGTTCAAAAGCCTTGTGAATTTTCTACCTGTTAAAGGTGGTACAGTGGCATCAACCTCGGGAACTACAGATCTAAATGCACCTTCTAGACACTGTGATCTCAGTATGTCGGGATACCATAGAGGTGTGTAGGCAGTATAGGTATAGGGGTCGATTGGCTTGGGATACACTGGTGGGGTACATGTGGAATAAGGCATACGACTACACACATAACAACTTTCTTTCACACCAGTTATTTTTTTCTGAAATACCATGAAATTATACCACATATTTTCTTCAAAATGATTCTTTGGATTGTTCTTTTCATACCACTTCACTTTCCTCTGTGACAGTAGCACGGCATCGTCTCGTTTTTCAACTCGAATGTCTGGGGGCGGGGCACTCAGCCACACCCATGCTGCCACTGATAGTACAGTCACAGTGATAAGGGTGGCAGCGGCTTTCATTTTGGCTTCTGTGTGAGGGTGTAAAAACTGTGAGAGGTCAAGGTTAGGTTAGGGGGGTGTTTGGGGCAGGTGAGCAGACGTCTGATGATTCCTTCGCGGACAAGGGTTTTGGTAATGTCCGATTTGCAATCTACTCAGGCTTGCCGATGTCTCGAACTATTTTGACTTGGGATTGGTGAATCCACGTCGACCTCTCGGCAATCTTTACTGCGGTGGGGGTGGTGAGTTGAACCACGAATGGGCCTTCCCAACGTGGCGAGGACCAGGATTTCCTTTTTATGACTCGAATCAGGATCTGGTCACCAGGCTTCACCACCTCCTATAAGGGAGACAGAGGGGATAACGGCAGCTCACATGTATTTTGGACAAGTTTTTCTCTAAACATTTTTACCATCCACTCTGTTAGTGGATCTGCCTCGCCCTTAGTCTCTTGCCATGGTTCACCTTCCCATAGGGGAAGTTGGAATGGTCTTCCATGAACTATCTCAAAAAGTGTTAATCCTGAGCTAGTTGGTACAATTCTCATATATGTTTTGACTAGTGGTAAGCATTCTGGCCATGTTTTTTTTGTTTCTTCCATGGTTTTTTTAAGCCTTAGTTCTATTGTACCATTTGTTCTCTCTACCAGTCCCGCGCTTTGCGGATGGTACGAGCAGTGATTTTTTAGACTTATTCCTAGGTGGTTTGCCATGTATTGTATTATGCTGTTTACAAAATGAGTTCCATTGTCACTCCAGATGATTCTGGGGATCCCATGTTCTGGGATTATGTGTTTACAGATGGCTTTAGCCACCGTCAATGCGTCTGGTGTTTTTGAGGGGACTATTTCAGTCCATTTCGAGAATGAGTCAATCAAGACTAAACAGTATTTATACTGGTTGCTTCTGGATAATTCAATGAAATCCATGTGTATAATTTCAAATGGGTAGGTACCTTTTGGGCATTGGCCTCGTTTGGGTCTGAGGTTACCTTGCACATTATGTTTGCAGCAAAATAAACAGTCTCTACAAAAAAATTTAAAATAGGTATTTAGACCTGTTGTCACATGGAAAACACGCTGTACCATGTCTATCATCCCCCTTGTTGAGACATGAGACTTTCCATGGCTCAATTTTGCTACCATTTGGAATAATTTTTTTGGCAAGCAGGGTAGGCCTTTTATTGTATATAGGCCGTCCGCAGACTGTTCCGCGCCTTTGAGTATCCATGCATCTTTTTCATTCTGTGGTGCAATGTTTTGCATTTCAATAATTACTGTTTTTGGGATTGACTCATGTTGTTGTTGTGTATACTGAGCACTCAGTGTTTGTGCTGCTCCTTTAGCTGCTGTATCTGCTCTAGTATTTCCTCTACTAATTCTGTCGCTGCTGTTAGTATGTGCCTTACATTTGCATACAGCTATGTGGCTGGGAAGTAGTACTGCATTAAGTAATTGTTTCAGCAGTTCGGCATGCTCTACTGATTTGCCTGTGGATGTTTTCATCCCTCTTCTAATCCATTGTGCAGCAAATACATGTAGAGTGGAGTGTGCATATTGGCTGTCTGTATAAATCGTGACCTTCCTACCTTTAAACAATGTGCACGCCTTTGTCAATGCTATAATTTCTGCATCTTGCGCTGAGAGATTAGATGGCAATTTTTCTGCACATAAGACTTTGTTGTCTGTGACGACTGCAAATCCTACTTGATTTTTTCCTTGTTCTGATTTGGATGCGGATCCATCTACGTACACATAAGTGCTGTCTGGAATTGGAGTGTCTTTTAGATCTGGTCTTGGTTTACAGCTTTCACTGGTTCTTTCATCACATTGGTGTGGATCTCCGTCTTCTTCAGTTGGTATTAACGTTGCTGGGTTCAAGGTATTGCATCGCTGAATCGTGAGATGGGGTTGCGATAACAATGTGGCTGTTACGGCCAGGTGTCTTGCTGGTGACAGGAACGACATTTTGGTTTGTGTTATCAGTAGATCCACTTCATGGGGGACTTGGAGTGTGAGTGGATGGAACAGTACAAGTTCAGCTGTCATCTGGACCGCTAATGCTGCTGCGCACACTGCTCGTACTTACGGGGGCGTACTTAGGGCAGCTGCAACTGGGTCCAGTCGTTTTGGGTAGAACGCTACTGGTTTAATCTTTGTTCCATGTGGTTGTAGTAACACTGATGTCATGAACGCTCCTTTGCAAGTCACTGTTTGGGTGAATGGTTTTTCATAGTCAGGAAATGCTAGGACTCCTGATTCCAAGATGTGTTGCTTCACTTCCATGAATGTTCGGTTTCCTTCTTCAGTCCATGTCACTGGGTCTCTCATTGTCATCTCAGTGGCATAGATCATGTCTAGAAGTGGCTGAGTTAGTTCTGCATAATTTGGAATCCAACTCCTGCAGTAGTTAGTTAGGCCTAAGAAGGCCATCATTTGTTTTTTCGTCTGTGGTTTCGGACATTGCTGGATGGCTTCTCGTCTTCCATCCGTTAGTTCCCTTCCTTTCTGTGAGACTCGGTGTCCCAAGAAGATGACTGACTCCTGACAGTACTGCAGTTTCTTCAGCGACGCCTTGTTCCCAGTTTGCTCTCGATGTTTGAATAATCTGATTGCTTCCTCTTTGTTTTCCTCTTCGGTGGGGCTGGCTATCAGTATATCGTCTACATATACTAGGATCTGTGTGGTGTCTGTGTTCATGCTGATTTATACACGCTGCAATCTCTTGTGAGAATATTGTGGGGCTGTCGCAGAATCCCTGTGGCAGCCTTGTGTATGTGTATTTGGTTCCTTCGAATGTGAAACCAAACCAGTCTTGTGCTGTTTTGTGTAATGGTATAGAGAAAAATGCATTGCTTAGGTCAATTACTGTAAAGAATTTCTGATTTGGCTTTAACTCGTTCAACAGTATGTGTGGGTCGGGTACGCAGGGTGCTCTGGACTTCACTGCTTCATTGACCCGTCTTAGGTCTTGGACCAATCTCCTCGTTCCCGTCTCCGTTTTCTTCACGGGAAAGATAGGTGTGTTACATTCGCTTGATGGACTTTCAATTAGAATGCCTGCTTCGAGCATTTCTTTAATTACTGGTCTGATGCCATTTATAGCATCTGGTTTAAGGGGGTATTGTTTAGCCCGTGGTCGAAATGATGTCTTGGGCTCAATTCTTACTTCTCTTGCTGTGGTCATTTTTCCTACATCTGCTTTTGATTTGGACCACAGTGAACTCGGTACTGTAGGGAAATCTTCAGCTTGTAGTAGTATGTAGTCTTGTCATGCAGTTAAATGCGTCTTCGGACTTGCTTGGGTCATCCACTTCAGCTTCTGTCTTGTCACTGTTCCATATGGGGTGTTTATTAGTACGCTGACTGTGTGAGTCTGATGTGACCACGACTCCTCGTTTCTGGTCTCCAAAAATTGCACCATGCGTCCTAGGTCTTTCCAGGACCTGTGGTGTTTTCTCTTTATGGACACATGAGGTGTTATCTCAAACTGTAGTAGTTTTTTCGCTTGTGGCGGCAAGTCCACCGAAGTGGCTGCATCTCCCTCTGCTGTGGAATACAGGTACTCCAGTCGGACTAGTTGGGGTCCCAGTCGCTCGAACTGTTTAACAAATTCTGGTCTGGCTTTTCCAAATTTCATGGTGATGTGTAGTGGCCAGTGGGTTTGTGTTTGGCCATTAATATTTTCGACTTTGGATTTTAACTGTCGGATTACGGATGAGGGCCCTTGTGTTGCTAAATCTAGGGAGTAGAACGTATGAGGTTCCTCTTGATCTTCAACTATTTGGATTTCCGCTTCCTCCCATCTGTGTACTGGTTTCATACCATCGTCTGTGGGGATAAGGCTGATTCCCAGTTTACGGAGTAGATCTCTTCCCATGAGGTTCACAGGACAGTTTTTACTCAGGACAAATTTTGCTTCATGATTTTGTCCATTTTCATCAGTTATTTTTGTTTTCTTCGACTTCTTCAATAGCTCCATGAGTCCTCCTGCTCCTATCACAGTGATCCACTCCTTTCCTGGTATCAATCCTGGCACTTTGTCTTTGATGACTGATTTATCTGCTCCAGTGTCGCATAAGAATCTTACTGGTGTTTGACTTTGTCCCACCAGTAAGGTGTAGTATGGTTTGCTATCTCTCTCCCAGAGGGTGGACATGATTTCGGTTAAGTCTAAAACTTCTACTGGCGAGCAGGGGGTTTCTTCGTCCTCCCAAACGCTTTCTTCAGTTTCCTCTTCTGTGTTAGACTTCCATTTCTTCTGGCGTCATTCTTGATATTGATTTTCAGGGTTGAACGGTGGGGGTCTCTGGTTCCACCTGTGTGTATTTTTGCAGTCTCGAGCAAAATGTCCTCTCTCTTGACACTTGAAACACTTGTCATCTGGGCTTCTTCTTCTTGGTCAGCCGTGTCTTCCTCGGCCACTTACTCTTCCATGTCCTCGTTGGTAGTATACTTCTGATGACTCTTCGTCCACCAATGAGGCCATGGCTTGGGTCAGAGCGTTAACTCCTGAACTTACCTGTTTTTGGCAGTGTCTCTCCTCAGCATGAATCGCCCACTCCATGAGTTGGTTCATTGGCATGGTTCGGTATGTGACACAGTACTTCTGCACGAACCCTTTGATATGGGGCTGGAGCCCTTCCAGGAACCCTTGTCTCAGTTGGGCTTGGTACGCCCCTTGCTCATTTTGGTCTTCCGTTATCCCACTGTGGGCTTTGAACACTTCTTCAAATCTTGCTCTGAATTTATGAATTCCTTCTCCTTGTTCCAGTCTTGTGGCTCTAATTTTGTCATAATATGGTGTTGGGCGCCACGTCTCTCGAACTCGACTCAGGACTCTTTCTACTAGCATCGTTAGGTCTGGTGAGTCATGGGGGTGAATTTTTCCTTGGTTGTTTTTTTCATCGAAGTTTCCTCTCACTCTTGCCCAGTTGTGTCCCAGACTCATGGTGAACGCTTTTCTTGTCTCAGCTCCATTCAGGTGAAAACTGCCTTAGCTGTTCAAAATTATTGGACCATTCAGTTGGGTTTTTTATTGGGTCTCCCAGTCCCTTTCATGCTTCAGTACATTCAGACTCGGTCCATGGACGGTGGACGAGAATGGTTTGATCACGATCTCCATTCACTTGGAAGTGTGGGTTTGCAACTTCAACTATGGGATACATTTGGCTTGGTGGTGCCCATGGCTGTGGGCCAGTGTAAGGTCCTTGAAATGCTATCAAGGGAGGATAGAGTTGTCCTCCTCCCATTTTTTCTCCTTGTGCTCTTGTCTGCATTTTGATTACTCCTGCTGGTTCTGCAGCGGCACCTGTGGACTCTGGCTCACCCCTCCTTTCTTCATCGTGTGGATTGTAAGAGGCCCTTTGTAACTTGAGATGTTGTTCTTGTGTGTGCATCTCAGGTCCCCCTCCCTCTTTGTGCCCTTGGCTCGTAAAAGGTGCCTCGCACAGCCTGTCCGAAGTGAGTGCACTGGAGGGGGCCAGTGTCTCTTCGTGGGGCCTAATATTAATCAAAGCTGCCATACTTGTTTTTTTTAGCTTGTTTAATTTTCTTCATAATTTTTTGTTTCTGTCTTAATTGGGCTTGACCGATCCAAACTTGAATATCTTGAAGTTCTTTACATATCTTCTCTTTTTTTTCCTCTTTCAATAGCCTTCTCGACTTGTAATTTACGCTTTATGGCCTGTAATGGCTCCTCCAACAGTCTCCCATCCCACTCTTTGTCTTTATTCTTCCTCCATTCTTTCATATATGTGCAATTATCAGGAAAATGCTTCAGCATAAACTTCATGTCGGTTGAGAGTTCTTTGCTGTTTGTTAAACCCATTTTTGCAACTTTTCTTTTGTTTGAAGATTTTTGCTTATTCAAAAATTATATTGATATATTTCGTTATTCTTATAATGTATTCATTAGTTTTTATTTAGTGTTTACTCACCTTCTCTAGGGACGTCCCGTTTAATTTACTATCTTATTTTCCCGCCTAGATAGTCATTTATACTCTTATTTTGCGCGGCAAACGACGTGATTTACGAGCGTGTCACAAGTGCTCTGGTTTAAATTTCTCCTTAGGGAGATTACTTGCAAGTTTTATATTTATTATTTTATATATATATATATATATATATATATATATATATATATATATATATATATATATATATATATATATATATATATATATATATATATATTTTATATATATATATATATATATATATATATATATATATATATATATATATATATATATCTATATATATATATATATCTATATCTATATCTATATATATATATATATATATATATATATATATATATATATATATATATATATATATATATATATATATATATATATATATATATATATATATATATATA
Organism: Stigmatopora nigra; assembly: GCF_051989575.1. NCBI lineage: Eukaryota > Metazoa > Chordata > Actinopteri > Syngnathiformes > Syngnathidae > Stigmatopora > Stigmatopora nigra. Next base: position 922,401 of record NC_135525.1, on the reverse strand, counting down.
TATATATATATATATATATATATATATATATATATATATATATATATATATATATATATATATATATATATATATATATATATATATATATATATATATATATATATATATTTATATATATATATATATATATATATATATATATATATATATATATATATATATATATATATATATATATATATATATATATATATATATATATATATATATATATATTCTTTATTTTGAGCTTTCATTCTCTTGGCACAGTATAATAATATTTTTTCTATATCTTTAACGCAATCCTCGGAGTCCCTGGCGGAGAGTTGCGACCTCCTCCTCTTTGTCTGGTGATTCACGCATTAGAACTCAAACCAGAAATCTCGAGATCCTTACTTGATCTCCCGTTTAATTTACCTAACTTCTCAAATCCCGAGAACGTTTCCCCTAACTTACGGGGAGCGGTAAAGAAACATTTTTCTCCGACACACGGAGCATCTTTCTTCTCTAGAAAGACAGGGTCTCAATACTGGATTGGATTAATTAAATTAATTTTAAAAGTGCCTTACCGCTCAGATGTGCTCTGTGTCCGGTGGGATGGATTCGCTTCCTTCTTCTGAACAGCGGAGAATCGATAACCCTTCTCCTCAATGGGGAGACAGCTGACGTCAGATTTTTGGATTAATTATTCGCGATCCAAAATCAGGATGCGAAACCTTCTGGGTTTCGGGCACCAGAATGTTGGAGCTACCAGCCAACACTTAAATAAACTCGAACACAGGAACACACACTGATGTGGATGGAATGAAAGTTAAAGGCCGCGTCTGCAGAGGCCCGAGAGTGTGACTACTCTCCAAGCTCCTCAAGGCTGTTTCCCGCTGAAGAGTTGTTTCAACGGTGGTTTTATTAGAGATAAGACAAGTCATAAAAATGGTAGGCGTCAATACAAATGAAGGAGGTGGATTACAAAAGGTGTAGTGCACATTTTAACCAATAGGTGTAAATTAATATTCTATTCTAGTAACCTTTAATATATCATAGTGAAATGGTTGCAAGATTATATATATATGCATGCAAATATATTTCACACCCAGCGTAAATTTTCTCCAAAACATGCATTTTGCAATAAAAAATAGTTGTTGCATTATAACTGGGTCCAGTCGGGTCTGGTTGCTGTTTATATCTGAAACTTGTGTCCAAAGATGATAGGGATGTATATTTTACTATTCTGTTTGAAAATAATCATGCAGGGATGTTTTGGGGCTTTTTTATACAAGAATCAAAAACCTCTAATGGATCTTTATTTTGCATGGTGGTTGAATTAGAACCGGGCCCAGTCGGTTCTGGTTGCCGCTTTTACCCAGATTTGGTGTCAATTGCGTGGATGGATGCATTTTCACTATTATGTGTAAAATTAAAGATGCAGGGATGTTCTGGGAATATTTCCCACCGTCAATATGGAGGAATGGTGGGCGCGCTAGTTAAAAGCCATTCATAATAAATGACAGCTCACAAGGAGCGAATGTTCCGCAAAAATAGGCTCTGATTTTATGACAGAAGTCCCACTAAGTAACATGCATAGTAAAAGAAAAACGCTATTGTAAATTATAATATTTTTGTTTGTGGACTTGGTTGAACTGAGAGTTTGTCTGTGTGAGACAGTGCACACAATATTCATTGTTGATAATGACTGGCCTGTGCTGTTAGTACTGTAGGAGTCAATTTATGTCATTACTATGCTGGTGTGTGACATTTACAATAAATCTGGCTGAGCAAAGGTATGTGTGTGATGTGGCTCTTTGCGGTAACACAGTAAAAAATGTGGCTCTTTGCGGTAACAGTAAAAAATGTGGCTCTTGGTCTCTGACTGGTTGGCCACCCCTGATCTAGGGATCTTCAGAAGTTCTGTTATTCCCGAATCAATGACCTCCATTTGGGCACATTATTGACGGAGCTCACGACCATGATCCATTGTGTGGCTCGGATGTGTCCCTCAAACACAAATACTGGTCAGTCTCATCCAAAATCCTAATGGCTCAGTTCCCTTGAGTGGGAGCGGCGAGGAACAACCTGCATTTAAAGACCATTGAAGGCAGGTTCCGGGCCTGTGTCGGCGCATCAGTCAGGCTGGGTAGCCGCTATGGCCCAGGTGATTTTCCAGGGCTGCCCTGCTCTTGACGGAATGGCCACCCAGCGGGGTTGTGTGTGCGCCATGGTGGGAGACTCGTGCTGCCCCTTCATCCCTGCCGGCATGTCCTGCTCGGTCCATGATGCCCTGCAGGCTATTAGGAACATGCAGAGAGCTGTGACCGGAGATTCGGTTCTACAACGAGGATGGCTTGACTGGTTCTTCTCTGGCTCATGGAAACAGCCACTTCAATATTTCGATATTTTCACAGACACAAAAGAAGGGAATTGTGGGATGGCCTGGCTAAGTGGCTTAATAAATGTTTATTCTTGTCGCACCATGTGGTCATACTGGTTCTACCTTTGTTTGTTAAGATCGTAGAATGCAAAGTAGACTAGCCAAACTGGTTTTACAATTGATTTAAAAGATCGTGGAATGTAAGAAAGTCTAACTAGTTGGCCTTGCAATTGTTTCTTCGCCTCGCGAAATATAAGAAAGGCTGGCTAACAGGCTTTGCAATTGTTTCCTTGTATTGTGCGATGAAAAAAGGTTCAACTTCAGGAGTAACTGTCACTCTCCAGGTCATCCAGGGTCAAGTGCACACTTGAAAACTTTCATATTCGACCAAAACGTGCTTATCAGCGCATAAAAAGAACATTTGGTGGTACGCGGGAAGAACGGCAGCAGACAAAAAGGCTATTTAGAAAGGTATCACCACTACGCAGAAGATCTTCGGCTACTCTGCCCTCACTGGAAGACATTGCCAGCCCTCGTTACCTCAGCAGAGCCAGGGACATGATCAGGGACCCATGCCACCCTGGTCACAATCGGTTCTAGCTGCTGCTCTCTGGCAGACAGACGCTGTAAGTTTCCCACATCCGTTGGGACTCTAAACTTGGGGTAACACAACACAATCCCTTCTATGTAATAACTTCGGGTGAGGTAATATGAATAGACATTAGGTACAGGCAGACACTGTAAGTTTCCCACATCCTTTGGGACTCGAAACTTGGGGTAACACAACACAATCCCTTCAAAAAGTAATTGATCAGTGTCGGACAGTTGAGTATTTGTGCTGACATGTCACCCCAATCACAAAACTAAGATTGTTTATTCAGTCAGACAGTTGGGTGTTTATGCTGACATGTCAGCCATAAGGATGACTACGATGCTGGTATACTCACAAAAATGTATAAAATATGAACAAGCATTTGTAAAGATACTTTGTCTAATCTTACATGTTCCCCTGCTGCCAAACAAACTGTCAGAGACACATAGTTACTGTGTATATAGTGTAAAATCGTCCAATTCAAGTAAGTTATCCATTTGGCATCATTCTCATGGCTAGAAATTAAGTTATAATGAAAACAATCATACTTGGCCAAAACGTGATTTTCAGGGCATGAAAAGTACATTAAGGCAATAAAAAACTGAAAAGTTTCCCTGCCGCCAAACAAACTGTCAGAGACACAGTTACTGTGTATATAGTGTAAAATCGTCCAATTCAAGTAAGTTTTTTATTTGGCATCGTTCTAAGTGATAGAAATTAAGTTACAATGAAAACTATCATACTTGGCCAAAACGTGATTATCAGGCCATGAAAAGCACATTAAGGCAATAAAAACTGAAACGTTCCCCTGCTGCCAAACATACTGTCAGAGACACATAGTTCCTGTGTGTATATAGTGTAAAATCATCCATTTCAAGTAAGTCTTTCATTGGCATCATTCTAGGTAATTCTGGAGCTATCTCCCACCATAAACAGTGTCCAAAACAGGCATTTTGCGATTAAAATAGTGGTTGTATTAGAACCAGGCCCAGGCGGTTCTGGTTGGTGTTTTACCCAGAAATTGTGTCCAATGATGATAAGGATGTATTTTTGATTATTCTGAATAAAAATAATCATCTAGGGATGTTCAGAAGTTCTGTTATGCCCGAATCAATGACCTCAATTTGGGCACTTTATTTACAAGTGGTTGTTTAGAACCAGGCCCAGTCAGTTCTGGTTGGTGCTTTTACCCAGAATTAGTATCCATTGTGTGGGTAGATGTATTTTCACTATTCTGTCTAAAAATAAAGATCCAGGACAGTTCTGGGGCTATTTCCCACCATAAATAGTGTCCAAAACATGCATTTTGCGATACAAAATAGTGGTTGCATTATAACAGGGTCCAGTCCGTTCTGGTGGGTGTTTGTATACGGAACTTGTGTCCAATTATGATGGGGATGTATACTTGACTATTTTCTATTAAAAAATATCATCTAGGGATGTTCAGATGTTCTTCTATGCCCGAATAAATGACCTCCCGTTGGGCACTTTATTTTGCATGGTGGTTGTAGTAGAACCAAGCCGAGTCGGTTCTGGTTGGTGCTTTTACCCAGAGTTAGTTTTGATTGTGCAGGTGGATGTATTTTCACGATTCTGTCTAAAAATAAAGATCCAGGATAGTTTTAGGGGTATTTGCCACCATAAATAGTCTCCAAAACATGCATTTTGCGATAAAAAATAGTAGTTGCATTATAACTGGGTCGTCTCGGTTCTGGTTGCTGTTTATATCCGGAACTTGTGTCCAAAGATGATGGGGATGTATATTTTACTATTCTGTTTAAACATAATTATGCAGGGATGTTTTGTGGCTTTTTTTTATACAAGAATCATAAACCTCCATTATGGATCGTTATTTTGCATGGTGGTTGAATTAGAACCGGGCCCAGTCGGTTCTGGTTGGTGCTTTTTACCAATAATTAGTGTCAATTGTGTTGATGGATGCATTTTCACTATTCTGTGTGAAATTAAAGATGCAGGGATGTTCAGGGAATATTTCCCACCGTCAAAAGTGTCCAAAACAGGCACTTTGCGATTAAAATAGTGATCCTATTTGAACCAGGCCCAGTCGGTTCTGGTTGATGTACTTGTGTCAAATGATAATGGGGATGTATTTTTGACTATTCTCTATAAAAATAATCATCTAGGGATTTTCAGAAGTTCTTTTATGCCCGAATCAATGACCTCCCTTTGGGCACTTTATTTTGCATAGTGGTTGTATTAGAACCAGGCCCAGTCGGTTCTGGTTTGTGTATACACCCGTAACTTGTGTCCGATGGGAATGGGGTTGTATTTTTCAATATTCTGTATAAAAATCGTCATCTAGGGATGTTCAGAAGTTATTTTATGCCCGAATAAATGACCTCCATTTGGGCACTTTATTTTGCATGGTGGTTGTATTAGAACCAAGCCCAGTCGGTTCTGGTTGGTGCTTATACCCAGAGTTAGTATTGATTGTGTAGGTGGATGTATTTTCACAATTCTGTCTAAAATTAAAGATCCAGGATGGTTCTAGGGCTATTTCCCAGCATAAATTTTCTCCAAAACATGCATTTTGCGATAAAAAATAGTAGTTGCATTATAACTGGGTCCAGTCGGGTCTGGTTGCTGTTTATATCTGAAACTTGTGTCCAAAGATGATTGGGATGTATATTTTACTATTCTAGTACTATTCTAATTTTACTATTTTAGTATTCTGTTTAAAAATAATCATGCAGGGATGTTTTGGGGCTTTTTTTATACAAGAATCAAAAACCTCCAATGGATCTTAATTTTGCATGGTGGTTGAATTAGAACCGGGCCCAGTCGGTTCTGGTTGCCGCTTTTACCCAGATTTAGTGTCAATTGTGTGGATGGATTCATTTTTCACTATTATGTGTAAAATTAAAGATGCAGGGATGTTTTGGGAATATTTCCCACCGTCAATAGTGTCCAAAACATTTTGCGATAAAAATAGTGGTTGTATTAGAACAAGGCCCAATCGGTTCTGGTTGGTGTACTTACCCAGAATTTGTGTTGATTGAGTAGGTAGATGTAGTTTCACTATTTTCTATAAAAATAATGTTTCCCACCATAAACATTGTCCAAAACAGGCATTTTGCGATTAAAATAATGGTCGTATTAGAACCGGGCCCAGTCGGTTCTGGTTAGTGCTTCTACCCATAATTAGTGTTGAATGTGTAGATGGATGTATTTTCACTATTCTGTGTAAAAATAATGATCCAGGATGGTTCTGGAGCTATTTTCCCACCATAAACAGTGTCCAAAACCAGGCATTCTGGGATTAAAATAGTGGTTGTATTAGAACCAGGCCCAGTCTGTTCTGGTTAGTGAATTTACCCGAAAAATTGTATCCATTGACGATGGGGATATATTTTTGATTATTATGTATAAAAATAATCATCTAGGGATCTTCAGAAGTTCTGTTATTCCCGAATCAATGACCTCCATTTGGGCACATTATTGACGGAGCTCACGACCATGATCCAGTGTGTGGCTCGGATGTGTCCCTCAAACACAAATACTGGTCAGTCTCATCCAAAATCGTAATGGCTCAGTTCCCTTGAGTGGGAGCGGCAAGGAACGCCCTGCATTTGAAGACCATTGAAGGCAGGTTCCGGGCCTGTGTCGGCGCATCAGTCAGGCTGGGTAGCCGCCATGGCCCAGGTGATTTTCCAGGGCTGCCCTGCTCTTGACGGAGTGGCCACCCAGCGGGGCTGTGTGTGTGCCATGGTGGGAGACTCGTGCTGCCCCTTCATCCCTGCCGGCATGTCCTGCTCGGTCCATGATGCCCTGCAGGCTATTAGGAACATGCAGAGAGCTGTGACTGGAGATTCGGTTCCACAACGAGGATGGCTTGACTGGTTCTTCTCTGGCTCATGGAAACAGCCACTTCAATATTTTGATATTTTCACAGACACAAAAGGAGGGAATTGTGGGATGGACTGGCTAACTGGCTTAATAATTGTTTATTCTTTTCTTACCATGTGGTCATACTGGTTTTACCTTTGTTTGATAAGATCGTAGAATGCAAGGTAGACTAGCCAAACTGGTTTTTAATTGAATTAAAAGATTGTGGAATGTAAGAAAGACTAACTAGTTGGCCTTGCAATTGTTTGTTCGCCTCGCGAAATATAAGAAAGGCTGGCTAACAGGGTTTGCAATTGTTTCCTTGAATTGTGGGATGAAAAAAAGTTTCAACTTCAGGAGTAACTGTCACTCTCCAGGTCATCCAGGGTCAAGTGCACACTTGGAAACTTTCATATTCGACCAAAATGTGCTTATCAGCGCATAAAAAGCACATTTGGTGGTACGCGGAAAGAACGGCAGCAGACAAAAAGGCTATTTAGAAAGGTATCACCACTACGCAGAAGATCGTCGGCTACTCTGCCCTCACTGGAAGACATTGCCAGCCCTCGTTACCTCAGCAGAGCCAGGGACATGATCAGGGACCCATGCCACCCTGGTCACAATCGGTTCCAGCTGCTGCTCTCTGGCAGACAGACGCTGTAAGTTTCCCACATCCGTAGGGACTCTAAACTTGGGGTAACACAACACAATCCCTTCTGTGTAATAACTTCGGGTGAGGTAATATGAATAGACATTAGGTACAAGGTGATCTGACACCTACATGCTGAATGAAGGTAAGTGAAAGACAGTAAGAGGTAAGTGATCCACTCAGGGGGTGGTGATGCAATTTATCCATAAAGGCAGAATTGTAAATTAAGAGTCAGGAGTCATAACTTGTAAAACTGTGTAAAACTGTCAGAGACACATAGTTACTGTGTATATAGTGTAAAATCGTCCAATTCAAGTAAGTTTTGCATTTAGCATCATTCTAAGTGATAGAAATTAAGTTATAGTGAAAACTATGATACTTGGCCAAAACGTGATTTTCAGCGCATGAAACGCACGTTAAGGCAATAAAAACTGAAATGTTCCCCTGCTGCGAAACAAACTGTCAGAGACACATAGTTACTGTGTATATAGTGTATTATTGTCCAATTCAAGTAAGTTTTTCATTTGGCATCATTCTAGTGATAGAAATTAAGTTATAGTGAAAATTATGATACTTGGCCAAAACGTGATTTTCAGCGCATGAAACGCACGTGAAGGCAATAAAAACTGAAAAGTTCCCCTGCTGCCAAACAAACTGTCAGCGACACGGTTACTGTGTATATAGTGTAAAATCGTCCAATTCAAGTAAGTTTTTTATTTGGCATCGTTCTAAGTGATAGAAATTAAGTTACAATGAAAACTATCATACTTGGCCAAAACGTGATTATCAGGCCATGAAAAGCACATTAAGGCAATAAAAACTGAAACGTTCCCCTGCTGCCAAACATACTGTCAGAGACACATAGTTCCTGTGTGTATATAGTGTAAAATCATCCAATTCAAGTAAGTCTTTCATTGGCATCATTCTAGGTAATTCTGGAGCTATCTCCCACCATAAACAGTGTCCAAAACAGGCATTTTGCGATTAAAATAGTGGTTGTATTAGAACCAGGCCCAGGCGGTTCTGGTTGGTGTTTTACCCAGAAATTGTGTCCAATGATGATAAGGATGTATTTTTGATTATTCTGAATAAAAATAATCATCTAGGGATGTTCAGAAGTTCTGTTATGCCCGAATCAATGACCTCAATTTGGGTACTTTATTTACAAGTGGTTGTTTAGAACCAGGCCCAGTCAGTTCTGGTTGGTGCTTTTACCCAGAATTAGTATCCATTGTGTGGGTAGATGTATTTTCACTATTCTGTCTAAAAATAAAGATCCAGGACAGTTCTGGGGCTATTTCCCACCATAAATAGTGTCCAAAACATGCATTTTGCGATACAAAATAGTGGTTGCATTATAACAGGGTCCAGTCCGTTCTGGTGGGTGTTTGTATACGGAACTTGTGTCCAATTATGATGGGGATGTATACTTGACTATTTTCTATTAAAAAATATCATCTAGGGATGTTCAGATGTTCTTCTATGCCCGAATAAATGACCTCCATTTGGGCACTTTATTTTGCATGGTGGTTGTAGTAGAACCAAGCCGAGTCGGTTCTGGTTGGTGCTTTTACCCAGAGTTAGTTTTGATTGTGCAGGTGGATGTATTTTCACGATTCTGTCTAAAAATAAAGATCCAGGATAGTTTTAGGGGTATTTGCCACCATAAATAGTCTCCAAAACATGCATTTTGCGATAAAAAATAGTAGTTGCATTATAACTGGGTCGTCTCGGTTCTGGTTGCTGTTTATATCCGAAACTTGTGTCCAAAGATGATGGGGATGTATATTTTACTATTCTGTTTAAACATAATTATGCAGGGATGTTTTGTGGCTTTTTTTTATACAAGAATCATAAACCTCCATTATGGATCGTTATTTTGCATGGTGGTTGAATTAGAACCGGGCCCAGTCGGTTCTGGTTGGTGCTTTTTACCAATAATTAGTGTCAATTGTGTTGATGGATGCATTTTCACTATTCTGTGTGAAATTAAAGATGCAGGGATGTTCAGGGAATATTTCCCACCGTCAAAAGTGTCCAAAACAGGCACTTTGCGATTAAAATAGTGATCCTATTTGAACCAGGCCCAGTCGGTTCTGGTTGATGTACTTGTGTCAAATGATAATGGGGATGTATTTTTGACTATTCTCTATAAAAATAATCATCTAGGGATTTTCAGAAGTTCTTTTATGCCCGAATCAATGACCTCCCTTTGGGCACTTTATTTTGCATAGTGGTTGTATTAGAACCAGGCCCAGTCGGTTCTGGTTTGTGTATACACCCGTAACTTGTGTCCGATGGGAATGGGGTTGTATTTTTCAATATTCTGTATAAAAATCGTCATCTAGGGATGTTCAGAAGTTATTTTATGCCCGAATAAATGACCTCCATTTGGGCACTTTATTTTGCATGGTGGTTGTATTAGAACCAAGCCCAGTCGGTTCTGGTTGGTGCTTATACCCAGAGTTAGTATTGATTGTGTAGGTGGATGTATTTTCACAATTCTGTCTAAAATTAAAGATCCAGGATGGTTCTAGGGCTATTTCCCAGCATAAATTTTCTCCAAAACATGCATTTTGCGATAAAAAATAGTAGTTGCATTATAACTGGGTCCAGTCGGGTCTGGTTGCTGTTTATATCTGAAACTTGTGTCCAAAGATGATTGGGATGTATATTTTACTATTCTAGTACTATTCTAATTTTACTATTTTAGTATTCTGTTTAAAAATAATCATGCAGGGATGTTTTGGGGCTTTTTTATACAAGAATCAAAAACCTCCAATGGATCTTAATTTTGCATGGTGGTTGAATTAGAACCGGGCCCAGTCGGTTCTGGTTGCCGCTTTTACCCAGATTTAGTGTCAATGGTGTGGATGGATTCATTTTTCACTATTATGTGTAAAATTAAAGATGCAGGGATGTTTTGGGAATATTTCCCACCGTCAATAGTGTCCAAAACATTTTGCGATAAAAATAGTGGTTGTATTAGAACAAGGCCCAATCGGTTCTGGTTGGTGTATTTACCCAGAATTTGTGTTGGTTGAGTAGGTGGATGTAGTTTCACTATTTTCTATAAAAATAATGTTACCCTGCATAAACATTGTCCAAAACAGGCATTTTGTGATTAAAATATTGGTCGTATTAGAACCGGGCCCAGTCGGTTCTGGTTGCAGCTTTTAACGCAGATTTAGTGTCAATTGTGTGGATGGATGCATTTTCACTATTATGTGTAAAATTAAAGATGCAGGGATGTTTTGGGAATATTTCCCACCGTCAATAGTGTCCAAAACATTTTGCGATAAAAATAGTGGTTGTATTAGAACAAGGCCCAATCGGTTCTGGTTGGTGTATTTACCCATAATTTGTGTTGGTTGAGTAGGTGGAAGTAGTTTCACTATTTTCTATATAAATAATGTTTCCCACCATAAACATTGTCCAAAACAGGCATTTTGCGATTAAAATAGTGGTCGTATTAGAACCGGGCCCAGTCGGTTCTGGTTGGTGTTTCTACCCATAATTAGTGTTGAATGTGTAGATGGATGTATTTTCACTATTCTGTGTAAAAATAATGATCCAGGATGGTTCTGGAGCTATTTTCCCACCATAAACAGAATCCGAAACAGGCATTCTGCGATTAAAATAGTGGTTGTATTAGAACCGGGCCCAGTCTGTTCTGGTTAGTGATTTTACCCGAAAAATTGTATACATTGACGATGGGGATGTATTTTTGATTATTATGTATAAAAATAATTATCTAGGGATCTTCAGAAGTTCTGTTATGCCCGAATCAATGACCTCCATTTGGGCACATTATTGACGGAGCTCACGACCATGATCCAGTGTGTGGCTCGGATGTGTCCCTCAAACACAAATACTGGTCAGTCTCATCCAAAATCCTAATGGCTCAGTTCCCTTGAGTGGGAGCGGCAAGGAACGCCCTGCATTTGAAGACCATTGAAGGCAGGTTCCGGGCCTGTGTCGGCGCATCAGTCAGGCTGGGTAGCCGCCATGGCCCAGGTGATTTTCCAGGGCTGCCCTGCTCTTGACGGAGTGGCCACCCAGCGGGGCTGTGTGTGTGCCATGGTGGGAGACTAGTGCTGCCCCTTAAGCCTTGTCGGCATGTCCTGCTCGGTCCATGATGCCCTGCAGGCTATTAGGAACATGCAGAGAGCTGTGACCGGAGATTCGGTTCCACAACGAGGATGGCTTGACTGGTTCTTCTCTGGCTCATGGAAACAGCCACTTCAATATTTTGATATTTTCACAGACACAAAAGGAGGGAATTGTGGGATGGACTGGCTAACTGGCTTAATAATTGTTTATTCTTTTCTTACCATGTGGTCATACTGGTTTTACCTTTGTTTGATAAGATCGTAGAATGCAAGGTAGACTAGCCAAACTGGTTTTACAATTGAATTAAAAGATTGTGGAATGTAAGAAAGACTAACTAGTTGGCCTTGCAATTGTTTGTTCGCCTCGAGAAATAAAAGAAAGGCTGGCTAACAGGGTTTGCAATTGTTTCCTTGAATTGTGGGATGAAAAAAAGTTTCAACTTCAGGAGTAACTGTCACTCTCCAGGTCATCCAGGGTCAAGTGCACACTTGGAAACTTTCATATTCGACCAAAATGTGCTTATCAGCGCATGAAAAGCACATTTGGTGGTACGCGGAAAGAACGGCAGCAGACAAAAAGGCTATTTAGAAAGGTATCACCACTACGCAGAAGATCGTCGGCTACTCTGCCCTCACTGGAAGACATTGCCAGCCCTCGTTACCTCAGCAGAGCCAGGGACATGATCAGGGACCCATGCCACCCTGGTCACAATCGGTTCCAGCTGCTGCTCTCTGGCAGACAGACGCTGTAAGTTTCCCACATCCGTAGGGACTCTAAACTTGGGGTAACACAACACAATCCCTTCTGTGTAATAACTTCGGGTGAGGTAATATGAATAGACATTAGGTACAAGGTGATCTGACACCTACATGCTGAATGAAGGTAAGTGAAAGACAGTAAGAGGTAAGTGATCCACTCAGGGGGTGGTGATGCAATTTATCCATAAAGGCAGAATTGTAAATTAAGAGTCTGGAGTCATAACTTGTAAAACTGTGTAAAACTGTCAGAGACACAAATGTCTCTCTATACATAGTGTAATTTCGTCAAATTTTATAATTTAATAAGTTTTTAATTTGGCATCATTCTAATGGCTAGATATTAAGTTATAATGAAAACTATGATACCTGGCCAAAACATGATTTTCAGCGCATGAAAAGCACATTCAGGCAATAAAAACTGAAATGTTCTCCTGCTGCCAAACAAACTGTCAGAGACACATAGTTACTGTGTATATAGTGTAAAATCGTCCAATTCAAGTAAGTTTTGCATTTAGCATCATTCTAAGTGATAGAAATTAAGTTATAGTGAAAACTATGATACTTGGCCAAAACGTGATTTTCAGCGCATGAAACGCACGTTAAGGCAATAAAAACTGAAATGTTCCCCTGCTGCGAAACAAACTGTCAGAGACACATAGTTACTGTGTATATAGTGTATAATTGTCCAATTCAAGTAAGTTTTTCATTTGGCATCATTCTAGTGATAGAAATTAAGTTATAGTGAAAATTATGATACTTGGCCAAAACGTGATTTTCAGCGCATGAAACGCACGTTAAGGCAATAAAAACTGAAATGTTCCCCTGCTGCGAAACAAACTGTCACAGACATATAGTTACTGTGTATATAGTGTATTATCGTCCAATTTAAGTAAGTTTTTCATTGTTGGGTTTATTCTGTATTACTATTATAAATATATTTGTATTAATTCATTTCTCTGTTAAATCATTCTCTTTCTATTTTCAAAGTGTTGCGAGGTGACGAGTATTGCCAAGTCATCTTTAACCTGGACGGCCTGTTCCAGGATGGTTATACAAACAATCCACCCAATCTGGGTCCTTGAGATTTGGTGGCCCCTTGGTGACGAGGCCAGGGCTATTCGGCCAATAACAAGAATGCTGTTATCGTTATGTAACCGTGCACTTCGGGTTTTTCTGTATGTAACCATTATATGATTATGATTATATTATATGATTCTTAGGTCAAGGAAGTTGTATAATTACTCTAATCTAAATGTTGTTAGGTCTAGTCTCCTGTTTTTGTTATTGGTAAAATACTTTGATTGTTATTGTAGTCCCAGATGTTGTTTTTACTCATACGTGATGGAATGATCAACAACTCTGTAAATTGTTTTGATTCATGGCAATAAGAGGCGTACGAAAACGTCTATTCGAGGAGACGTTCGGAAGTTGTAAGGTGACACTTGCTGACTCTCCCCTTCGGAGGCTTTTACCCATTGTTATCCATTTCTATTTAATTAAATGTCAATAATTGAATAAGATGTCTGCCTGCAGTTATTGATAATTACGGACGAAGGTAATTATTAATGAACCTAACATTCATTTAGCATCATTCTAAGTGATAGAAAGTAAGTTATAGTGAAAATTATGATACTTGGCCAAAACGTGATTTTCAGCGCATGAAAACGCACGTTAAGGCAATAAAAACTGAAATGTTCCCCTGCTGCGAAACAAACTGTCAGAGACATATAGTTACTGTGTATATAGTGTATTATCGTCCAATTCAAGTAAGTTTTTCATTTAGCATCATTCTAAGTGATAGAAATTAAGTTATAGTGAAAACTATCATACTCGGCCAAAACATGATTTTCAGCGCATGAAACGCACGTTAAGGCAATAAAAACTGAAATGTTCCCCTGCTGCGAAACAAACCGTCAGAGGCACATACTTACTGTGTATATAGTGTAAAATCGTCCAATTCAAGTAAATTTTGCATTTAGCATCATTCTAAGTGATAGAAATTAAGTTATAGTGAAAATTATGATACTTGGCCAAAACGTGATTTTCAGCGCATGAAACGCACGTTTAGGCAATAAAAACTGAAATGTTCCCCTGCTGCGAAACAAACTGCCAGAGGCACATAGTTACTGTGTCTATAGTGTAAAATGTTCCAATTCAAGTAAGTATTGCATTTAGCATCATTCTAAGTGCTAGAAATTAAGTTATAGTGAAAACTATGATACTTGGCCAAAACGTGAATTTCAGCGCATGAAACGCACGTTAAGGCAATAAAAACTGAAATGTTCCCCTGCTGCGAAACAAACTGTCAGATGCACATAGTTACTGTGTATGTAGTGTATAATTGTCCAATTCAAGTAAGTTTTTCATTTTGCATCATTCTAAGTGCTAGAAATTAAGTTATAGTGAAAACTATGATACTTGGCCAAAACGTGATTTTCAGCGCATGAAATGCACATTAAGGCAATAAAAACTGAAATGTTCCCCCGCTGCGAAACAAACTGTCAGTGACACATAGTTACTGTGTATATAGTGTATAATCGTCCAAATTAAGTAGGTTTTTCATTTGATATCATTCTAAGTGATGGAAGTTAGGGTTAGGGTTAGGGTTAGGGTTAGGGTAAGGGTTAGGGTTAGGGTTAGGGTTAGGGTTAGGGTTAGGGTTAGGGTTAGGGTTAGGGTTAGGGTTAGGGTTAGGGTTAGGGTTAGGGTTAGGGTTAGGGTTAGGGTTAGGGTTAGGGTTAGGGTTAGGGTTAGGGTTAGGGTTAGGGTTAGGTTAAGTTAAGTTATAGTGAAAACTATGATACTTGGCCAAAACGTGATTTTCAGCGCATGAAACGCACATTAGGGCAAAAAAATGAAATGTTTGTTAGGTCTGAAAATACAACTTCAGGAGCAGGCTAAGAAAGAGTGAGATAAATTTAAATAGAAAATATGTATTACCAGACTGCAAAGTGGACAGTGAGAGTTCCTACAGTGGGGTCCTGTTCACTGCGATGTTACTGCAACTCTAGTTGAATGACCAGTGAGTGTGTCTTAAATACAGGCAAAACTGACAGTTGTCCCTAAGATTTTGGACAGATACGTTTCATTCATTTGCAGGGCAACAAGTAATTGATTAGTGTCGGGCCTGGAATCTGTAGTCAATGGTTTCCAGACGTAGGGTGTTCTTCGCTGTTCCTACCCTGGGGAACACCGCCATCATGATTTTGGAGGAGACTGACCATTGTTTGTATTAGAGGGGGACATCCGAGCCCCAAACTGAATCATGGGGGAAGAAATCAAAGCTCTGTCGTTGACGCCTGGTGGGTAGATGTGGGTTGGCGTCGACAGTTGGAATCGAGTCTGCTGTTAGAACGTACGTGTGGTCGGATGCAGATGTAGGGACACAGAGCCCAGTTGTATTGGTGGGGATGATCATATACACTTGCCATTCGCGGAGCCACCATATTTGGTCCAGTACTGTCCATGATTGGGAAGGAATGTGTCTGATCTCGGCACACCTGGTGACGTGAACTTGGTCTAAAGGGGTCTTCGGATCCGGTCCGCTGAAGTTGAAACAGGATGGATAACAGTCTGTTCGGTTGTTGCACTGGACATACGTTGCGGTATTGACTGTAGCTGCTAATGGTACTGCGACCATGGTATGTAGGCGGTCGAGCTTTGCTGGAAGGATTCTCTCAAATTACCCAGAATACAGTTGTAGGTGAGGTTGGCGAGTTCTTCGTTCTGTCGGTTAGCCCATAGCTGTGGTTGGGCTACGGCAGTAGGCAAGAGGGAACAGACATAACAACTCATTGGTTGTGGCGCGGGCTGTGAGTGCGGTGTATCTGTACCAACTGTTCCTCATCATCAGGTTGTAGTCGTTTTCTTCCTGTGTTTGGACATGGGCGAGATAAGGTGTATCTACTCAGGCTTAGGTGTTCCTGCCGGACGGATTTTGAGTAGGCGTGTGGCGGATGGTTTTACGAAGGGGTTCACACCAATCACTTTGGGGACCATGGCTGGACTAGTAGTGCGGATGGTGATAGTAAAGAGGGGGTCTTTTCCTGGTCGGTCCGGTCGGAGGCATAGGTTGATGCAGCCTTTTTGTTGGATATTGGTGGTGAGCTCCAGCGTATGTTTACCATCTTTGATGGTGGTGGCTAACATGGTGAAGTTAGCGGTCATGGTGGTAGCTTCTTTGGAAAGGGGCCATGTGATGGTTTTGTAGCCTGTATGGAGGAGGACCTGGTCCCAGGTGTCTGGCCAGACTACTCAGACTCTGGGAGCTTGTAGGTACCAATAAAAATAACTGGAGTCAGTCCTGTGTAATCCCAAGTGAGTAAGCTGTAGGCGGAGCAAAGGGACTTGAACGACGATTGGTGTCTTGGTTAATGGGATGCAGATCTGGGGGCCCCTGATCGTTTCCTGAACCAGCTAGTGGGGCATTCTCCTCCAGTGGGAGTGTACCAAGGTTCTGGTACGTTCCCCCCATGTGGTTGAACACAGAGCGGTGATGATGATGGCCAAAATCACACGGTGAGGTCCGTCCCAACGTGGAGAAGACCAGCACTTTCTTTTTATCACCTTGACGAGTACCAGGTCTCCTGGGGACAGGACCTCCTCTGTGGGAGACAGAGAAGATGTCGGCAGATTGTTTTGCATTCATCACAGTTCTTTCTTGGAACATTTTGCACAACCACTTAGTGAGGGATTCTGTTTCTCCTTTCTCTTCTACCACCAAATCTTTTTCCCACATTGTTAAGTGGAAGGGTCTGTCGTTCACTGCCTCAAATGGTGTGCATCCCTGTGCTGTTGGAATGATTCTCATGTACGTTTCTACCAGGCTCAGGCATTCTTGCCATGGTTTTCCTGTGTCTTCCATGTTTTTTCTGAGTCTGAGTTTTACTGTTCTAATGGTTTGTTCGACGAGTCCAGCACTTTGGTTCAGTTTGATGAAATCCATGTTCAGAAGCTCGAAGGGATATGTTCCTGTTTGCCTTGTTCCATGCTTGGGTCGTTCGTTGCCTTGAGAGTCGTGTCTACAGCAGTTCAGACAGTTTCTGCCCAAAACATTGAAGTAAGTTTGGAGACCTCTGGGAACATGCATTGTTTGTTGTACTGTACTGATCATCCCTCCTGTTGAGACATGGCTCCTCACATGGCTCAATTTGGCAATTACTTCAAACAATGATCGTGTCACGCATGGCTTGTTTTCTACTGCATAGAGTCCGTTCTTGTGTTGAGTGGCTCCTTTTGTTTCCCATTGCAGTTTCTCTTTTTCTGGGGCATGATTTTGCATTTCTCTTAGGAATTCAGCAGGGATTGGGCTGTGTCTTTCCACCGTCACGTCTTGTTCTAGGAATAGTCTACATGCCTCTGTCAGTGCCACTATTCCTGCGGCTTGTGCGGACCAGTCGCCGGGGAGTCGTCCTGTCTTGAGGTTGTCTTTTTGAGTCACCACGGCATATACGTTGTGTTTTTCTCCATCCAGGGTTTTTGATGATGATCCATCCCCAAAGGCAATGTGTCCAGGGGGCAATGGGTTGTCCATTAGGTCAGTTGCATATACGTGGTTAATTATGATTCGTTGAGTGGGCAACTGTGAGAATTGGTTTAACCACTTGTCGTCCGGTCTCCCATGAACTTCAGGGTGACATGTAATGGCCATGTTTGTTGTTCCTGTCCTGGTGCTGCTGGGCAGATATCTTCAGACTGTTCTCTTAGACTTTCAGCTACCTTGGCAGAATCATTCCCGACAATGTCGAGAGCGTAGAAGCTGTTAGATGTGGTCGAGTGGAAGATATTTTTGGTCTGTAATTCCCTGGGTTGGAAGCCATTTTGGGTGGCCACTAGGCTTAGCCCAAGCTGGACCATGATAGCTCGTCCCGGTAACTCTCCGATTTTCATTTTGCAGTCTGACAATAAACCCATCCCTTTTGTTGCTT
The DNA here is from genome assembly GCF_051989575.1 of Stigmatopora nigra. Classification (NCBI taxonomy): domain Eukaryota; kingdom Metazoa; phylum Chordata; class Actinopteri; order Syngnathiformes; family Syngnathidae; genus Stigmatopora; species Stigmatopora nigra. The sequence continues at coordinate 904,169 of NC_135525.1, read as the reverse complement.
TCTCACCCATATTAATCACCTACTTAATAGTTTAAACAACAATTATTTTCTAAATTACCCGAAATTGATCTCCACTTTGTGATTAACCCAATATCTCTGAACACACAAAGACCAAAAGTCCCTGACTTTGTCTTAGTTAAGTCCCTGACTCTATTAACAGACCAAGACTATAAAGCCCTTGCTAATTCTTGTTCTACTTTCATTGGTCCCGGACCAAAAAATCGTCCATTTCAAGTAAGTCATTCATTGGCATCATTCTAGGTGATTCTGGAGCTATCACCCACCATAAACAGTGTCCAAAACAGGCGATACAAAATAGTGGTTGCATTATAACAGGGTCCAGTCGGTTCTGGTGGGTGTTTGTATACGAAACTTGTGTCCAATTATGATGGGGATGTATACTTGACTATTCTGTATAGAAGTAATCATCTAGCGATGTTCAGAAGTTCTGTTATGCCCGAATGAATTACTTTCATTTGGTCACTTTATTTACAAGTGGTGGTTTAGAAACAGGCCCAGTCGGTTTTGGTTGGTGCTTTTACCCAGAATTTGTGTTTATTGTGTGAGTGGATGTATTTTCACTATTTTGTATAACAATAATGATCCAGGATGGTTCTGGAGCTATTTCCCACCACAAACAGTGTCCAAAACAGGCATTTTGCGGTTCAAGTAGTGGTTGTATTAAAACCAGGCCCAGTCGGTTCTGGTTCGTGTTTTTACCCAGAAATTGTGTCCAATGATGATGGGGATGTATTTTCGATTATTCTTTATAAAAATAATATTCTAGGGATGTTCAGAAATTCTGTTATGCCCGAATCAATGACCTCAATTTGGGCACTTTATTTACAAGTGGTTGTTTAGAACCAGGCCCAGTCGGTTCTGGTTGGTGCTTTACCCACAATCAGTGTTGATTGTGTGGGTGGATGTATTTTCACTATTCTCTGTAAGAATAAAGATCCAGGGATGTTCTGAGACTATTTCCCACCATAAATAGTGTCAAAAACATGCATTTTGCGACAAAAATAGTGGTTGTATTAGAACCAGGCCCAGTCGGTTCTGGTTTGTGTCTACACCCGTAACGTGTGTCCAATAGGAATGGGGTTGATGTTTTGACTATTCTGTATAAAAATTATCATCTGGGGTTGTTCAGAAGTTCTTCTATGCCCGAATAAATTACCTCCATTTGGGCACTTTATTTTGCATGGTGGTTGTAGTAAAACCAAGCCCAGTCAGTTCTGGTTCGTGCTTTTACCCAGAGTTAGTGTTAATTGTGTAGGTGGATGTATTTTCACTAATCTGTCTAAAAATAAAGATCCAGGATGGTTCTAGGGGTATTTCCCAGTGTTGGGGCTACCAGCCAACACTTAAATAAACTCGAACACAGGAACACACACTGATGCGGATGGAATGAAAGTTATAGGCCGCGTCTGCAGAAGCGGGGGAGTGGACAAATCAGAGGCCCGATAATGTGACTACTCTCTAAGCTCCTCAAGGCTGTTTCCCGCTGAAAAGTTGCTTCAACTGTGGTTTTATTAGAGATAAGACAAGTCATAAAAAATGGGAGGCGTCAATACAAATGCAGGAAGTGGAGTACAAAAGGTTTAGTGCACATTTTAACCAATAGGTGTAAATTAATATTCTATTCTAGTAACCTTTAATATATCATAGTGAAATGGGTGCAAGATTATATATATATGCATGCAAATATATTTCACATATCCCCCCCTGAAGTTACTTTGAAAGAATTTTCATTTTCATCAATCTATATCCCTCCTTTGCAGGTTTTAGAATACAAATATCATTAATAGTCACTCAACAGGGTATGAAAAATAACTAAATCACTTGTCAAGGCAGAGGCAAAAAACTCAAGTTTACTCAGGGGTACTTGAGGAAAATTCCTCTGCGTCCCCCTTAATGAGCGAACACAATTTTTTAAGTCAAGACAAGTACATTTACCCAGACGACTCGACATCCGGGGATTCATCACACTTTGGAAGAGTGCTAGAATCTCCGGCAAGGTTTGTCATGCTGTGAAACTGTATGTCACTGTAAGCTACCAGCGTGTGCTGGATATTTTTTTGAATCATAACTTTCATACAAGGGATTACACACATTGAAAAGATGCAGAATAGAATTAAAACCGCAAAAAAGCCATATCCATATCGTGGAATGATATCCATATGATCTAATAAAAATAAAATAAAATCTATATGTATTTTTTGAAATGGATATGTGGGTATTCATATAGATTTAAACCCTAAGCCTTGTAGTGCCGTTGTAGCAAGGCCACCTCCCCCTTGTCGAGACATAGGTCTTCCACTGGTGGGGTACATGTGGAATAAGGCATACGACTACACAAATAACAACTTTCTTTCACACCAGTTATTTTTTTCTGAAATACCATGAAATTATACCACATATTTTCTTCAAAATGATTCTTTGGATTGTTCTTTTCTTACCACTTCACTTTCCTCTGTGACAGTAGCACGGCATCGTCTCGTTTTTCAACTCGAATGTCTGGGGGCGGGGCACTCAGCCACACCCATGCTGCCACTGATAGTACAGTCACAGTGATGAGGGTGGCAGTGGCTTTCATTTTGGCTTCTGTGTGAGGGTGTAAAAACTGTGAGAGGTCAAGGTTAGGTTAGGGGGGGGTGTTTGGGGCAGGTGAGCAGACGTCAGATGATTCCTTCGCGGACAAGGGTTTTGGTACCGTCCGATTTGCAATCTACTCAGGGTTGCCGATGTCTCGAACTATTTTGACTTGGGTTTGGTGAATCCACGTCGACCTCTCGGCAATCTTTACTGCGGTGGGGGTGGTGAGTTGAACCACGAATGGGCCTTCCCAACGTGGCGAGGACCAGGATTTCCTTTTTATGACTCGAATCAGGATCTGGTCACCAGGCTTCACCACCTCCTGTAGGGGAGACAAAGGGGATAACGGCAGCTTACATGTATTTTGGACAAGTTTTTCTCTAAACATTTTTACCATCCACTCTGTGAGTGGATCTGCCTCGCCCTTAGTCTCTTGCCATGGTTCACCTTCCCATAGGGGAAGTTGGAATGGTCTTCCATGAACTATCTCAAAAAGTGTTAATCCTGAGCTAGTTGGTACAATTCTCATATATGTTTTGACTAGTGGTAAGCATTCTGGCCATGTTTTTTTTGTTTCTTCCATGTTTTTTTTAAGCCTTAGTTCTATTGTACCATTTGTTCTCTCTACCAGTCCCGCGCTTTGCGGATGGTACGAGCAGTGATTTTTTAGACTTATTCCTAGGTGGTTTGCCATGTATTGTATTATGCTGTTTACAAAATGAGTTCCATTGTCGCTCCAGATGATTCTGGGGATCCCATGTTCTGGGATTATGTGTTTACAGATGGCTTTAGCCACCGTCAATGCGTCTGGTGTTTTTGAGGGGACTATTTCAGTCCATTTCGAGAATGAGTCAATCAAGACTAAACAGTATTTATACTGGTTGCTTCTGGATAATTCAATGAAATCCATGTGTATAATTTCAAATGGGTAGGTACCTTTTGGGCATTGGCCTCGTTTGGGTCTGAGGTTACCTTGCACATTATGTTTGCAGCAAGTTAAACAGTCTCTACAAAAAATTTTAAAATAGGTATTTAGACCTGTTGTCACATGGAAAACACGCTGTACCATGTCTATCATCCCCCTTGTTGAGACATGAGACTTTCCATGGCTCAATTTTGCTACCATTTGGAATATTTTTTTTGGCAAGCAGGGTAGGCCTTTTATTGTATATAGGCCGTCCGCAGACTGTTCTGTGCCTTTGTGTATCCATGCAGACTGTTCTGTGCCTTTGTGTATCCATGCATCTTTTTTCATTCTGTGGTGCAATGTTTTGCATTTCAATTAATACTGTTTTTGGGATTGACTCATGTTGTTGTTGTGTATACTGAGCACTCAGTGTTTGTGCTGCTCCTTTAGCTGCTGTATCTGCTCTAGTATTTCCTCTACTAATTCTGTCGCAGCTGTTAGTATGTGCCTTACATTTGCATACAGCTATGTGGCTGGGAAGTAGTACTGCATTAAGTAATTGTTTCAGCAGTTCGGCATGCTCTACTGATTTGCCTGTGGATGTTTTCATCCCTCTTCTAATCCATTGTGCAGCAAATACATGTTGAGTGGAGTGTGCATATTGGCTGTCTGTATAAATCGTGACCTTCCTACCTTTAAACAATGTGCACGCCTTTGTCAATGCTATAATTTCTGCATCTTGCGCTGAGAGATTAGATGGCAATTTTTCTGCACATAAGACTTTGTTGTCTGTGACGACTGCAAATCCTACTTGATTTTTTCCTTGTTCTGATTTGGATGCGGATCCATCTACGTATACATAAGTGCTGTCTGGAATTGGAGTGTCTTTTAGATCTGGTCTTGGTTTACAGCTTTCACTGGTTCTTTCATCACATTGGTGTGGATCTCCGTCTTCTTCAGTTTGTATTAACGTTGCTGGGTTCAAGGTATTGCATCGCTTAATCGTGAGATGGGGTTGCGATAACAATGTGGCTGTTACGGCCAGGTGTCTTGCTGGTGACAGGAACGACATTTTGGTTTGTGTTATCAGTAGATCCACTTCATGGGGGACTTGGAGTGTGAGTGGATGGAACAGTACAAGTTCAGCTGTCATCTGGACCGCTAATGCTGCTGCGCACACTGCTCGTACTTACGGGGGTAGGGCAGCTGCAACTGGGTCCAGTCGTTTTGGGTAGAACGCTACTTTCCAGGACCTGTGGTGTTTTCTCTTTATGGACACATGAGGTGTTATCTTAAACTGTAGTAGTTTTTTCGCTTGTGGCGGCAAGTCCACCGAAGTGGCTGCATCTCCCTCTGCTGTGGAATACAGGTACTCCAGTCGGACTAGTTCGGGTCCCAGTCGCTCGAACTGTTTAACAAATTCTGGTCTGGCTTTTCCAAATTTCATGGTGATGTGTAGTGGCCAGTGGGTTTGTGTTTGGCCATTAATATTTTCGACTTTGGATTTTAACTGTCGGATTACGGATGAGGGCCCTTGTGTTGCTAAATCTAGGGAGTAGAACGTATGAGGTTCCTCTTGATCTTCAACTATTTGGATTTCCGCTTCCTCCCATCTGTGTACTGGTTTCATACCATCGTCTGTGGGGATAAGGCTGATTCCCAGTTTACGGAGTAGATCTCTTCCCATGAGGTTCACAGGACAGTTTTTACTCAGGACAAATTTTGCTTCATGATTTTGTCCATTTTCATCAGTTATTTTTGTTTTCTTCGACTTCTTCAATAGCTCCATGTGTCCTCCTGCTCCTATCACAGTGATCCACTCCTTTCCTGGTATCAATCCTGGCACTTTGTCTTTGATGACTGATTTATCTGCTCCAGTGTCGCATAAGAATCTTACTGGTGTTTGACTTTGTCCCACCAGTAAGGTGTAGTATGGTTTGCTATCTCTCTCCCAGAGGGTGGACATGATTTCGGTTAAGTCTAAAACTTCTACTGGCGAGCAGGGGGTTTCTTCGTCCTCCCAAACGCTTTCTTCAGTTTCCGCTTCTGTGTTAGACTTCCATTTCTTCTGGCGTCATTCTTGATATTGATTTTCAGGGTTGAACGGTGGGGGTCTCTGGTTCCACCTGTGTGTATTTTTGCAGTCTCGAGCAAAATGTCCTCTCTCTTGACACTTGAAACACTTGTCATCTGGGCTTCTTCTTCTTGGTCGGCCGTGTCTTCCTCGGCCACTTACTCTTCCATGTCCTCGTTGGTAGTATACTTCTGATGACTCTTCGTCCACCAATGAGGCCATGGCTTGGGTCAGAGCGTTAACTCCTGAACTTACCTGTTTTTGGCAGTGTCTCTCCTCAGCATGAATCGCCCACTCCATGAGTTGGTTCATTGGCATGGTTCGGTATGTGACACAGTACTTCTGCACGAACCCTTTGATATGGGGCTGGAGGCCTTCCAGGAACCCTTGTCTCAGTTGGGCTTGGTACGCCCCTTGCTCATTTTGGTCTTCCGTTATCCCACTGTGGGCTTTGAACACTTCTTCAAATCTTGCTCTGAATTTATGAATTCCTTCTCCTTGTTCCTGTCTTGTGGCTCTAATTTTGTCATAACATGGTGTTGGGCGCCACGTCTCTCGAACTCGACTCAGAACTCTTTCTACTAGCATCGTTAGGTCTGGTGAATCATGGGGGTGAATTTTTCCTTGGTTGTTTTTTTCATCGAAGTTTCCTCTCACTCTTGCCCAGTTGTGTCCCAGACTCATGGTGAACGCTTTTCTTGTCTCAGCTCCATTCAGGTGAAAACTTTGCCTTAGCTGTTCAAAATTATTGGACCATTCAGTTGGGTTTTTATTGGGTCTCCCAGTCCCTTTCATGCTTCAGTACATTCAGACTCGGTCCATGGACGGTGGACGAGAATGGTTTGATCACGATCTCCATTCACTTGGAAGTGTGGGTTTGCAACTTCAACCATGGGATACATTTGGCTTGGTGGTGCCCATGGCTGTGGGCCAGTGTAAGGTCCTTGAAATGCTATCAAGGGAGCATAGAGTTGTCCTCCTCCCATTTTTTCTCTTTGTGCTCTTGTCTGCATTTTGATTACTCCTGCTGGTTCTGCAGCGGCACCTGTGGACTCTGGCTCACCCCTCCTTTCTTCATTGTGTGGATTGTAAGAGGCCCTTTGTAACTTGAGATGTTGTTCTTGTGTGTGCATCTCAGGTCCCCCTCCCTCTTTGTGCCCTTGGCTCGTAAAAGGTGCCTGGCACAGCCTGTCCGAAGTGAGTGCACTGGAGGGGGCCAGTGTCTCTTCGTGGGGCCTAATATTAATCAAAGCTGCCATACTTGTTTTTCGTTCAGCTTGTTTAATTTTCTTCATAATTTTTTGTTTCTGTCTTAATTGGGCTTGACCGATCCAAACTTGAATATCTTGAAGTTCTTTACATATCTTCTCTTTTTTTCCTCTTTCAATAGCCTTCTCGACTTGTAATTTACGCTTTATGGCCTGTAATGGCTCCTCCAACAGTCTCCCATCCCACTCTTTGTCTTTATTCTTCCTCCATTCTTTCATATATGTGCAATTATCAGGAAAATGCTTCAGCATAAACTTCATGTCGGTTGAGAGTTCTTTGCTGTTTGTTAAACCCATTTTTGCAACTTTTCTTTTGTTTGAAGATTTTTGCTTATTCAAAAATTATATTGATATATTCCGTTATTCTTATAATGTATTCATTAGTTTTTATTTAGTGTTTACTCACCTTCTCTAGGGACGTCCCGTTTAATTTACTATCTTATTTTCCCGCCTAGATAGTCATTTATACTCTTATTTTGCGCGGCAAACGACGTGATTTACGAGCGTGTCACAAGTGCTCTGGTTTAAATTTCTCCTTAGGGAGATTACTTGCAAGTTTTATATTTATTATTCTATATATATATATATATATATATATATATATATATATATATATATATATATATATATATATATATATATATATATATATATATATATATATATATATATATATATATATATATATATATATATATATATATATATATATATATATATATATATATATATATATATATATATATATATATATATATATATATATATATATATATATATATATATATATATATATATATATATATATATATATATATATATATATATATATATATATATATATATATATATATATATATATATATATATATATATATATATATATATATATATATATATATATATATATATATATATATATATATATATATATATATATATATATATATATATATATATATATATATATATATATATATATATATATATATATATATATATATATATATATATATATATATATATATATATATATATATATATATATATATATATATATATATATATATATATATATATATATATATATATATATATATATATATATATATATATATATATATATATATATATATATATATATATATATATATATATATATATATATATATATATATATATATATATATATATATATATATATATATATATATATATATATATATATATATTCTTTATTTTGAGCTTTCATTCTCTTGGCACAGTGTAATAATATTTTTTCTATATCTTTAACGCAATCCTCGGAGTCCCTGGCGGAGAGTTGAGACCTCCTCCTCTTTGTCTGGTGATTCACGCATTAGAACTCAAACCAGAAATCTCGAGATCCTTACTTGATCTCCCGTTTAATTTACCTAACTTCTCAAATCCCGAGAACGTTTCCCCTAATTTACGGGGAGCGGTAAAGAAACATTTTTCTCCGACACACGGAGCATCTTTCTTCTCTAGAAAGACAGGGTCTCAATACTGGATTGGATTCTACAAATTAATTTTTAAAGTGCCTTACCGCTCAGATGTGCTCTGTGTCCGGTGGGATGGATTCGCTTCCTTCTTCTGAACAGCGGAGAATCGATCACCCTTCTCCCCAATGGGGAGACAGCTGACGTCAGATTTTTGGATTAATTATTCGCGATCCAAAATCAGGATGCGAAACCTACCGGGTTTCGGGCACCAGAATGTTGGAGCTACCAGCCAACACTTAAATAAACTCGAACACAGCAACACACACTGATGCGGATGGAATGAAAGTTAAAGGCCGCGTCTGCAGAGGCGGGGGAGTGGACAAATCAGAGGCCCGAGAGTGTGACTACTCTCCAAGCTCCTCAAGGCTGTTTCCCGCTGAAAAGTTGCTTCAACGGTGGTTTTATTAGAGATAAGACAAGTCATAAAAATGGTAGGCGTCAATACAAATGAAGGAGGTGGAGTACAAAAGGTGTAGTGCACATTTTAACCAATAGGTGTAAGTGAAATGGGTGCAAGATTATATAAATATATATGCATGCAAATATATTTCACACCCAGCGTAAATTTTCTCCAAAACATGCATTTTGCAATAAAAAATAGTTGTTACTGGGTCCAGTCGGGTCTGGTTGCTGTTTATATCTGAAACTCGTGTCCAAAGATGATAAGGATGTATATTTTCCTATTCTGTTTAAAAATAATCATGCAGGGATGTTTTGGGGCTTTTTTTATACAAGAATCAAAAACCTCCAATGGATCTTTATTTTGCATGGTGGTTGAATTAGAACCGGGCCCAGTCGGTTCTGGTTGCCGCTTTTACCCAGATTTAGTGTCAATGGTGTGGATGGATTCATTTTTCACTATTATGTGTAAAATTAAAGATGCAGGGATGTTTTGGGAATATTTCCCACCGTCAATAGTGTCCAAAACATTTTGCGATAAAAATAGTGGTTGTATTAGAACAAGGCCCAATCGGTTCTGGTTGGTGTATTTACCCAGAATTTGTGTTGGTTGAGTAGGTGGATGTAGTTTCACTATTTTCTATAAAAATAATGTTTCCCTCCATAAACATTGTCCAAAACAGGCATTTTGTGATTAAAATATTGGTCGTATTAGAACCGGGCCCAGTCGGTTCTGGTTGCAGCTTTTAACGCAGATTTAGTGTCAATTGTGTGGATGGATGCATTTTCACTATTATGTGTAAAATTAAAGATGCAGGGATGTTTTGGGAATATTTCCCACCGTCAATAGTGTCCAAAACATTTTGCGATAAAAATAGTGGTTGTATTAGAACAAGGCCCAATCGGTTCTGGTTGGTGTATTTACCCATAATTTGTGTTGGTTGAGTAGGTGGATGTAGTTTCACTATTTTCTATATAAATAATGTTTCCCACCATAAACATTGTCCAAAACAGTCATTTTGCGATTAAAATAGTGGTCGTATTAGAACCGGGCCCAGTCGGTTCTGGTTGGTGTTTCTACCCATAATTAGTGTTGAATGTGTAGATGGATGTATTTTCACTATTCTGTGTAAAAATAATGATCCAGGATGGTTCTGGAGCTATTTTCCCACCATAAACAGAATCCGAAACAGGCATTCTGCGATTAAAATAGTGGTTGTATTAGAACCGGGCCCAGTCTGTTCTGGTTAGTGAATTTACCCGAAAAATTGTATACATTGACGATGGGGATGTATTTTTGATTATTATGTATAAAAATAATTATCTAGGGATCTTCAGAAGTTCTGTTATGCCCGAATCAATGACCTCCATTTGGGCACATTATTGACGGAGCTCACGACCATGATCCAGTGTGTGGCTCGGATGTGTCCCTCAAACACAAATACTGGTCAGTCTCATCCAAAATCCTAATGGCTCAGTTCCCTTGAGTGGGAGCGGCAAGGAACGCCCTGCATTTGAAGACCATTGAAGGCAGGTTCCGGGCCTGTGTCGGCGCATCAGTCAGGCTGGGTAGCCGCCATGGCCCAGGTGATTTTCCAGGGCTGCCCTGCTCTTGACGGAGTGGCCACCCAGCGGGGCTGTGTGTGTGCCATGGTGGGAGACTCGTGCTGCCCCTTCATCCCTGCCGGCATGTCCTGCTCGGTCCATGATGCCCTGCAGGCTATTAGGAACATGCAGAGAGCTGTGACCGGAGATTCGGTTCCACAACGAGGATGGCTTGACTGGTTCTTCTCTGGCTCATGGAAACAGCCACTTCAATATTTTGATATTTTCACAGACACAAAAGGAGGGAATTGTGGGATGGACTGGCTAACTGGCTTAATAATTGTTTATTCTTTTCTTACCATGTGGTCATACTGGTTTTACCTTTGTTTGATAAGATCGTAGAATGCAAGGTAGACTAGCCAAACTGGTTTTACAATTGAATTAAAAGATTGTGGAATGTAAGAAAGACTAACTAGTTGGCCTTGCAATTGTTTGTTCGCCTCGAGAAATAAAAGAAAGGCTGGCTAACAGGGTTTGCAATTGTTTCCTTGAATTGTGGGATGAAAAAAAGTTTCAACTTCAGGAGTAACTGTCACTCTCCAGGTCATCCAGGGTCAAGTGCACACTTGGAAACTTTCATATTCGACCAAAATGTGCTTATCAGCGCATAAAAAGCACATTTGGTGGTACGCGGAAAGAACGGCAGCAGAAAAAAAAGGCTATTTAGAAAGGTATCACCACTACGCAGAAGATCGTCGGCTACTCTGCCGTCACTGGAAGACATTGCCAGCCCTCGTTACCTCAGCAGAGCCAGGGACATGATCAGGGACCCATGCCACCCTGGTCACAATCGGTTCTAGCTGCTGCTCTCTGGCAGACAGACGCTGTAAGTTTCCCACATCCGTTGGGACTCTAAACTTGGGGTAACACAACACAATCCCTTCTATGTAATAACTTCGGGTGAGGTAATATGAATAGACATTAGGTACAGGCAGACACTGTAAGTCTCCCACATCCTTTGGGACTCGAAACTTGGGGTAACACAACACAATCCCTTCAAAAAGTAATTGATCAGTGTCGGACAGTTGAGTATTTGTGCTGACATGTCACCCCAATCACAAAACTAAGATAGTTTATTCAGTCAGACAGTTGGGTGTTTATGCTGACATGTCAGCCATAAGGATGACTACGATGCTGTTATACTCACAAAAATGTATAAAATATGAACAAGCATTTGTAAAGATACTTTGTCTAATCTTACATGTTCCCCTGCTGCCAAACAAACTGTCAGAGACACATAGTTACTGTGTATATAGTGTAAAATCGTCCAATTCAAGTAAGTTATCCATTTGGCATCATTCTCATGGCTAGAAATTAAGTTATAATGAAAACAATCATACTTGGCCAAAACGTGATTTTCAGGGCATGAAAAGTACATTAAGGCAATAAAAACTGAAAAGTTTCCCTGCTGCCAAACAAACTGTCAGAGACACAGTTGCTGTGTATATAGTGTAAAATCGTCCAATTCACGTAAGTTTTTTATTTGGCATCGTTCTAAGTGATAGAAATTAAGTTACAATGAAAACTATCATACTTGGCCAAAACGTGATTATCAGGCCATGAAAAGCACATTAAGGCAATAAAAACTGAAACGTTCCCCTGCTGCCAAACATACTGTCAGAGACACATAGTTCCTGTGTGTATATAGTGTAAAATCATCCAATTCAAGTAAGTCTTTCATTGGCATCATTCTAGGTAATTCTGGAGCTATCTCCCACCATAAACAGTGTCCAAAACAGGCATTTTGCGATTAAAATAGTGGTTGTATTAGAACCAGGCCCAGGCGGTTCTGGTTGGTGTTTTTACCCAGAAATTGTGTCCAATGATGATAAGGATGTATTTTTGATTATTCTGAATAAAAATAATCATCTAGGGATGTTCAGAAGTTCTGTTATGCCCGAATCAATGACCTCAATTTGGGCACTTTATTTACAAGTGGTTGTTTAGAACCAGGCCCAGTCAGTTCTGGTTGGTGCTTTTACCCAGAATTAGTATCCATTGTGTGGGTAGATGTATTTTCACTATTCTGTCTAAAAATAAAGATCCAGGACAGTTCTGGGGCTATTTCCCACCATAAATAGTGTCCAAAACATGCATTTTGCGATACAAAATAGTGGTTGCATTATAACAGGGTCCAGTCCGTTCTGGTGGGTGTTTGTATACGGAACTTGTGTCCAATTATGATGGGGATGTATACTTGACTATTCTCTATTAAAAAATATCATCTAGGGATGTTCAGAAGTTCTTCTATGCCCGAATAAATGACCTCCATTTGGGCACTTTATTTTGCATGGTGGTTGTAGTAGAACCAAGCCGAGTCGGTTCTGGTTGGTGCTTTTACCCAGAGTTAGTTTTGATTGTGCAGGTGGATGTATTTTCACTATTCTGTCTAAAAATAAAGATCCAGGATAGTTTTAGGGGTATTTGCCACCATAAATAGTCTCCAAAACATGCATTTTGCGATAAAAAATAGTAGTTGCATTATAACTGGGTCGTCTCGGTTCTGGTTGCTGTTTATATCCGAAACTTGTGTCCAAAGATGATGGGGATGTATATTTTACTATTCTGTTTAAACATAATTATGCAGGGATGTTTTGTGGCTTTTTTTTATACAAGAATCATAAACCTCCATTATGGATCGTTATTTTGCATGGTGGTTGAATTAGAACCGGGCCCAGTCGGTTCTGGTTGGTGCTTTTTACCAATAATTAGTGTCAATTGTGTTGATGGATGCATTTTCACTATTCTGTGTGAAATTAAAGATGCAGGGATGTTCAGGGAATATTTCCCACCGTCAAAAGTGTCCAAAACAGGCACTTTGCGATTAAAATAGTGATCCTATTTGAACCAGGCCCAGTCGGTTCTGGTTGATGTACTTGTGTCAAATGATAATGGGGATGTATTTTTGACTATTCTCTATAAAAATAATCATCTAGGGATTTTCAGAAGTTCTTTTATGCCCGAATCAATGACCTCCCTTTGGGCACTTTATTTTGCATAGTGGTTGTATTAGAACCAGGCCCAGTCGGTTCTGGTTTGTGTATACACCCGTAACTTGTGTCCGATGGGAATGGGGTTGTATTTTTCAATATTCTGTATAAAAATCGTCATCTAGGGATGTTCAGAAGTTATTTTATGCCCGAATAAATGACCTCCATTTGGGCACTTTATTTTGCATGGTGGTTGTATTAGAACCAAGCCCAGTCGGTTCTGGTTGGTGCTTATACCCAGAGTTAGTATTGATTGTGTAGGTGGATGCATTTTCACAATTCTGTCTAAAATTAAAGATCCAGGATGGTTCTAGGGCTATTTCCCAGCATAAATTTTCTCCAAAACATGCATTTTGCGATAAAAAATAGTAGTTGCATTATAACTGGGTCCAGTCGGGTCTGGTTGCTGTTTATATCTGAAACTTGTGTCCAAAGATGATTGGGATGTATATTTTACTATTCTAGTACTATTCTAATTTTACTATTTTAGTATTCTGTTTAAAAATAATCATGCAGGGATGTTTTGGGGCTTTTTTTTATACAAGAATCAAAAACCTCCAATGGATCTTAATTTTGCATGGTGGTTGAATTAGAACCGGGCCCAGTCGGTTCTGGTTGCCGCTTTTACCCAGATTTAGTGTCAATGGTGTGGATGGATTCATTTTTCACTATTATGTGTAAAATAAAGATGCAGGGATGTTTTGGGAATATTTCCCACCGTCAATAGTGTCCAAAACATTTTGCGATAAAAATAGTGGTTGTATTAGAACAAGGCCCAATCGGTTCTGGTTGGTGTATTTACCCAGAATTTGTGTTGGTTGAGTAGGTGGATGTAGTTTCACTATTTTCTATAAAAATAATGTTTCCCTCCATAAACATTGTCCAAAACAGGCATTTTGTGATTAAAATATTGGTCGTATTAGAACCGGGCCCAGTCGGTTCTGGTTGCAGCTTTTAACGCAGATTTAGTGTCAATTGTGTGGATGGATGCATTTTCACTATTATGTGTAAAATTAAAGATGCAGGGATGTTTTGGGAATATTTCCCACCGTCAATAGTGTCCAAAACATTTCGCGATAAAAATAGTGGTTGTATTAGAACATTCCCAATCGGTTCTGGTTGGTGTATTTACCCATAATTAGTGTTGAATGTGTAGATGGATGTATTTTCACTATTTTCTTAAAAAATAATGTTTCCCACCATAAACATTGTCCAAAACAGGCATTTTGCGATTAAAATAGTGGTCGTATTAGAACCGGGCCCAGTCGGTTCTGGTTGGTGCTTCTACCCATAATTAGTGTTGAATGTGTAGATGGATGTATTTTCACTATTCTGTGTAAAAATAATGATCCAGGATGGTTCTGGAGCTATTTTCCCACCATAAACAGTGTCCAAAACAGGCATTCTGGGATTAAAATAGTGGTTGTATTAGAACCAGGCCCAGTCTGTTCTGGTTAGTGAATTTACCCGAAAAATTGTATCCATTGACGATGGGGATGTATTTTTGATTATTATGTATAAAAATAATCATCTAGGGATCTTCAGAAGTTCTGTTATTCCCGAATCAATGACCTCCATTTGGGCACATTATTGACGGAGCTCACGACCATGATCCATTGTGTGGCTCGGATGTGTCCCTCAAACACAAATACTGGTCAGTCTCATCCAAAATCCTAATGGCTCAGTTCCCTTGAGTGGGAGCGGCGAGGAACACCCTGCATTCGAAGACCATTGAAGGCAGGTTCCGGGCCTGTGTCGGCGCATCAGTCAGGCTGGGTAGCCGCTATGGCCCAGGTGATTTTCCAGGACTGCCCTGCTCTTGACGGAATGGCCACCCAGCGGGGCTGTGTGTGCGCCATGGTGGGAGACTCGTGCTGCCCCTTCATCCCTGCCGGCATGTCCTGCTCGGTCCATGATGCCCTGCAGGCTATTAGGAACATGCAGAGAGCTGTGACCGGAGATTCGGTTCCACAACGAGGATGGCTTGACTGGTTCTTCTCTGGCTCATGGAAACAGCCACTTCAATATTTTGATATTTTCACAGACACAAAAGGAGGGAATTGTGGGATGGACTGGCTAACTGGCTTAATAATTAATTATTCTTGTCGCACCATACTGGTTTTACCTTTGTTTTTTTAAGATCTAGAATGCAAGGTAGACTAGCCAAACTGGTTTAACAATTGATTTAAAAGATCGTGGAATGTAAGAAAGACTAACTAGTTGGCCTTGCAATTGTTTGTTCGCCTCGCAAAATATAAGAAAGGCTGGCTAACAGGGTTTGCAATTGTTTCCTTGAATTGTGCGATGAAAAAGGGTTCAACTTCAGGAGTAACTGTCACTCTCCAGGTCATCCAGGGTCAAGTGCACACTTGGAAACTTTCATATTCGACCAAAATGTGCTTATCAGCGCATAAAAAGCACATTTGGTGGTACGCAGAAAAAACGGCAGCAGACAAAAAGGGCTATTTAGAAAGGTATCACCACTACGCAGAAGATCGTCGGCTACTCTGCCTTCACTGGAAGACATTGCCCTCGTGACATGATCAGGGACCCATGCCACCCTGGTCACAATCGGTTCCAGCTGCTGCTCTCTGGCAGACAGACGCTGTAAGTTTCCCACATCCGTAGGGACTCTAAACTTGGGGTAACACAACACAATCCCTTCTGTGTAATAACTTCGGGTGAGGTAATATGAATAGACACTAGGTACAAGGTGATCTGACACCTACATGCTGAATGAAGGTAAGGGAAAGACAGTGAGAGGTAAGTGATCCACTCGGGGGGTGGTGATGCAATTTATCCATAAAGGCAGAATTGTAAATTAAGAGTCTGGAGTCATAACTTGTAAAACTGTGTAAAACTGTCAAAGACACAAATGTCTCTCTCTATATAGTGTAATATCATCAAATTTTATAATTTAATAAGTTTTTAATTTGGCATCATTCTAAGTGATAGAAATTAAGTTATAGTGAAAACTATGATACTTGGCCAAAACGTGATTTTCAGCGCATGAAACGCACGTTAAGGCAATAAAAACTGAAATGTTCCCCTGCTGCGAAACAAACTGTCAGAGACACATAGTTACTGTGTATATAGTGTATAATTGTCCGATTCAAGTACGTTTTTCATTTGGCATCATTCCAAGTGATAGAAATTAAGTTATAGTGAAAATTATGATACTTGGCCAAAACGTGATTTTCAGCGCATGAAACGCACGTTAAGGCAATAAAAACTGAAATGTTCCCCTGCTCTGAAACAAACTGCCAGAGGCACATAGTTACTGTGGATATAGTGTAAAATCATCCAATTCAAGTAAATTTTGGATTTGGCATCATTCTAAGTGCTAGAAATTAAGTTATAGTGAAAACTATGATACTTGCCCAAAACGTGATTTTCAGCGCATGAAACGCACGTTAAGGCAATAAAAACTGAAATGTTCCCCTGCTGCGAAACAAACTGTCAGAGGCACATAGTTACTGTGTATATAGTGTAGAATCGTCCAATTCAAGTACTTTTTGCATTTAGCATCAATCTAAGTGATAGAATTTAAGTTATAGTGGAAATTATGATACTTGGCCAAAACGTGGTTTTCAGCGCATGAAACGCACGTTAAGGCAATAAAAACTGAAATGTTCCCCTGCTGCGAAACAAACAGTCAGAGACACATAGTTACTGTGTATATAGTGTATTATGGTCCAATTCAAGTAAGTTTTTCATTTAGCATCATTCTAAGTGATAGAAATTAAGTTATAGTGAAAACTATGATACTTGGCCAAAACGTGATTTTCAGCGCATGAAACGCACGTTAAGGCATTAAAAACTGAAATGTTCCCCTGCTGCGAAACAAACTGTCAGAGACACATAGTTACTGTGTATATAGTGTATAATTGTCCGATTCAAGTAAGTTTTTCATTTGGCATCTTTCTAAGTGATAGAAATTAAGTTATAGTGAAAATTATGATACTTGGCCAAAACGTGATTTTCAGCGCATGAAACGCACGTTAAGGCAATAAAAACTGCAATGTTCCCCTGCTGCGAAACAAACTGTCAGAGGCACATAGTTATTGTGTATATAGTGTAAAATCGTCCAATTCAAGTAAGTTTTGCATTTAGCATCATTCTAAGTGATAAAAATTAAGTTATAGTGAAAACTATGATACTTGGCCAAAACGTGATTTTCAGCGCATGAAACGCACGTTAAGGCAATAAAAACTGAAATGTTCCCCTGCTGCGAAACAAACTGTCAGAAGCACATAGTTACTGTGTATATAGTGTAGAATCGTCCAATTTAAGTAAGTTTTGCATTTAGCATCAACCTAAGTGATAGAATTTAAGTTATAGTGGAAATTATGATACTTGGCCAAAACGTGGTTTTCAGCGCATGAAACGCACGTTAAGGCAATAAAAACTGAAATGTTCCCCTGCTGCGAAACAAACAGTCAGAGACACATAGTTACTGTGTATATAGTGTATTATGGTCCAATTCAAGTAAGTTTTTCATTTGCCATCTTTCTAAGTGATAGAAATTAAGTTATAGTGAAAATTATGATACTTGGCCAAAACGTGATTTTCAATGCATGAAACGCACGTTAAGCAATAAAAACTGCAATGTTCCCCTGCTGCGAAACAAACTGTCAGAGGCACATAGTTATTGTGTATATAGTGTAAAATCGTCCAATTCAAGTAATTATTTCATTTAGCATCATTCTGAGTGATAGAAATTAAGTTATAGTGAAAATTGTGATACTTGGCCAAAACGTGATTTTCAGCACATGAAACGCACGTTAAGGCAATAAAAACTGCAATGTTCCCCTGCTGCGAAACAAACTGTCAGAGGCACATAGTTATTGTGTATATAGTGTAAAATCGTCCAATTCAAGTAAGTTTTGCATAAAGCATCATTCTAAGTGATACAAATTAAGTTATAGTGAAAATTATGATACTTGGCCAAAACGTGATTTTCAGCGCATGAAACGCACGTTAAGGCAATAAAAACTGAAATGTTCCCCTGCTGCGAAACAAACTGTCAGAGGCACATAGTTACTGTGTATATAGTGTAAAATCGTCCCATTTAAGTAAATTTTGCATTTGGCATCATTCTAAGTGATAGAAATTAAGTTATAGTGAAAATTATGATACTTGGCCAAAACGTGATTTTCAGCGCATGAAACGTACGTTAAGGCAATAAAAACTGAAATGTTCCCCTGCTGCGAAACAAACTGCCAGAGGCACATAGTTACTATGTCTATAGTGTAAAATCATCCAATTCAAGTAAGTATTGCATTTAGCATCATTCTAAGTGCTAGAAATTAAGTTATAGTGAAAACTATGATACTTGGCCAAAACGTGATTTTCAGCGCATCAAACGCATGTTAAGGCAATAAAAACTGAAATGTTCCCCTGCTGCGAAACAAACTGTCAGAGGCACATAGTTACTGTGTAAATAGTGTATAATTGTCCAATTCAAGTAAGTTTTTCATTTTGCATTATTCTAAGTGCTAGAAATTAAGTTATAGTGAAAACTATGATACTTGGCCAAAACGTGATTTTCAGCGCATGAAATGCACATTAAGGCAATAAAAACTGAAATGTTCCCCCGCTGCGAAACAAACTGTCAGTGATACATAGTTACTGTGTATATAGTGTATAATCGTCCAAATTAAGTAGGTTTTTCATTTGATATCATTCTAAGTGATGGAAGTTAGGGTTAGGGTTAGAGTTAGAGTTAGGGTTAGGGTTAGGTTAAGTTAAGTTAAGTTATAGTGAAAACTATGATACTTGGCCAAAACGTGATTTTCAGCGCATGAAACGCACATTAGGGCAAAAAAACTGAAATGTTTGTTAGGTCTGACAATACAACTTCAGGAGCAGGCTAAGAAAGAGTGAGATAAATTTAAATAGAAAATATGTATTACCAGACTGCAAAGTGGACAGTGAGAGTTCCTACAGTGGGGTCCTGTTCACTGCGATGTTACTGCAACTCTAGTCGAATGACCAGTGAGTGTGTCTTAAATACAGGCAAAACTGACAGTTGTCCCTAAGACTTTGGACAGATACGTTTCAGTCATTTGCAGGGCAACAAGTAATTGATTAGTGTCGGGCCTGGAATCTGTAGTCAATTGTTTCCAGACGTAGGGTGTTCTTCGCTGTTCCTACCCTGGGGAACACCGCCATCATGATTTTGGAGGAGACTGACCATTGTTTGTATTAGAGGGGGACATCCGAGCCCCAAACTGAATCATGGGGGAAGAAATCCAAGCTCCGTCGTTGACGCCTGGTGGGTAGATGTGGGTTGGCGTCGACAGTTGGAATCGAGTCTGCTGTTAGAACGTACGTGTGGTCGGATGCAGATGTAGGGACACAGAGCCCAGTTGTATTGGTGGGGATGATCATATACACTTGCCATTCGCAGAGCCACCATATTTGGTCCAGTACTGTCCATGATTGGGAAGGAATGTGTCTGATCTCGGCACACCTGGTGACGTGAACTTGGTCTAAAGGGGTCTTCGGATCCGGTCCGCTGAAGTTGAAACAGGATGGATAACAGTCTGTTCGGTTGTTGCACTGGACATACGTTGCGGTATTGACTGTAGCTGCTAATGGTACTGCGACCATGGTATGTAGGCGGTCGAGCTTTGCTGGAAGGATTCTCTCAAATTACCCAGAATACAGTTGTAGGTGAGGTTGGCGAGTTCTTCGTTGTGTCGGTTGGCCCATAGCTGTGGTTGGGCTACGGCAGTAGGCAAGAGGGAACAGACATAACAACTCATTGGTTGTGGCGCGGGCTGTGAGTGCGGTGTATCTGTACCAACTGTTCCTCATCATCAGGTTGTAGTCGTTTTCTTCCTGTGTTTGGACATGGGCGAGATTAAGGTGTATCTACTCAGGCTTAGGTGTTCCTGCCGGACAGATTTTGAGTAGGCGTGTGGCGGATGGTTGTACGAAGGGGTTCACACCAATCACTTTGGGGACCATGGCTGGACTAGTAGTGCGGATGGTGATAGTAAACAGGGGGCCTTTTCCTGGTCGGTCCGGTCGGAGGCATAGGTTGATGCAGCCTTTTTGTTGGATATTGGTCGTAAGGTCTAGCATATGTTTACCATCTTTGATGGTGGTGGCTAACTTGGTGAAGTTAGCGGTCATGGTGGTAGCTTCTTTGGAAAGGGGCCATGTGATGGTTTTGTAGCCTGTATGGAGGAGGACCTGGTCCAAGGTGTCTGGCCAGACCACTCAGACTCTGGGAGCTTGTAGGTACCAATAAAAATAACTGGAGTCAGTCCTGTGTAATCCCAAGTGAGTAAGCTGTAGGTTGAGCAAAGGGACTTGAACGACGTTTGGTGTCTTGGTTAATGGGATGCAGATCTGGGGGCCCCTGATCGTTTCCTGAACCAGCTAGTGGGGCATTCTCCTCCAGTGGGAGTGTACCAAGGTTCTGGTACGTTCCCCCCATGTGGTTGAACACAGAGCGGGGATGATGATGGCCAAAATCACACGGTGAGGTCCATCCCAACGTGGAGAAGACCAGCACTTTCTTTTTATCACCTTGACGAGTACCAGGTCTCCTGGGGACAGGACCTCCTCTGTGGGAGACAGAGAAGATGTCCGCAGATTATTTTCCATTCATCACAGTTCTTTCTTCGAACATTTTGCATAACCACTTAGTGAGGGATTCTGTTTCTCCTTTCTCTTCTACCACCAGATCTTTTTCCCACATTGTTAAGTGGAAGGGTCTGTCGTTCACTGCCTCAAATGGTGTGCATCCCTGTGCTGTTGGAATGATTCTCATGTACGTTTCTACCAGGCTCAGGCATTCTTGCCATGGTTTTCCTGTGTCTTCCATGGTTTTTCTGAGTCTGAGTTTTACTGTTCTAATGGTTTGTTCGACGAGTCCAGCACTTTGGATCAGTTTGATAAAATCCATGTTCAGAAGCTCGAAGGGATATGTTCCTGTTTGCCTTGTTCCATGCTTGGGTCGTTCGTTGCCTTGAGAGTTGTGTCTACAGCAGTTCAGACAGTTTCTGCCAAAAAAAAAATGAAGTTTGGAGACCTCTGGGAACATGCATTGTTTGTTGTACTGTACTGATCATCCCTCCTGTTGAGACATGGCTCCTCCCATGGCTCAATTTGGCAATTACTTCAAACAATGATCGTGTCACGCATGGCTTGTTTTCTACTGCATAGAGTCCGTTCTTGTGTTGAGTGGCTCCTTCCTTTTCCCATTGCAGTTTCTCTTTTTCTGGGGAATGATTTTGCATTTCTCTTAGGAATTCAGCAGGGATTGGGCTGTGTCTTTCCACCGTCACGTCTTGTTCTAGGAATAGTCTACAAGCCTCTGTCAGTGCCACTATTTCTGCGGCTTGTGCAGACCAGTCGCCGGGGAGTCGTCTTGTCTTGAGGTTGTCTTTTTGAGTCACCACGGCATATACGTTGTGTTTTTCTCCATCCAGGGTTTTTGATGATGATCCATCCCCATAGGCAATGTGTCCGGGGGCAATGGGATGTCCATTAGGTCAGTTGCATATACGTGGTTAATTATGATTCGTTGAGTGGTGAAGAATATGACATATTTTACTCATTCTTTTTAGTATAGCTGTTTCATTTTGATATCATATTTTACTCATTCTTTTTAGTATAGCTGTTTCATTTTGATATCATATTTTACTCATTCTTTTTAGTATAGCTGTTTCATTTTGATATCACATTTTACTCATTCCTTTTGTTGTGGCGGTCTTGTTTTAGAGTCGCCACTGGTTCCCAACTCAAATACAATATGAACAGAAGGATGGGTCTGAGACTCCTCAACTATAATGTTAACAAAAGGCTCTTCCTGAGATTCTTATTTCAAGGTGGGATCCACACAGATAAGAGACCAGATGGAGGACTTCAAAGGGCAGAGGAACAAAGAGCAGGGCGGAGGGTCGGGACTTTATAGAACCAGCGGAGACAGAGGTCTGGATGATGTGGATTCAAGGCTGGAAGATGTGGAGCCCAGAGAAACCCCCCCTCACAGCAGCCCGGGACCAGCCCACATCTCATTAATAATCAGCGAATGAATATGCATTTTTGTTTGACTATAACTGGGCAAACGCGGGTTTGGACAATGTCTTTTCCATCCTCCGCTTTGGGACATCAACACTCAGCGGGCTTATTCTATGGAAGGGAGACCCGGAGCTCTGTATAAATCAATTTGAATGGAATAAATCATCTGTGGATAAACTCGCTCAACCCTGGTTTGTCTCCTCCGATGCTGAACACGCTCCATTGTTAGACTGGAGACTACAGAGTTAAGGAATTGGAGTCAGGTAAAATATTTATAGTCTAACAGTTTTGGTGACCCTGTCCGTGAGTCGGTTGCGTAGACAGATAGGGGTTAAGGCCGATAACTCCGTCCGTGAACCAGGGAGGAGACTGCGTAGACATATGGGTTAAGGCCAGCCGCGGACTCTAAAACACGTCGGCGAACGTGGAGTCGCGGTTATCGAAACACGTCAGCGAACGTGGGAATAAGGAAAAGTTAAACACGTCAGCGAACGTGGGAATAAGGAAAAGTTAAAACACGTCAGCGAACGTGGGAATAAGGAAAAGTTAACCACGTCAGCGAACGTGAGGGCACGCCGGCGAGCGTGAGACCTTTCTCTTGGGACTTCTCCGACAGGCGCCTGATCAACTGAAAGGTAAGCAGAATACCTATTACTGAAACATTAAAATTCTGCTATTGGATTTTTAAATTATGGAGAAGTGACTATAGAAAGGGGATATCGGGAATAGGAGATTCCGAAAAGGTTGTAATATACCTAGAGTCGGAATTAATGACGATCCCAGAACGGTCGTTTTGAGATAGAGAAAACGGTCGTATGAAACAAAGGAACAAGAGATTCCGGAAAGAGTTGTATGCAGGAGTTATTTTAAAGTCTTCAGCAGGGAAACGACTGGGTCCACAGATGTTTGATTCCTAGAATTGATTCTAAAAAAAAAAAAAAAAAAAAGTAACAATAATTCCTAGAATTGAACATACTAAAATTCCAAATTTATCCGGAGACTTGATATAGATTGAATTGGTGAAAATGGAAGGATGTGAGAGTGCGGGAGAATGTGGAGAATGGAATGAATTGACAATTTTGTATGCAGATGTGGAAGCACAGGTTCTGAGTGGTGTTCAAGTTAAAAAACAACCAAAAATAAGACGCGAGTTGGTGAAACAATTTAGTACTTTAAAAGAAAATGTACATTTTGTAGGTCAAAAGCATGAATGGAATATGAATAACTTGTCCATTGCTTTGCGAAAAGTAGAGCGTGACGTCACAGCTAAGGAGGTGGAACTCCGAAGGAGAAAAGAGGAGGTGTGGAGGTAGAGGCGGGGGTCGATACTGAGAAAGGAGGAGGAGTTGGAACAGCATAGATTGGCAATACACAACCTGGTAATTGCGTCAATAGCTTTGGCTGCGGTGAGGGCCCCCACCCAGATCGAACCAACTTTGACTCTTGTACCTTCAGCGCCTCCACTGAATAATAAAGCTCCATTAAAACCTCACGGTATACCCATACAAGCACCAATAGTGACTTTAGGTGGATGATTGATCCTTGACGTTGAGAATGAGGAGGAAGCTATGTCCTCCGAGGCAAAAGGCCTCATAGGAAAAGCATGTAATCTTGAAAACGCGATAGATAGGACAGAACGATCCAGAGTTGACTTGACTGACCGAGAGGACAATGATGAAAAAGAAATGACCAAAGGGACTCGACAGAAAAATGAAATAAAGAAAGGTAGGAAAAAAGGAAAAGATGACTTGACTGACAATCGTATACTGTTTGAGGACGCGAATCGACAATCAGACTATAACTCAGATAATGATTCAGACATTGCAGGTGAACAGGAGAATGAGAGTGTGGACATGTATAAACAGGCTCTACCAGATTTGGGATCTCATTACGCCCTTCGCCCACGTAACAATGGGGCAAAAGAGACACCAGACAAGACTGTCGCGCCAAAACCAAAGCCCAGCGCAAAGCGGGTACAAGCTACATCTGGAGGTATGTATCCCCTCCGCCCTCAGGGAGCAGAAATGATATTTGAACCTCTTGGTCTTAGAGATGTGGCTACATTGGCTGACCAACTCCCTCCAATGGCGAATGGAGGAAGTACATGGCTGATGAAGTTTTTGGCCCTAATGAGCGGACAGAATTGTGCGCTTGGTGACATGAGACAGGCCATATCAGCTTCCTGCTCTCATCATCAATTAGAAATGATAGAGGAGGAAGCAGAAACTATCAGGTACCCACACGAAACCCCATTGTCCCAGGTATCGGGCGCCTTATTTACGGCAATTAAAAATACCTTCCCAAGATCCCATGACATGGCTCCAACCGTGTTTCCATACATCGATGGAGTGGGAGGTCCGGTACACTATGAAAAGTGCATTAATGCCTGGATAGATAGTACCGGCCGACACCCATCGGGCAGATTAGATAATATCCTCTTATTCCGAACAGCTGTTGTCGAGGGTCTTCCAGAACCTGTGAAAAAGGAGTTGAAAAAGGACCCTGACTTGTTGACTGGTGATGAACCAAGGTTTAAACGTCACCTGTCTCACCATTGTAAGATGTATGATAACGAGAAGGTAAAAGAAAAAGCCGAGTCGCTAAATATGAATTCTGCTCTGGTAAAATTACAACTTTCCAAATTTTATAGTGAATCCAAAAAATCTAAACAGGAAAAGACAAACCAATCTGCCCAGATGTTCCAGGGCCATGGTCGGGCTCGAGATGGTGGTCAGTTCCATGATGGATACGGTGGTCGCAGGGGTGGTTTCTCTGGTGGCCGGGGAAAAGGGTACTCGAGACCGGGCCAACAAGACAACTGTTTTACATGTGGCCGTCCTGGACACTGGAGACATGAGTGTCCCAGTCAGCGACAGTACCCGCGGCAACCCCCAACACAACAGGGGGGGCCACCACATCAACAGCGGCCCACGCGCGGAGGAGCAAGAGGCACTGGCAGACCATGGCGGTCAAAGCAGCCAGCTCAGTCAACTGGACAATATTACCAGGGTGGAGATGATCCTCACAGTCCATGGGATCCTCCACACTCCGAATAGGGGTGCCCGAGAGGCTCGGTAAGCAGGGGAACGGCAGACCCAATGCTTCATATGAGAATCAACGGCGTCCAAACATCAGCTTTGGTGGAAACGGGAGCAACATACTCATCTTTGAACATGCCGCTCACAGCCGGTTGTCTCTCCTCTTCAACCATAACTTTGGTCGGCTTCTCGGGATCTCCTCAAGCTCTGCCTATTACCAGACCGCTGCAAACGGAAATACCCCACCTAAAACAGACTCTATTTCATTCCTACATCCATTCACCCCAAACACCTGTGAATTTAATGGGAAGAGACTTGTTGATGTCTATTGGAGCTACCATCTTATGTGGGCCGGATGGCCTCACAGTGACTTTACCAAATGGTGCAAAGATTCCGTGTTCGCAACCAGTACGAACATGTGGACAATGGTTGATGTGTCCCTTGCAACAAGACACCGAGGTAGCAACAATCTATTGGTCATGTCTTGAGCCTGAAACTCCGGCCACTGGGGGACTGTTGTTTGTTTATCACCAGTGGAAATCATTCATTGATTCACTCCGGCCTTACCATCCGCCCAAGGATGACTTTCATTGTACTTTGTTTTATGACACAGAAGATGACTTAGTCTATCGAGACCGTTTTCAGAAAGTTCTTGGAACACCCTGGTAATTGAAATCCACCAAAATATTGTGGGTCCAGAAGGCGTAGCTTCATATGTTGATTTGGACGAATCGCAAAATGTGTGGTACAAAATGTCGGATACAGCCGACCCCCACATTTCTTTGGCTCTGTCTCATGGTCACGAAGCTCGTCAACTCGGTCCCATGGTCAAGAAAAACTTCTTAAAGTCACTGACTGGCAGTCCACTGACCTACCAGGGCTGACTTATTCCAAATTGCATGACTCTTATCAGGTTGACCCACATGCCCCATTGATAAACTCCTCCATTTTGGAGGAACAAATCTTGACTCGAGAACATGGTAGGGAATTGACTGATCACCACCAGACAGAGGAGGTACTGAAAACTATTCCGGACACATTGTGGTCATCAGGACCATTTGATGTAGGACATTGTGTTAAAATTCCACCTGTAATGTTAAAAATAGATGAGAGTGCCATCATCCACAGGCCACAATATAGATGGACTCCAGATGCGGACAAAGGTATGGAAGACACTCTAGGTGGACTGTGGGACGCAGGTGTGATAGAACTTTCTAACTCACGATGGAACACGGCATTGCGACCAGTACTTAAGGCGGATGGACAGAGTTACCGTATGGCACATGACCTTAGACCTGTGAACGACGCGACGCTGACTCCGATCCTACCAGTACCCGACCCCCATAGAATGTTGACTTCGCTCAGTCCAGTGTATCAATGGTTTACTTGTATTGATCTAGCTAACGCCTTTTTCTGTGTACCTTTGCATTCTTCAGCCAGACAGTACTTTGCGTTCACCTATCGTGGTGTCCACATGCAGTATCAGCGCCTGCCACAAGGGTTTAAAAACTCACCTGGTATTTTTAATCAGTGTCTGAAGGACCTGTTACAAGACCTAACGTTACCTGAAAACTCTGTTCTTTTACAGTATGTGGATGACCTTTGCATTGCGACAACCACTTCTGAAATCTGTCTGGCGGTCACTAAGATGGTCCTGCTAAAACTTCATAATATTGGTTTCAAAGTGTCAAAGAAGAAGCTTCGGTGTTGTCGAAGAGAAGTAACTTTTCTAGGCC
Organism: Stigmatopora nigra; assembly: GCF_051989575.1. NCBI lineage: Eukaryota > Metazoa > Chordata > Actinopteri > Syngnathiformes > Syngnathidae > Stigmatopora > Stigmatopora nigra. The sequence continues at coordinate 876,998 of NC_135525.1, read as the reverse complement.
GTGTTGTGTCAGCCAAAGGACTGTCCATGTCACCTGAACATCGAAAAACCATTTTGTCTCATTCCAGGCCCCAAACCGTCAAAGACATGTTGTCATTTCTGGGTCTCTGTGGCTACAGTAGGACCTATACAGTGATAATTTTACAATTGGCACACTGCGAGTCCCAGGGATTCGCTTGTCTGAAAACTGTGCGTCCCAGGAAACTTGTCACGAGTCCCAACATACTACAGATGCAAATAAAACATAAACAACGATATATAAACATTCAGATTTAATTTATTTATTATATGGTTTAGGGTTAGGGTTTATTTATCATTGTACTAGTCTTTCAGCTCGTAGATCCTCCTCTCTTTGCAGCCAAAAGTCTTTTGAAATGTGCGTATTTTTCCTTGCTTCCCCCGTTTTGCTTCATGATCATCGATCGAATCTTCTGCAGTTCTTTTCTTACTAGTTGTATTTTTAACTGCGAAATAACTATCCAGACTGTTTTGCTTTTTCTGAAACATTTTTTATCTTTCTTACACTATTACGAAACTCTTGCTATCGCTTTCTCTCCTTCGTCTGCTAGTGTCTGCTAGTCTCGCGAGAATTATTTCGCAAAGATTATGTGGAATAAATTGGTTTGCTATCGGATATATGTGTTTTGGGGTTTTTTTTTGATAAAAATTTCTTTGCGTCCGAAAAAAGCACATTACTTGAAATTGTGCGTCTGGAAGAAAAGCTGTGCGTATCAGACGCAGGACGCAGAGGTAACGAGAACACTGTATATGCATGCAAATATATTTCACATATCCCCCCTGAAGTTACTTTGAAAGAATTTTCATTTTCATCAATCTATATCCCTCCTTTGCAGGTTTTAGAATACAAATATCATTAATAGTCACTCAACATGGTATGGAAAATAACTAAATCACTTGTCAAGGCAGAGGCGAAAAACTCAAGTTTACTCAGGGGTACTTGAGGAAAATTCCTCTGCGTCCCCCTTAATGAGCGAACACAATTTTTTAAGTCAAGACAAGTACATTTACCCAGACGACTCGACATCCGGGGATTCATCACACTTTGGAAGAGTGCTAGAATCTCCGGCAAGGTTTGTCATGCTGTGAAACTGTATGTCACTGTAAGCTACCAGCGTGTGCTGGATATTTTTTTGAATCATAACTTTCATACAAGGGATTACACACATTGAAAAGATGCAGAATAGAATTAAAACCGCAAAAAAGGGAGTTGCAAATTTAATCAGAATAGAGAACCATGATCCGGTTGTCAACCACGACCACAGTGATGCACCTATGGCTGAGTGATCTTGGGCCATGGTGTTGGCTAAGGCTTTCTTTTCAGCTATGGCACGAGTTATGTTACCTTCGTCACCGGTTTCATCTGGGATGAAGGTGCAACAGTGTTCTCCAACTATGGCACACACACCTCCATCCTTGGCTGTTATCAAATCTAGGACCATGCGGTCTTGCAACTCCATTTCTCTAAGGGCTTTTAATTCCTCTGCTATACCTTGTAGGGCTTTGATAGTTTGGTTAATGAACAATCCCATCCGATAATTCAATAATTCTACACGGAGCATAACTTTACCCACTCCAATCTGTGGAAGTAGTGACAATATGACTTTCTCGGAGGTGGACCATAATTTGTGATCATCAGGGACCTTACTACCCCAAATTGAATCATGTGGTTTAAATTGTACAGGTATAAATCTCTTATATCTTACTGGTATTTTCACTCCCCTTAAAAGGAATGCATCTTGAACCATCTTCACCATTGCACAGCGACCATTCCATACTGTGGGCAAACCCAAATACACTGTATGCCCACACATCCAATACCCATCATCTTGGGGATCAGTGCCCATTACATCAGGGAGAGTGTAATAGTCCCTGCAGGTGGCACCCATGGGTACTCCTGTGGCATTGAACCTGGCTTTGTTAGTGGTGTCTCGTCTGCACGGGGTAAGTATATCCCTACAGAATTTCATGGGGACTTCTCCTACTGGTCTGGACTTACCCCAGAATGTCATATTACTAGCGAAACACACAGCCGTAAAATCACTTGGGTATGGGACGTTGCTTAACATAACTAGATCTGTCCAATCATAGTTCAAAAGCCTTGTGAATTTTCTACCTGTTAAAGGTGGTACAGTGGCATCAACCTCGGGAACTACAGATCTAAATGCACCTTCTAGACACTGTGATCTCAGTATGTCGGGATACCATAGAGGTGTGTAGGCAGTATAGGTATAGGGGTCGATTGGCTTGGGATACACTGGTGGGGTACATGTGGAATAAGGCATACGACTACACACATAACAACTTTCTTTCACACCAGTTATTTTTTTCTGAAATACCATGAAATTATACCACATATTTTCTTCAAAATGATTCTTTGGATTGTTCTTTTCATACCACTTCACTTTCCTCTGTGACAGTAGCACGGCATCGTCTCGTTTTTCAACTCGAATGTCTGGGGGCGGGGCACTCAGCCACACCCATGCTGCCACTGATAGTACAGTCACAGTGATGAGGGTGGCAGCGGCTTTCATTTTGGCTTCTGTGTGAGGGTGTAAAAACTGTGAGAGGTCAAGGTTAGGTTAGGGGGGTGTTTGGGGCAGGTGAGCAGACGTCTGATGATTCCTTCGCGGACAAGGGTTTTGGTAATGTCCGATTTGCAATCTACTCAGGCTTGCCGATGTCTCGAACTATTTTGACTTGGGATTGGTGAATCCACGTCGACCTCTCGGCAATCTTTACTGCGGTGGGGGTGGTGAGTTGAACCACGAATGGGCCTTCCCAACGTGGCGAGGACCAGGATTTCCTTTTTATGACTCGAATCAGGATCTGGTCACCAGGCTTCACCACCTCCTGTAGGGGAGACAGAGGGGATAACGGCAGCTCACATGTATTTTGGACAAGTTTTTCTCTAAACATTTTTACCATCCACTCTGTTAGTGGATCTGCCTCGCCCTTAGTCTCTTGCCATGGTTCACCTTCCCATAGGGGAAGTTGGAATGGTCTTCCATGAACTATCTCAAAAAGTGTTAATCCTGAGCTAGTTGGTACAATTCTCATATATGTTTTGACTAGTGGTAAGCATTCTGGCCATGTTTTTTTTGTTTCTTCCATGGTTTTTTTAAGCCTTTGTTCTATTGTACCATTTGTTCTCTCTACCAGTCCCGCGCTTTGCGGATGGTACGAGCAGTGATTTTTTAGACTTATTCCTAGGTGGTTTGCCATGTATTGTATTATGCTGTTTACAAAATGAGTTCGATTGTCACTCCAGATGATTCTGGGGATCCCATGTTCTGGGATTATGTGTTTACAGATGGCTTTAGCCACCGTCAATGCGTCTTGTGTTTTTGAGGGGACTATTTCAGTCCATTTCGAGAATGAGTCAATCAAGACTAAACAGTATTTATACTGGTTGCTTCTGGATAATTCAATGAAATCCATGTGTATAATTTCAAATGGGTAGGTACCTTTTGGGCATTGGCCTCGTTTGGGTCTGAGGTTACCTTGCACATTATGTTTGCAGCAAAATAAACAGTCTCTACAAAAAATTTTAAAATAGGTATTTAGACCTGTTGTCACATGAAAAACACGCTGTACCATGTCTATCATCCCCCTTGTTGAGACATGAGACTTTCCATGGCTCAATTTTGCTACCATTTGGAATATTTTTTTTGGCAAGCAGGGTAGGCCTTTTATTGTATATAGGCCGTCCGCAGACTGTTCCGCGCCTTTGAGTATCCATGCATCTTTTTCATTCTGTGGTGCAATGTTTTGCATTTCAATAATTACTGTTTTTGGGATTGACTCATGTTGTTGTTGTGTATACTGAGCACTCAGTGTTTGTGCTGCTCCTTTAGCTGCTGTATCTGCTCTAGTATTTCCTCTACTAATTCTGTCGCTGCTGTTAGTATGTGCCTTACATTTGCATACAGCTATGTGGCTGGGAAGTAGTACTGCATTAAGTAATTGTTTCAGCAGTTCGGCATGCTCTACTGATTTGCCTGTGGATGTTTTCATCCCTCTTCTAATCCATTGTGCAGCAAATACATGTAGAGTGGAGTGTGCATATTGGCTGTCTGTATAAATCGTGACCTTCCTACCTTTAAACAATGTGCACGCCTTTGTCAATGCTATAATTTCTGCATCTTGCGCTGAGAGATTAGATGGCAATTTTTCTGCACATAAGACTTTGTTGTCTGTGACGACTGCAAATCCTACTTGATTTTTTCCTTGTTCTGATTTGGATGCGGATCCATCTACGTACACATAAGTGCTGTCTGGAATTGGAGTGTCTTTTAGATCTGGTCTTGGTTTACAGCTTTCACTGGTTCTTTCATCACATTGGTGTGGATCTCCGTCTTCTTCAGTTGGTATTAACGTTGCTGGGTTCAAGGTATTGCATCGCTGAATCGTGAGATGGGGTTGCGATAACAATGTGGCTGTTACGGCCAGGTGTCTTGCTGGTGACAGGAACGACATTTTGGTTTGTGTTATCAGTAGATCCACTTCATGGGGGACTTGGAGTGTGAGTGGATGGAACAGTACAAGTTCAGCTGTCATCTGGACCGCTAATGCTGCTGCGCACACTGCTCGTACTTACGGGGGTAGGGCAGCTGCAACTGGGTCCAGTCGTTTTGGGTAGAACGCTACTGGTTTAATCTTTGTTCCATGTGGTTGTAGTAACACTGATGTCATGAACGCTCCTTTGCAAGTCACTGTTTGGGTGAATGGTTTTTCATAGTCAGGAAATGCTAGGACTCCTGATTCCAAGATGTGTTGCTTCACTTCCATGAATGTTCGGTTTCCTTCTTCAGTCCATGTCACTGGGTCTCTCATTGTCATCTCAGTGGCATAGATCATGTCTAGAAGTGGCTGAGTTAGTTCTGCATAATTTGGAATCCAACTCCTGCAGTAGTTAGTTAGGCCTAAGAAGGCCATCATTTGTTTTTTCGTCTGTGGTTTCGGACATTGCTGGATGGCTTCTCGTCTTCCATCCGTTAGCTCCCTTCCTTTCTGTGAGACTCGGTGTCCCAAGAAGATGACTGACTCCTGACAATACTGCAGTTTCTTCAGCGACGCCTTGTTCCCAGTTTGCTCTCGATGTTTGAATAATCTGATTGCTTCCTCTTTGTTTTCCTCTTCGGTGGGGCTGGCTATCAGTATATCGTCTACATATACTAGGATCTGTGTGGTGTCTGTGTTCATGCTGATTTATACACGCTGCAATCTCTTGTGAGAATATTGTGGGGCTGTCGCAGAATCCCTGTGGCAGCCTTGTGTATGTGTATTTGGTTCCTTCGAATGTGAAACCAAACCAGTCTTGTGCTGTTTTGTGTAATGGTATAGAGAAAAATGCATTGCTTAGGTCAATTACTGTAAAGAATTTCTGATTTGGCTTTAACTCGTTCAACAGTATGTGTGGGTCGGGTACGCAGGGTGCTCTGGACTTCACTGCTTCATTGACCCGTCTTAGGTCTTGGACCAATCTCCTCGTTCCCGTCTCCGTTTTCTTCACGGGAAAGATAGGTGTGTTACATTCGCTTGATGGACTTTCAATTAGAATGCCTGCTTCGAGCATTTCTTTAATTACTGGTCTGATGCCATTTATAGCATCTGGTTTAAGGGGGTATTGTTTAGCCCGTGGTCGAAATGATGTCTTGGGCTCAATTCTTACTTCTCTTGCTGTGGTCATTTTTCCTACATCTGCTTTTGATTTGGACCACAGTGAACTCGGTACTGTAGGGAAATCTTCAGCTTGTAGTAGTATGTAGTCTTGTCATGCAGTTAAATGCGTCTTCGGACTTGCTTGGGTCATCCACTTCAGCTTCTGTCTTGTCACTGTTCCATATGGGGTGTTTATTAGTACGCTGACTGTGTGAGTCTGATGTGACCACGACTCCTCGTTTCTGGTCTCCAAAAATTGCACCATGCGTCCTAGGTCTTTCCAGGACCTGTGGTGTTTTCTCTTTATGGACACATGAGGTGTTATCTCAAACTGTAGTAGTTTTTTCGCTTGTGGCGGCAAGTCCACCGAAGTGGCTGCATCTCCCTCTGCTGTGGAATACAGGTACTCCAGTCGGACTAGTTGGGGTCCCAGTCGCTCGAACTGTTTAACAAATTCTGGTCTGGCTTTTCCAAATTTCATGGTGATGTGTAGTGGCCAGTGGGTTTGTGTTTGGCCATTAATATTTTCGACTTTGGATTTTAACTGTCGGATTACGGATGAGGGCCCTTGTGTTGCTAAATCTAGGGAGTAGAACGTATGAGGTTCCTCTTGATCTTCAACTATTTGGATTTCCGCTTCCTCCCATCTGTGTACTGGTTTCATACCATCGTCTGTGGGGATAAGGCTGATTCCCAGTTTACGGAGTAGATCTCTTCCCATGAGGTTCACAGGACAGTTTTTACTCAGGACAAATTTTGCTTCATGATTTTGTCCATTTTCATCAGTTATTTTTGTTTTCTTCGACTTCTTCAATAGCTCCATGAGTCCTCCTGCTCCTATCACAGTGATCCACTCCTTTCCTGGTATCAATCCTGGCACTTTGTCTTTGATGACTGATTTATCTGCTCCAGTGTCGCATAAGAATCTTACTGGTGTTTGACTTTGTCCCACCAGTAAGGTGTAGTATGGTTTGCTATCTCTCTCCCAGAGGGTGGACATGATTTCGGTTAAGTCTAACACTTCTACTGGCGAGCAGGGGGTTTCTCCGTCCTCCCAAACGCTTTCTTCAGTTTCCTCTTCTGTGTTAGACTTCCATTTCTTCTGGCGTCATTCTAGATATTGATTTTCAGGGTTGAACGGTGGGGGTCTCTGGTTCCACCTGTGTGTATTTTTGCAGTCTCGAGCAAAATGTCCTCTCTCTTGACACTTGAAACACTTGTCATCTGGGCTTCTTCTTCTTGGTCGGCCGTGTCTTCCTCGGCCACTTACTCTTCCATGTCCTCGTTGGTAGTATACTTCTGATGACTCTTCGTCCACCAATGAGGCCATGGCTTGGGTCAGAGCGTTAACTCCTGAACTTACCTGTTTTTGGCAGTGTCTCTCCTCAGCATGAATCGCCCACTCCATGAGTTGGTTCATTGGCATGGTTCGGTATGTGACACAGTACTTCTGCACGAACCCTTTGATATGGGGCTGGAGCCCTTCCAGGAACCCTTGTCTCAGTTGGGCTTGGTACGCCCCTTGCTCATTTTGGTCTTCCGTTATCCCACTGTGGGCTTTGAACACTTCTTCAAATCTTGCTCTGAATTTATGAATTCCTTCTCCTTGTTCCAGTCTTGTGGCTCTAATTTTGTCATAATATGGTGTTGGGCGCCACGTCTCTCGAACTCGACTCAGGACTCTTTCTACTAGCATCGTTAGGTCTGGTGAGTCATGGGGGTGAATTTTTCCTTGGTTGTTTTTTTCATCGAAGTTTCCTCTCACTCTTGCCCAGTTGTGTCCCAGACTCATGGTGAACGCTTTTCTTGTCTCAGCTCCATTCAGGTGAAAACTGCCTTAGCTGTTCAAAATTATTGGACCATTCAGTTGGGTTTTTTATTGGGTCTCCCAGTCCCTTTCATGCTTCAGTACATTCAGACTCGGTCCATGGACGGTGGACGAGAATGGTTTGATCACGATCTCCATTCACTTGGAAGTGTGGGTTTGCAACTTCAACTATGGGATACATTTGGCTTGGTGGTGCCCATGGCTGTGGGCCAGTGTAAGGTCCTTGAAATGCTATCAAGGGAGGATAGAGTTGTCCTCCTCCCATTTTTTCTCTTTGTGCTCTTGTCTGCATTTTGATTACTCCTGCTGGTTCTGCAGCGGCACCTGTGGACTCTGGCTCACCCCTCCTTTCTTCATCATGTGGATTGTAAGAGGCCCTTTGTAACTTGAGATGTTGTTCTTGTGTGTGCATCTCAGGTCCCCCTCCCTCTTTGTGCCCTTGGCTCGTAAAAAGTGCCTCGCACAGCCTGTCCGAAGTGAGTGCACTGGAGGGGGCCAGTGTCTCTTCGTGGGGCCTAATATTAATCAAAGCTGCCATACTTGTTTTTTTTAGCTTGTTTAATTTTCTTCATAATTTTTTGTTTCTGTCTTAATTGGGCTTGACCGATCCAAACTTGAATATCTTGAAGTTCTTTACATATCTTCTCTTTTTTTTCCTCTTTCAATAGCCTTCTCGACTTGTAATTTACGCTTTATGGCCTGTAATGGCTCCTCCAACAGTCTCCCATCCCACTCTTTGTCTTTATTCTTCCTCCATTCTTTCATATATGTGCAATTATCAGGAAAATGCTTCAGCATAAACTTCATGTCGGTTGAGAGTTCTTTGCTGTTTGTTAAACCCATTTTTGCAACTTTTCTTTTGTTTGAAGATTTTTGCTTATTCAAAAATTATATTGATATATTTCGTTATTCTTATAATGTATTCATTAGTTTTTATTTAGTGTTTACTCACCTTCTCTAGGGACGTCCCGTTTAATTTACTATCTTATTTTCCCGCCTAGATAGTCATTTATACTCTTATTTTGCGCGGCAAACGACGTGATTTACGAGCGTGTCACAAGTGCTCTGGTTTAAATTTCTCCTTAGGGAGATTACTTGCAAGTTTTATATTTATTATTTTATATATATATATATATATATATTTATTATTTTATATATATATATATATATATATTTATTATTTTATATATATATATATATATATATATATATATATATATATATATTTATATATATATATATATATATATATATATATATATATATATATATATATATATATATATATATATATATATATATATATATATATATATATATATATATATATATATATATATATATATATATATATATATATATATATATATATATATATATATATATATATATATATATATATATATATATAAAATAATAAATATAAAACTTGCAAGTAATCTATGAAATGGGTGCAAGATTATATATATATGCATGCAAATATATTTCACACCCAGCGTAAATTTTCTCCAAAACATGCATTTTGCAATAAAAAATAGTTGTTGCATTATAACTGGGTCCAGTCGGGTCTGGTTGCTGTTTATATCTGAAACTTGTGTCCAAAGATGATAGGGATGTATATTTTACTATTCTGTTTGAAAATAATCATGCAGGGATGTTTTGGGGCTTTTTTATACAAGAATCAAAAACCTCTAATGGATCTTTATTTTGCATGGTGGTTGAATTAGAACCGGGCCCAGTCGGTTCTGGTTGCCGCTTTTACCCAGATTTGGTGTCAATTGCGTGGATGGATGCATTTTCACTATTATGTGTAAAATTAAAGATGCAGGGATGTTCTGGGAATATTTCCCACCGTCAATATGGAGGAATGGTGGGCGCGCTAGTTAAAAGCCATTCATAATAAATGACAGCTCACAAGGAGCGAATGTTCCGCAAAAATAGGCTCTGATTTTATGACAGAAGTCCCACTAAGTAACATGCATAGTAAAAGAAAAACGCTATTGTAAATTATAATATTTTTGTTTGTGGACTTGGTTGAACTGAGAGTTTGTCTGTGTGAGACAGTGCACACAATATTCATTGTTGATAATGACTGGCCTGTGCTGTTAGTACTGTAGGAGTCAATTTATGTCATTACTATGCTGGTGTGTGACATTTACAATAAATCTGGCTGAGCAAAGGTATGTGTGTGATGTGGCTCTTTGCGGTAACACAGTAAAAAATGTGGCTCTTTGCGGTAACAGTAAAAAATGTGGCTCTTGGTCTCTGACTGGTTGGCCACCCCTGATCTAGGGATCTTCAGAAGTTCTGTTATTCCCGAATCAATGACCTCCATTTGGGCACATTATTGACGGAGCTCACGACCATGATCCATTGTGTGGCTCGGATGTGTCCCTCAAACACAAATACTGGTCAGTCTCATCCAAAATCCTAATGGCTCAGTTCCCTTGAGTGGGAGCGGCGAGGAACAACCTGCATTTAAAGACCATTGAAGGCAGGTTCCGGGCCTGTGTCGGCGCATCAGTCAGGCTGGGTAGCCGCTATGGCCCAGGTGATTTTCCAGGGCTGCCCTGCTCTTGACGGAATGGCCACCCAGCGGGGTTGTGTGTGCGCCATGGTGGGAGACTCGTGCTGCCCCTTCATCCCTGCCGGCATGTCCTGCTCGGTCCATGATGCCCTGCAGGCTATTAGGAACATGCAGAGAGCTGTGACCGGAGATTCGGTTCTACAACGAGGATGGCTTGACTGGTTCTTCTCTGGCTCATGGAAACAGCCACTTCAATATTTCGATATTTTCACAGACACAAAAGGAGGGAATTGTGGGATGGCCTGGCTAAGTGGCTTAATAAATGTTTATTCTTGTCGCACCATGTGGTCATACTGGTTCTACCTTTGTTTGTTAAGATCGTAGAATGCAAAGTAGACTAGCCAAACTGGTTTTACAATTGATTTAAAAGATCGTGGAATGTAAGAAAGTCTAACTAGTTGGCCTTGCAATTGTTTGTTCGCCTCGCGAAATATAAGAAAGGCTGGCTAACAGGCTTTGCAATTGTTTCCTTGTATTGTGCGATGAAAAAAGGTTCAACTTCAGGAGTAACTGTCACTCTCCAGGTCATCCAGGGTCAAGTGCACACTTGAAAACTTTCATATTCGACCAAAACGTGCTTATCAGCGCATAAAAAGAACATTTGGTGGTACGCGGGAAGAACGGCAGCAGACAAAAAGGCTATTTAGAAAGGTATCACCACTACGCAGAAGATCTTCGGCTACTCTGCCCTCACTGGAAGACATTGCCAGCCCTCGTTACCTCAGCAGAGCCAGGGACATGATCAGGGACCCATGCCACCCTGGTCACAATCGGTTCTAGCTGCTGCTCTCTGGCAGACAGACGCTGTAAGTTTCCCACATCCGTTGGGACTCTAAACTTGGGGTAACACAACACAATCCCTTCTATGTAATAACTTCGGGTGAGGTAATATGAATAGACATTAGGTACAGGCAGACACTGTAAGTTTCCCACATCCTTTGGGACTCGAAACTTGGGGTAACACAACACAATCCCTTCAAAAAGTAATTGATCAGTGTCGGACAGTTGAGTATTTGTGCTGACATGTCACCCCAATCACAAAACTAAGATTGTTTATTCAGTCAGACAGTTGGGTGTTTATGCTGACATGTCAGCCATAAGGATGACTACGATGCTGTTATACTCACAAAAATGTATAAAATATGAACAAGCATTTGTAAAGATACTTTGTCTAATCTTACATGTTCCCCTGCTGCCAAACAAACTGTCAGAGACACATAGTTACTGTGTATATAGTGTAAAATCGTCCAATTCAAGTAAGTTATCCATTTGGCATCATTCTCATGGCTAGAAATTAAGTTATAATGAAAACAATCATACTTGGCCAAAACGTGATTTTCAGGGCATGAAAAGTACATTAAGGCAATAAAAAACTGAAAAGTTTCCCTGCTGCCAAACAAACTGTCAGAGACACAGTTACTGTGTATATAGTGTAAAATCGTCCAATTCAAGTAAGTTTTTTATTTGGCATCGTTCTAAGTGATAGAAATTAAGTTACAATGAAAACAATCATACTTGGCCAAAACGTGATTATCAGGCCATGAAAAGCACATTAAGGCAATAAAAACTGAAACGTTCCCCTGCTGCCAAACATACTGTCAGAGACACATAGTTCCTGTGTGTATATAGTGTAAAATCATCCAATTCAAGTAAGTCTTTCATTGGCATCATTCTAGGTAATTCTGGAGCTATCTCCCACCATAAACAGTGTCCAAAACAGGCATTTTGCGATTAAAATAGTGGTTGTATTAGAACCAGGCCCAGGCGGTTCTGGTTGGTGTTTTTACCCAGAAATTGTGTCCAATGATGATAAGGATGTATTTTTGATTATTCTGAATAAAAATAATCATCTAGGGATGTTCAGAAGTTCTGTTATGCCCGAATCAATGACCTCAATTTGGGCACTTTATTTACAAGTGGTTGTTTAGAACCAGGCCCAGTCAGTTCTGGTTGGTGCTTTTACCCAGAATTAGTATCCATTGTGTGGGTAGATGTATTTTCACTATTCTGTCTAAAAATAAAGATCCAGGACAGTTCTGGGGCTATTTCCCACCATAAATAGTGTCCAAAACATGCATTTTGCGATAGAAAATAGTGGTTGCATTATAACAGGGTCCAGTCCGTTCTGGTGGGTGTTTGTATACGGAACTTGTGTCCAATTATGATGGGGATGTATACTTGACTATTTTCTATTAAAAAATATCATCTAGGGATGTTCAGAAATTCTTCTATGCCCGAATAAATGACCTCCATTTGGGCACTTTATTTTGCATGGTGGTTGTAGTAGAACCAAGCCGAGTCGGTTCTGGTTGGTGCTTTTACCCAGAGTTAGTTTTGATTGTGCAGGTGGATGTATTTTCACGATTCTGTCTAAAAATAAAGATCCAGGATAGTTTTAGGGGTATTTGCCACCATAAATAGTCTCCAAAACATGCATTTTGCGATAAAAAATAGTAGTTGCATTATAACTGGGTCGTCTCGGTTCTGGTTGCTGTTTATATCCGAAACTTGTGTCCAAAGATGATGGGGATGTATATTTTACTATTCTGTTTAAACATAATTATGCAGGGATGTTTTGTGGCTTTTTTTTATACAAGAATCATAAACCTCCATTATGGATCGTTATTTTGCATGGTGGTTGAATTAGAACCGGGCCCAGTCGGTTCTGGTTGGTGCTTTTTACCAATAATTAGTGTCAATTGTGTTGATGGATGCATTTTCACTATTCTGTGTGAAATTAAAGATGCAGGGATGTTCAGGGAATATTTCCCACCGTCAAAAGTGTCCAAAACAGGCACTTTGTGATTAAAATAGTGATCCTATTTGAACCAGGCCCAGTCGGTTCTGGTTGATGTACTTGTGTCAAATGATAATGGGGATGTATTTTTGACTATTCTCTATAAAAATAATCATCTAGGGATTTTCAGAAGTTCTTTTATGCCCGAATCAATGACCTCCCTTTGGGCACTTTATTTTGCATAGTGGTTGTATTAGAACCAGGCCCAGTCGGTTCTGGTTTGTGTATACACCCGTAACTTGTGTCCGATGGGAATGGGGTTGTATTTTTCAATATTCTGTATAAAAATCGTCATCTAGGGATGTTCAGAAGTTATTTTATGCCCGAATAAATGACCTCCATTTGGGCACTTTATTTTGCATGGTGGTTGTATTAGAACCAAGCCCAGTCGGTTCTGGTTGGTGCTTATACCCAGAGTTAGTATTGATTGTGTAGGTGGATGTATTTTCACAATTCTGTCTAAAATTAAAGATCCAGGATGGTTCTAGGGCTATTTCCCAGCATAAATTTTCTCCAAAACATGCATTTTGCGATAAAAAATAGTAGTTGCATTATAACTGGGTCCAGTCGGGTCTGGTTGCTGTTTATATCTGAAACTTGTGTCCAAAGATGATTGGGATGTATATTTTACTATTCTAGTACTATTCTAATTTTACTATTTTAGTATTCTGTTTAAAAATAATCATGCAGGGATGTTTTGGGGCTTTTTTTATACAAGAATCAAAAACCTCCAATGGATCTTAATTTTGCATGGTGGTTGAATTAGAACCGGGCCCAGTCGGTTCTGGTTGCCGCTTTTACCCAGATTTAGTGTCAATTGTGTGGATGGATTCATTTTTCACTATTATGTGTAAAATTAAAGATGCAGGGATGTTTTGGGAATATTTCCCACCGTCAATAGTGTCCAAAACATTTTGCGATAAAAATAGTGGTTGTATTAGAACAAGGCCCAATCGGTTCTGGTTGGTGTATTTACCCAGAATTTGTGTTGGTTGAGTAGGTGGATGTAGTTTCACTATTTTCTATAAAAAGAATGTTTCCCTCCATAAACATTGTCCAAAACAGGCATTTTGTGATTAAAATATTGGTCGTATTAGAACCGGGCCCAGTCGGTTCTGGTTGCAGCTTTTAACGCAGATTTAGTGTCAATTGTGTGGATGGATGCATTTTCACTATTATGTGTAAAATTAAAGATGCAGGGATGTTTTGGGAATATTTCCCACCGTCAATAGTGTCCAAAACATTTTGCGATAAAAATAGTGGTCGTATTAGAACAAGGCCCAATCGGTTCTGGTTGGTGTATTTACCCATAATTTGTGTTGGTTGAGTAGGTGGATGTAGTTTCACTATTTTCTATATAAATAATGTTTCCCACCATAAACATTGTCCAAAACAGGCATTTTGCGATTAAAATAGTGGTCGTATTAGAACCGGGCCCAGTCGGTTCTGGTTGCCGCTTTTACCCAGATTTAGTGTCAATTGTGTGGATGGATGCATTTTCACTATAATGTGTAAAATTAAAGATGCAGGGATGTTTTGGGAATATTTCCCACCGTCAATAGTGTCCAAAACATTTTGCGATAAAAATAGTGGTTGTATTAGAACAAGGCCCAATCGGTTCTGGTTGGTGTACTTACCCAGAATTTGTGTTGATTGAGTAGGTAGATGTAGTTTCACTATTTTCTATAAAAATAATGTTTCCCACCATAAACATTGTCCAAAACAGGCATTTTGCGATTAAAATAATGGTCGTATTAGAACCGGGCCCAGTCGGTTCTGGTTAGTGCTTCTACCCATAATTAGTGTTGAATGTGTAGATGGATGTATTTTCACTATTCTGTGTAAAAATAATGATCCAGGATGGTTCTGGAGCTATTTTCCCACCATAAACAGTGTCCAAAACCAGGCATTCTGGGATTAAAATAGTGGTTGTATTAGAACCAGGCCCAGTCTGTTCTGGTTAGTGAATTTACCCGAAAAATTGTATCCATTGACGATGGGGATATATTTTTGATTATTATGTATAAAAATAATCATCTAGGGATCTTCAGAAGTTCTGTTATTCCCGAATCAATGACCTCCATTTGGGCACATTATTGACGGAGCTCACGACCATGATCCAGTGTGTGGCTCGGATGTGTCCCTCAAACACAAATACTGGTCAGTCTCATCCAAAATCGTAATGGCTCAGTTCCCTTGAGTGGGAGCGGCAAGGAACGCCCTGCATTTGAAGACCATTGAAGGCAGGTTCCGGGCCTGTGTCGGCGCATCAGTCAGGCTGGGTAGCCGCCATGGCCCAGGTGATTTTCCAGGGCTGCCCTGCTCTTGACGGAGTGGCCACCCAGCGGGGCTGTGTGTGTGCCATGGTGGGAGACTCGTGCTGCCCCTTCATCCCTGCCGGCATGTCCTGCTCGGTCCATGATGCCCTGCAGGCTATTAGGAACATGCAGAGAGCTGTGACTGGAGATTCGGTTCCACAACAAGGATGGCTTGACTGGTTCTTCTCTGGCTCATGGAAACAGCCACTTCAATATTTTGATATTTTCACAGACACAAAAGGAGGGAATTGTGGGATGGCTAACTGGCTTAATAATTGTTTATTCTTTTCTTACCATGTGGTCATACTGGTTTTACCTTTGTTTGATAAGATCGTAGAATGCAAGGTAGACTAGCCAAACTGGTTTTTAATTGAATTAAAAGATTGTGGAATGTAAGAAAGACTAACTAGTTGGCCTTGCAATTGTTTGTTCGCCTCGCGAAATATAAGAAAGGCTGGCTAACAGGGTTTGCAATTGTTTCCTTGAATTGTGGGATGAAAAAAAGTTTCAACTTCAGGAGTAACTGTCACTCTCCAGGTCATCCAGGGTCAAGTGCACACTTGGAAACTTTCATATTCGACCAAAATGTGCTTATCAGCGCATAAAAAGCACATTTGGTGGTACGCGGAAAGAACGGCAGCAGACAAAAAGGCTATTTAGAAAGGTATCACCACTACGCAGAAGATCGTCGGCTACTCTGCCCTCACTGGAAGACATTGCCAGCCCTCGTTACCTCAGCAGAGCCAGGGACATGATCAGGGACCCATGCCACCCTGGTCACAATCGGTTCCAGCTGCTGCTCTCTGGCAGACAGACGCTGTAAGTTTCCCACATCCGTAGGGACTCTAAACTTGAGGTAACACAACACAATCCCTTCTGTGTAATAACTTCGGGTGAGGTAATATGAATAGACATTAGGTACAAGGTGATCTGACACCTACATGCTGAATGAAGGTAAGTGAAAGACAGTAAGAGGTAAGTGATCCACTCAGGGGGTGGTGATGCAATTTATCCATAAAGGCAGAATTGTAAATTAAGAGTCAGGAGTCATAACTTGTAAAACTGTGTAAAACTGTCAGAGACACATAGTTACTGTGTATATAGTGTAAAATCGTCCAATTCAAGTAAGTTTTGCATTTAGCATCATTCTAAGTGATAGAAATTAAGTTATAGTGAAAACTATGATACTTGGCCAAAACGTGATTTTCAGCGCATGAAACGCACGTTAAGGCAATAAAAACTGAAATGTTCCCCTGCTGCGAAACAAACTGTCAGAGACACATAGTTACTGTGTATATAGTGTATTATTGTCCAATTCAAGTAAGTTTTTCATTTGGCATCATTCTAGTGATAGAAATTAAGTTACAGTGAAAATTATGATACTTGGCCAAAACGTGATTTTCAGCGCATGAAACGCACGTTAAGGCAATAAAAACTGAAATGTTCCCCTGCTGCGAAACAAACTGTCACAGACATATAGTTACTGTGTATATAGTGTATTATCGTCCAATTTAAGTAAGTTTTTCATTGTTGGGTTTATTCTGTATTACTATTATAAATATATTTGTATTAATTCATTTCTCTGTTAAATCATTCTCTTTCTATTTTCAAAGTGTTGCGAGGTGACGAGTATTGCCAAGTCATCTTTAACCTGGACGGCCTGTTCTAGGATGGTTATACAAACAATCCACCCAATCTGGGTCCTTGAGATTTGGTGGCCCCTTGGTGACGAGGCCAGGGCTATTCGGCCAATAACAAGAATGCTGTTATCGTTATGTAACCGTGCACTTCGGGTTTTTCTGTATGTAACCATTATATGATTATGATTATATTATATGATTCTTAGGTCAAGGAAGTTGTATAATTACTCTAATCTAAATGTTGTTAGGTCTAGTCTCCTGTTTTTGTTATTGGTAAAATACTTTGATTGTTATTGTAGTCCCAGATGTTGTTTTTACTCATACGTGATGGAATGATCAACAACTCTGTAAATTGTTTTGATTCATGGCAATAAGAGGCGTACGAAAACGTCTATTCGAGGAGACGTTCGGAAGTTGTAAGGTGACACTTGCTGACTCTCCCCTTCGGAGGCTTTTACCCATTGTTATCCATTTCTATTTAATTAAATGTCAATAATTGAATAAGATGTCTGCCTGCAGTTATTGATAATTACGGACGAAGATAATTATTAATGGACCTAACATTTTGGTCCTTCTGAGCCATGGAGGTCAATATACCGGAGCGAGAACCTAGGCGCTGCTGTTCGACATCTGGTAAGTGACCGTGCGCACGGCGTCTTCAAAACCCTTGGTGGGCCGGAGTTTTTGACGGGGGCGCCTGGATTCTCGGCGGTTGAAGACTTTTCCTGCTGGAGGGAGACATCTGATGGATCTCGGGTAAGTCCACATTAATGTCTGCATGTTGTGACGGTGTTTCTAAATGCGTTAAAGGGACATTGTATGTGAGGTCCATTGTGGGCTGGTTTCGCGTCCTGGGTGACGGCGACAAAACCCTGTGTTTATACTAGTCAATGGCAGGTACGGTGGGGCACTTTGCTGGAAAGTGTCCTGTGTCTCAGGGGTAGGCACGAATATATTGTACTGGAGGTACAATGTTGGGGCTGGAAAGTGTCCTGTGTCTCAAGGGTAGGCACGAATATGTTGTAAATGTTGTATGGTGTTTGTGTGGTTTCTGCAGTAAAATTAAGACAGGCCTAGGAGATACAGTCGAAGAGGTAATAATAATAATAATAATAAATATAATAAAGTTAACTGTGTGAGGCACACGAACTCACTACAAAAAAGTAAAATATGGGAAACACGAGGAGGCGTTTCAATCGAGGATACACCTTCTTACAAAAGGGTAAAAAGGGAAGCTGTCCCTGGGAAAAAAATTATACGACATGACAACACCCACCAAATCAAATTTACAAACGTGTTTCAAAGATATTGTTCCAAGGGAAAACGCACACAAAATATTCTGTTTTCCAGAAAATAAGACTGCGGAAATCTACCTTTTCTGGGAGAAATTAACTTTAGAAACACGATTATCCCAAACAACATACAAGGGATCAGCCTATGGGGGAGGGTATGAGTGGTATATAACGGTTCAGTATGAGGATTGGGGGAGCCTTGTCGCAGAAACTGGTCAAGATTGGAAAACGTGGAGTACACGACCTTGCGCGAAAATCATCAGACCCCTGATAAAATTAACCCATACGTTGAAAGGATTAAAGATAGTGATCCAGACGGAAAAAATTAAAGGTGGAAAAGGGCCTTGTCAAATGTATTTCCTAAGACCATGGGCAAGTGGAGAAGACATGTTTTTCAAATTCTACATTTGTGTCTCAACAGAAATAACCACGCTTATGGATCTTGAGGGAGAAAATTTGGAGAAGGGGACGCCCGGTTCGGCCATAATCAGATTAAAGGGGAAAATGACCAGGGATGAGGAATTCATTACTGCGACAGGGACACTGTCAGAGACACAGTTACTGTGGATGTAGTGAAAAATCGTCCAATTCAAGTAAGTTTTTCATTTAGCATCATTCTAATTGATAGAAATTAAGTTATAGTGAAAATTCTGATACTTGGCCAAAACGTGATTTTCAGCACATGAAACGCACGTTAAGGCAATAAAAACTGAAATGTTCCCCTGCTTCGAAAGAAACATTCAGAGGCACATAGTTACTGTGTATATAGTTTAAAATCGTCCAATTCAAGTAAGTTTTGCATTTAGCATCATTCTAAGTGATAGAAATTAAGTTATAGTGAAAATTATGATACTTGGCCAAAACGTGATTTTCAGCGCATGAAACGCACGTTAAGGCAATAAAAACTGAAATGTTCCCCTGCTGCGAAACAAACTGTCAGAGACACATAGTTACTGTGTATATAGTGTATAATTGTCCAATTCAAGTAAGTTTTTCATTTGGCATCATTCTAGGTGATTCTGGAGCTATCTCCCACCATAAACAGTGTCCAAAACAGGCGATACAAAATAGTGGTTGCATTATAACAGGGTCCAGTTGGTTCTGGTGGGTGTTTGTATACGAAACTTGTGTCCAATTATGATGGGGATGTATACTTGACTATTTTGTATAGAAATAATCATCTAGCGATGTTCAGAAGTTCTGTTATGCCCGAATGAATTACTTTCATTTGGTCACTTTATTCACAAGTGGTGGTTTAGAAACAGGCCCAGTCGGTTTTGGTTGGTGCTTTTACCCAGAATTTGTGGTTATTGTGTGAGTGGATGTATTTTCACTATTTTGTATAACAATAATGATCCAGGATGGTTCTGGAGCTATTTCCCACCACAAACAGTGTCCAAAACAGGCATTTTGCGGTTAAATTAGTGGTTGTATTAGAACCAGGACCAGTCGGTTCAGGTTCGTGTTTTTACCCAGAAATTGTGTCCAATGATGATGGGGATGTATTTTTGATTTTTCTTTATAAAAATAATATTCTAGGGATGTTCAGAAGTTCTGTTATGCTCGAATCAATGACCTCAATTTGGGCACTTTATTTACAAGTGGTTGTTTAGAACCAGGCCCAGTCGGTTCTGGTTGGTGCTTTACCCACAATTAGTGTCGATTGTGTGGGTGGATGTATTTTCACTATTCTCTGTAAGAATAAAGATCCAGGGATGTTCTGAGACTATTTCCCACCATTAATAGTGTCAAAAACATGCATTTTGCGACAAAAATAGTGGTTTTATTAGAACCAGGCCCAGTCGGTTATGTTTTGTGTTTACACCCGTAACGTGTGTCCAATAGGAATGGGGTTGTATTTTTTACTATTCTGTATAAAAAAATATCATCTAGGGATGTTCAGAAGTTCTTCTATGCCCGAATAAATGACCTCCATTTGGGCACTTTATTTTGCATGGTGGTTGTAGTAGAACCAAGCCGAGTCGGTTCTGGTTGGTGCTTTTACCCAGAGTTAGTGTTGATTGTGTAGGTGGATGTATTTTCACTATTCTGTCTAAAAATAAAGATCCAGGATGGTTCTAGGGGTATTTGCCACCATAAATAGTCTCCAAAACATGCATTTTGCGAAAAAAAAAGTAGTTGCATTATAACTGGGTCGTCTCGGTTCTGGTTGCTGTTTAAATCTGAAACTTGTGTCCAAAGATGAAGGGGATGTATATTTTACTATTCTGTTTAAACATAATCATGCAGGGATGTTTTGGGGCTTTTTTTTATACAAGAATCAAAAACCTCCATTATGGATCGTTATTTTGCATGGTGGTTGAAATAGAACCGGGCCCAGTCGGTTCTGGTTGGTGCTTTTACCAAGAATTAGTGTCAATTGTGTTGATGGATGCATTTTCACTGTTCTGTGTGACATTAAAGATGCAGGGATGTTTAGGGAATATTTCCCACCATCAATAGTGTCCAAAACAGGCACTTTGCGATTAAAATAGTGGTCCTATTAGAACCAGGCCCAGTCGGTTCTGGTTGGTGTATGTAGCCGGAACTTGTGTTAAATGATAATGGGGATGTATTTTTGACTATTCTCTATAAAAATATTCATCTAGGGATTTTCAGAAGTTCTTTTATGCCCGAATCAATGACCTCCCTTTGGGCACTTTATTTTGCATAGTGGTTGTATTAGAACCAGGCCCAGTCGGTTCTGGTTTGTGTATACACCCGTAACTTGTGTCCGATCGGAATGGGGTTGTATTTTTCACTATTCTGTATAAAAATCATCATCTAGGGATGTTCAGAAGTTATTTTATGCCCGAATAAATGACCTCCATTTGGGCACTTTATTTTGCATGGTGGTTGTATTAGAACCAAGCCCAGTCGGTTCTGGTTGGTGCTTATACCCAGAGTTAGTATTGATTGTGTAGGTGGATGTATTTTCACAATTATGTCTAAAAATAAAGATCCAGGATGGTTGTAGGGCTATTTCCCAGCATAAATTTTCTCCAAAACATGCATTTTGCGATAAAAAATAGTAGTTGCATTATAACTGGGTCCAGTCGGGTCTGGTTGCTGTTTATATCTGAAACTTGTGTCCAAAGATGATAGGGATGTATATTTTACTATTCTGTTTAAAAATAATCATGCAGGGATGTTTTGGGGCTTTTTTTAATACAAGAATCAAAAACCTCCAATGGATCTTAATTTTCCATGGTGGTTGAATTAGAACCGGGCCCAGTCGTTTCTGGTTGCTGCTTTTACCCAGATTTAGTGTCAATTGTGTGGATGGATGCATTTTTACTATTATGTGTAAAATTAAAGATGCAGGGATGTTCTGGGAATATTTCCCACCGTCAATAGTGTCCAAAACATTTTGCGATGAAAATAGTGGTTGTATTAGAACAAGGCCCAATCGGTTCTGGTTGGTGTATTTACCCAGAATTTGTGTTGGTTGAGTAGGTGGATGTAGTTTCACTATTTTCTATAAAAATAATGTTTCCCACCATAAACATTGTCCAAAACAGGCATTTTGCGATTAAAATAGTGGTCGTATTAGAACCGGGCCCAGTCGGTTCTGGTTGCCGCTTTTACCCAGATTTAGTGTCAATTGTGTGGATGGATGCATTTTCACTATTATGTGTAAAATTAAAGATGCAGGGATGTTTTGGGAATATTTCCCACCGTCAATAGTGTCCAAAACATTTCGCGATAAAAATAGTGGTTGTATTAGAACATTCCCAATCGGTTCTGGTTGGTGTATTTACCCATAATTAGTGTTGAATGTGTAGGTGGATGTATTTTCACTATTTTCTTAAAAAATAATGTTTCCCACCATAAACATTGTCCAAAACAGGCATTTTGCGATTAAAATAGTGGTCGTATTAGAACTGGGCCCAGTCGGTTCTGGTTGGTGCTTCTACCCATAATTAGTGTTGAATGTGTAGATGGATGTATTTTCACTATTCTGTGTAAAAATAATGATCCAGGATGGTTCTGGAGCTATTTTCCCACCATAAACAGTGTCCAAAACAGGCATTCTGGGATTAAAATAGTGGTTGTATTAGAACCAGGCCCAGTCTGTTCTGGTTAGTGAATTTACCCGAAAAATTGTATCCATTGACGATGGGGATGTATTTTTGATTATTATGTATAAAAATAATCATCTAGGGATCTTCAGAAGTTCTGTTATTCCCGAATCAATGACCTCCATTTGGGCACATTATTGACGGAGCTCACGACCATGATCCAGTGTGTGGCTCGGATGTGTCCCTCAAACACAAATACTGGTCAGTCTCATCCAAAATCCTAATGGCTCAGTTCCCTTGAGTGGGAGCGGCGAGGAACACCCTGCATTCAAAGACCATTGAAGGCAGGTTCCGGGCCTGTGTCGGCGCATCAGTCAGGCTGGGTAGCCGCAATGGCCCAGGTGATTTTCCAGGGCTGCCCTGCTCTTGACGGAATGGCCACCCAGCGGGGCTGTGTGTGCGCCATGGTGGGAGACTCGTGCTGCCCCTTCATCCCTGCCGGCATGTCCTGCTCGGTCCATGATGCCCTGCAGGCTATTAGGAACATGCAGAGAGCTGTGACCGGAGATTCGGTTCCACAACGAGGATGGCTTGACTGGTTCTTCTCTGGCTCATGGAAACAGCCACTTCAATATTTTGATATTTTCACAGACACAAAAGGAGGGAATTGTGGGATGGACTGGCTAACTGGCTTAATAATTAATTATTCTTGTCGCACCATACTGGTTTTACCTTTGTTTTTTTAAGATCTAGAATGCAAGGTAGACTAGCCACACTGGTTTAACAATTGATTTAAAAGATCGTGGAATGTAAGAAAGACTAACTAGTTGGCCTTGCAATTGTTTGTTCGCCTCGCAAAATATAAGAAAGGCTGGCTAACAGGGTTTGCAATTGTTTCCTTGAATTGCGCGATGAAAAAGGGTTCAACTTCAGGAGTAACTGTCACTCTCCAGGTCATCCAGGGTCAAGTGCACACTTGGAAACTTTCATATTCGACCAAAATGTGCTTATCAGCGCATAAAAAGCACATTTGGTGGTACGCAGAAAAAACGGCAGCAGACAAAAAGGGCTATTTAGAAAGGTATCACCACTACGCAGAAGATCGTCGGCTACTCTGCCTTCACTGGAAGACATTGCCCTCGTGACATGATCAGGGACCCATGCCACCCTGGTCACAATCGGTTCCAGCTGCTGCTCTCTGGCAGATAGACGCTGTAAGTTTCCCACATCCGTAGGGACTCTAAACTTGGGGTAACACAACACAATCCCTTCTGTGTAATAACTTCGGGTGAGGTAATATGAATAAACACTAGGTACAAGGTGATCTGACACCTACATGCTGAATGAAGGTAAGTGAAAGACAGTGAGAGGTAAGTGATCCACTCGGGGGGTGGTGATGCAATTTATCCATAAAGGCAGAATTGTAAATTAAGAGTCTGGAGTCATAACTTGTAAAACTGTGTAAAACTGTCAAAGACACAAATGTCTCTCTCTATATAGTGTAATATCATCAAATTTTATAATTTAATAAGTTTTTAATTTGGCATCATTCTAAGTGATAGAAATTAAGTTATAGTGAAAACTATGATACTTGGCCAAAACGTGATTTTCAGCGCATGAAACGCACGTTAAGGCAATAAAAACTGAAATGTTCCCCTGCTGCGAAACAAACTGTCAGAGACACATAGTTACTGTGTATATAGTGTATAATTGTCCATTACAAGTAAGTTTTTCATTTGGCATCTTTCTAAGTGATAGAAATTAAGTTATAGTGAAAATTATGATACTTGGCCAAAACGTGATTTTCAGCGCATGAAACGCACGTTAAGGCAATAAAAACTGAAATTTTCCCCTGCTCTGAAACAAACTGCCAGAGGCACATAGTTACTGTGGATGTAGTGTAAAATCGTCCAATTCAAGTAAGTTTTGCATTTAGCATCATTCAAAGTGATAGAAATTAAGTTATAGTGAAAACTATGATACTTGGCCAAAACGTGATTTTCAGCGCACGAAACGCACGTTAAGGCAATAAAAACTGAAATGTTCCCCTGCTGCGAAACAAACTGTCAGAGACACATAGTTACTGTGTATATAGTGTATAATTGTCCGATTCAAGTAAGTTTTTCATTTGGCATCATTCTAAGTGATAAAAATTAAGTTATAGTGAAAACTATCATACTTGGCCAAAACGTGATTTTCAGCGCACGAAACGCACGTTAAGGCAATAAAAACCGAAATGTTCCCCTGCTGCGAAACAAACTGTCAGAGACACATAGTTACTGTGTATATAGTGTATAATTGTCCGATTCAAGTAAGTTTTTCATTTGGCATCTTTCTAAGTGATAGAAATTAAGTTATAGTGAAAATTATGATACTTGGCCAAAACGATATTTTCAGCGCATGAAACGCACGTTAAGGCAATAAAAACTGAAATGTTCCCCTAATGCGAAACAAACTGTCAGAGGCACATAGTTACTGTGTATATAGTGTACAATCGTCCAATTCAAGTAAGTTTTGCATAAAGCATCATTCCAAGTGATAGAAATTAAGTTATAGTGAAAATTATGATACTTGGCCAAAACGTGATTTTCAGCGCATGAAACGCACGTTAAGGCAATAAAAACTGAAATGTTCCCCTGCTCTGAAACAAACTGCCAGAGGCACATAGTTACTGTGGATATAGTGAAAAATCATCCAATTCAAGTAAATTTTGGATTTGGCATCATTCTAAGTGCTACAAATTAAGTTATAGTGAAAACTATGATACTTGCCCAAAACGTGATTTTCAGCGCATGAAACGCACGTTAAGGCAATAAAAACTGAAATGTTCCCCTGCTGCGAAACAAACTGTCAGAGGCACATAGTTACTGTGTATATAGTATAAAATCGTCCAATTCAAGTAAGTTTTGCATTTAGCATCATTCTAAGTGATAAAAATTAAGTTATAGTGAAAACTATCATACTTGGCCAAAACGTGATTTTCAGCGCACGAAACGCACGTTAAGGCAATAAAAACTGAAATGTTCCCCTGCTGCGAAACAAACTGTCAGAGACACATAGTTACTGTGTATATAGTGTATAATTGTCCGATTCAAGTAAGTTTTTCATTTGGCATCTTTCTAAGTGATAGAAATTAAGTTATAGTGAAAATTATGATACTTGGCCAAAACGATATTTTCAGCGCATGAAACGCACGTTAAGGCAATAAAAACTGAAATGTTCCCCTAATGCGAAACAAACTGTCAGAGGCACATAGTTACTGTGTATATAGTGTACAATCGTCCAATTCAAGTAAGTTTTGCATAAAGCATCATTCCAAGTGATAGAAATTAAGTTATAGTGAAAATTATGATACTTGGCCAAAACGTGATTTTCAGCGCATGAAACGCACGTTAAGGCAATAAAAACTGAAATGTTCCCCTGCTCTGAAACAAACTGCCAGAGGCACATAGTTACTGTGGATATAGTGTAAAATCATCCAATTCAAGTAAATTTTGGATTTGGCATCATTCTAAGTGCTACAAATTAAGTTATAGTGAAAACTATGATACTTGCCCAAAACGTGATTTTCAGCGCATGAAACGCACGTTAAGGCAATAAAAACTGAAATGTTCCCCTGCTGCGAAACAAACTGTCATAGGCACATAGTTACTGTGTATATAGTGTAGAATCGTCCAATTCAAGTAAGTTTTGCATTTAGCATCAATCTAAGTGATAGAAATTAAGTTATAGTGGAAATTATGATACTTGGCCAAAACGTGGTTTTCAGCGCATGAAACGCACGTTAAGGCAATAAAAACTGAAATGTTCCCCTGCTGCGAAACAAACTGTCAGAGACACATAGTTACTGTGTATATAGTGTATAATTGTCCGATTCAAGTAAGTTTTTCATTTGGCATCATTCTAAGTGATAAAAATTAAGTTATAGTGAAAACTATCATACTTGGCCAAAACGTGATTTTCAGCGCACGAAACGCACGTTAAGGCAATAAAAACCGAAATGTTCCCCTGCTGCGAAACAAACTGTCAGAGACACATAGTTACTGTGTATATAGTGTATAATTGTCCGATTCAAGTAAGTTTTTCATTTGGCATCTTTCTAAGTGATAGAAATTAAGTTATAGTGAAAATTATGATACTTGGCCAAAACGATATTTTCAGCGCATGAAACGCACGTTAAGGCAATAAAAACTGAAATGTTCCCCTAATGCGAAACAAACTGTCAGAGGCACATAGTTACTGTGTATATAGTGTACAATCGTCCAATTCAAGTAAGTTTTGCATAAAGCATCATTCCAAGTGATAGAAATTAAGTTATAGTGAAAATTATGATACTTGGCCAAAACGTGATTTTCAGCGCATGAAACGCACGTTAAGGCAATAAAAACTGAAATGTTCCCCTGCTCTGAAACAAACTGCCAGAGGCACATAGTTACTGTGGATATAGTGTAAAATCATCCAATTCAAGTAAATTTTGGATTTGGCATCATTCTAAGTGCTACAAATTAAGTTATAGTGAAAACTATGATACTTGCCCAAAACGTGATTTTCAGCGCATGAAACGCACGTTAAGGCAATAAAAACTGAAATGTTCCCCTGCTGCGAAACAAACTGTCAGAGGCACATAGTTACTGTGTATATAGTATAAAATCGTCCAATTCAAGTAAGTTTTGCATTTAGCATCATTCTAAGTGATAAAAATTAAGTTATAGTGAAAACTATCATACTTGGCCAAAACGTGATTTTCAGCGCACGAAACGCACGTTAAGGCAATAAAAACTGAAATGTTCCCCTGCTGCGAAACAAACTGTCAGAGACACATAGTTACTGTGTATATAGTGTATAATTGTCCGATTCAAGTAAGTTTTTCATTTGGCATCTTTCTAAGTGATAGAAATTAAGTTATAGTGAAAATTATGATACTTGGCCAAAACGATATTTTCAGCGCATGAAACGCACGTTAAGGCAATAAAAACTGAAATGTTCCCCTAATGCGAAACAAACTGTCAGAGGCACATAGTTACTGTGTATATAGTGTACAATCGTCCAATTCAAGTAAGTTTTGCATAAAGCATCATTCCAAGTGATAGAAATTAAGTTATAGTGAAAATTATGATACTTGGCCAAAACGTGATTTTCAGCGCATGAAACGCACGTTAAGGCAATAAAAACTGAAATGTTCCCCTGCTCTGAAACAAACTGCCAGAGGCACATAGTTACTGTGGATATAGTGTAAAATCATCCAATTCAAGTAAATTTTGGATTTGGCATCATTCTAAGTGCTACAAATTAAGTTATAGTGAAAACTATGATACTTGCCCAAAACGTGATTTTCAGCGCATGAAACGCACGTTAAGGCAATAAAAACTGAAATGTTCCCCTGCTGCGAAACAAACTGTCATAGGCACATAGTTACTGTGTATATAGTGTAGAATCGTCCAATTCAAGTAAGTCTTGCATTTAGCATCAATCTAAGTGATAGAAATTAAGTTATAGTGGAAATTATGATACTTGGCCAAAACGTGGTTTTCAGCGCATGAAACGCACGTTAAGGCAATAAAAACTGAAATGTTCCCCTGCTGCGAAACAAACA
The DNA here is from genome assembly GCF_051989575.1 of Stigmatopora nigra. Taxonomy (NCBI): domain Eukaryota; kingdom Metazoa; phylum Chordata; class Actinopteri; order Syngnathiformes; family Syngnathidae; genus Stigmatopora; species Stigmatopora nigra. The sequence goes on along the minus strand of NC_135525.1, from coordinate 849,240 downwards.
GTCAGAGACACATAGTTACTGTGTATATAGTGTATTATGGTCCAATTCAAGTAAGTTTTTCATTTAGCATCATTCTAAGTGATAGAAATTAAGTTATAGTGAAAACTATGATACTTGGCCAAAACGTGATTTTCAGCGCATGAAACGCACGTTAAGGCAATAAAAACTGAAATGTTCCCCTGCTGCGAAACAAACTGTCAGAGACACATAGTTACTGTGTATATAGTGTATAATTGTCCGATTCAAGTAAGTTTTTCATTTGGCATCATTCTAAGTGATAGAAATTAAGTTATAGTGAAAACTATGATACTTGGCCAAAACGTGATTTTCAGCGCATGAAACGCACGTTAAGGCAATAAAAACTTAAATGTTCCCCTGCTGTGAAACAAACTGTCAGAGACACATAGTTACTGTGTATATAGTGTATAATTGTCCGATTCAAGTAAGTTTTTCATTTGGCATCTTTCTAAGTGATAGAAATTAAGTTATAGTGAAAATTATGATACTTGGCCAAAACGATATTTTCAGCGCATGAAACGCACGTTAAGGCAATAAAAACTGAAATGTTCCCCTAATGCGAAACAAACTGTCAGAGGCACATAGTTACTGTGTATATAGTGTACAATCGTCCAATTCAAGTAAGTTTTGCATAAAGCATCATTCCAAGTGATAGAAATTAAGTTATAGTGAAAATTATGATACTTGGCCAAAACGTGATTTTCAGCGCATGAAACGCACGTTAAGGCAATAAAAACTGAAATGTTCCCCTGCTCTGAAACAAACTGCCAGAGGCACATAGTTACTGTGGATATAGTGTAAAATCATCCAATTCAAGTAAATTTTGGATTTGGCATCATTCTAAGTGCTACAAATTAAGTTATAGTGAAAACTATGATACTTGCCCAAAACGTGATTTTCAGCGCATGAAACGCACGTTAAGGCAATAAAAACTGAAATGTTCCCCTGCTGCGAAACAAACTGTCATAGGCACATAGTTACTGTGTATATAGTGTAGAATCGTCCAATTCAAGTAAGTTTTGCATTTAGCATCAATCTAAGTGATAGAAATTAAGTTATAGTGGAAATTATGATACTTGGCCAAAACGTGGTTTTCAGCGCATGAAACGCACGTTAAGGCAATAAAAACTGAAATGTTCCCCTGCTGCGAAACAAACAGTCAGAGACACATAGTTACTGTGTATATAGTGTATTATGGTCCAATTCAAGTAAGTTTTGCATAAAGCATCATTCCAAGTGATAGAAATTAAGTTATAGTGAAAATTATGATACTTGGCCAAAACGTGATTTTCAGCGCATGAAACGCACGTTAAGGCAATAAAAACTGAAATGTTCCCCTGCTGCGAAACAAACTGTCAGAGACACATAGTTACTGTGTATATAGTGTATAATTGTCCGATTCAAGTAAGTTTTTCATTTGGCATCTTTCTAAGTGATAGAAATTAAGTTATAGTGAAAACTATGATACTTGGCCAAAACGTGATTTTCAGCGCATGAAACGCACGTTAAGGCAATAAAAACTGAAATGTTCCCCTGCTGCGAAACAAACAGTCAGAGACACATAGTTACTGTGTATATAGTGTATTATCGTCCAATTCAAGTAAGTTTTTCATTTAGCATCATTCTAAGTGATAGAAATTAAGTTATAGTGAAAACTATGATACTTGGCCAAAACGTGATTTTCAGCGCATGAAACGCACGTTAAGGCAATAAAAACTTAAATGTTCCCCTGCTGTGAAACAAACTGTCAGAGACACATAGTTACTGTGTATATAGTGTATAATTGTCCGATTCAAGTAAGTTTTTCATTTGCCATCTTTCTAAGTGATAGAAATTAAGTTATAGTGAAAATTATGATACTTGGCCAAAACGTGATTTTCAGCGCATGAAACGCACGTTAAGCAATAAAAACTGCAATGTTCCCCTGCTGCGAAACAAACTGTCAGAGGCACATAGTTATTGTGTATATAGTGTAAAATCGTCCAATCCAAGTAAGTATTTCATTTAGCATCATTCTGAGTGATAGAAATTAAGTTATAGTGAAAATTGTGATACTTGGCCAAAACGTGATTTTCAGCACATGAAACGCACGTTAAGGCAATAAAAACTGCAATATTCCCCTGCTGCGAAACAAACTGTCAGAGGCACATAGTTATTGTGTATATAGTGTAAAATCGTCCAATTCAAGTAAGTTTTGCATAAAGCATCATTCTAAGTGATAGAAATTAAGTTATAGTGAAAACTATGATACTTGGCCAAAACGTGATTTTCAGCGCATGAAACGCACGTTGAGGCAATAAAAACTGAAATGTTCCCCTGCTGTGAAACAAACTGTCAGAGGCACATAGTTACTGTGTATATAGTGTAAAATCTTCCAATTCAAGTAAATTTTGCATTTAGCATCATTCTAAGTGATAGAAATTAAGTTATAGTGAAAATTATGATACTTGGCCAAAACGTGATTTTCAGCGCATGAAACGCACGTTAAGGCAATAAAAACTGAAATGTTCCCCTGCTGCGAAACAAACTGCCAGAGGCACATAGTTACTATGTCTATAGTGTAAAATCATCCAATTCAAGTAAGTATTGCATTTAGCATCATTCTAAGTGCTAGAAATTAAGTTATAGTGAAAACTATGATAGTTGGCCAAAACGTGATTTTCAGCGCATGAAACGCATGTTAAGGCAATAAAAACTGAAATGTTCCCCTGCTGCGGAACAAACTGTCAGAGGCACATAGTTACTGTGTAAATAGTGTATAATTGTCCAATTCAAGTAAGTTTTTCATTTTGCATCATTCTAAGTGCTAGAAATTAAGTTATAGTGAAAACTATGATACTTGGCCAAAACGTGATTTTCAGCGCATGAAATGCACATTAAGGCAATAAAAACTGAAATGTTCCCCCGCTGCGAAACAAACTGTCAGTGACACATAGTTACTGTGTATATAGTGTATAATCATCCAAATTAAGTAGGTTTTTCATTTGATATCATTCTAAGTGATGGAAGTTAGGGTTAGGGTTAGGGTTAGGTTAAGTTAAGTTAAGTTATAGTGAAAACTATGATACTTGGCCAAAACGTGATTTTCAGCGCATGAAACGCACATTAGGGCAAAAAAACTGAAATGTTTGTTAGGTCTGACAATACAACTTCAGGAGCAGGCTAAGAAAGAGTGAGATAAATTTAAATAGAAAATATGTATTACCAGACTGCAAAGTGGACAGTGAGAGTTCCTACAGTGGGGTCCTGTTCACTGCGATGTTACTGCAACTCTAGTCGAATGACCAGTGAGTGTGTCTTAAATACAGGCAAAACTGACAGTTGTCCCTAAGACTTTGGACAGATACGTTTCAGTCATTTGCAGGGCAACAAGTAATTGATTAGTGTCGGGCCTGGAATCTGTAGTCAATTGTTTCCAGACGTAGGGTGTTCTTCGCTGTTCCTACCCTGGGGAACACCGCCATCATGATTTTGGAGGAGACTGACCATTGTTTGTATTAGAGGGGGACATCCGAGCCCCAAACTGAATCATGGGGAAGAAATCCAAGCTCCGTCGTTGACGCCTGGTGGGTAGATGTGGGTTGGCGTCGACAGTTGGAATCGAGTCTGCTGTTAGAACGTACGTGTGGTCGGATGCAGATGTAGAGATACAGAGCCCAGTTGTATTGGTGGGGATGATCATATACACTTGCCATTCGCAGAGCCACCATATTTGGTCCAGTACTGTCCATGATTGGGATGGAATGTGTCTGATCTCGGCACACCTGGTGACGTGAACTTGGTCTAAAGGGGTCTTCGGATCCGGTCCGCTGAAGTTGAAACAGGATGGATAACAGTCTGTTCGGTTGTTGCACTGGACATACGTTGCGGTATTGACTGTAGCTGCTAATGGTACTGCGACCATGGTATGTAGGCGGTCGAGCTTTGCTGGAAGGATTCTCTCAAATTACCCAGAATACAGTTGTAGGTGAGGTTGGCGAGTTCTTCGTTGTGTCGGTTGGCCCATAGCTGTGGTTGGGCTACGGCAGTAGGCAAGAGGGAACAGACATAACAACTCATAGGTTGTGGCGCGGGCTGTGAGTGCGGTGTATCTGTACCAACTGTTCCTCATCATCAGGTTGTAGTCGTTTTCTTCCTGTGTTTGGACATGGGCGAGATTAAGGTGTATCTACTCAGGCTTAGGTGTTCCTGCCGGACAGATTTTGAGTAGGCGTGTGGCGGATGGTTGTACGAAGGGGTTCACACCAATCACTTTGGGGACCATGGCTGGACTAGTAGTGCGGATGGTGATAGTAAAGAGGGGGCCTTTTCCTGGTCGGTCCGGTCGGAGGCATAGGTTGATGCAGCCTTTTTGTTGGATATTGGTCGTAAGGTCTAGCATATGTTTACCATCTTTGATGGTGGTGGCTAACTTGGTGAAGTTAGCGGTCATGGTGGTAGCTTCTTTGGAAAGGGGCCATGTGATGGTTTTGTAGCCTGTATGGAGGAGGACCTGGTCCAAGGTGTCTGGCCAGACCACTCAGACTCTGGGAGCTTGTAGGTACCAATAAAAATAACTGGAGTCAGTCCTGTGTAATCCCAAGTGAGTAAACTGTAGGTTGAGCAAAGGGACTTGAACGACGATTGGTGTCTTGGTTAATGGGATGCAGATCTGGGGGCCCCTGATCGTTTCCTGAACCAGCTAGTGGGGCATTCTCCTCCAGTGGGAGTGTACCAAGGTTCTGGTACGTTCCCCCCATGTGGTTGAACACAGAGCGGGGATGATGATGGCCAAAATCACACGGTGAGGTCCGTCCCAACGTGGAGAAGACCAGCACTTTCTTTTTATCACCTTGACGAGTACCAGGTCTCCTGGGGACAGGACCTCCTCTGTGGGAGACAGAGAAGATGTCGGCAGATTATTTTCCATTCATCACAGTTCTTTCTTCGAACATTTTGCATAACCACTTAGTGAAGGAATCTGTTTCTCCTTTCTCTTCTACCACCAGATCTTTTTCCCACATTGTTAAGTGGAAGGGTCTGTCGTTCACTGCCTCAAATGGTGTGCATCCCTGTGCTGTTGGAATGATTCTCATGTACGTTTCTACCAGGCTCAGGCATTCTTGCCATGGTTTTCCTGTGTCTTCCATGGTTTTTCTGAGTCTGAGTTTTACTGTTCTAATGGTTTGTTCGACGAGTCCAGCACTTTGGTTCAGTTTGATAAAATCCATGTTCAGAAGCTCGAAGGGATATGTTCCTGTTTGCCTTGTTCCATGCTTGGGTCGTTCGTTGCCTTGAGAGTTGTGTCTACAGCAGTTCAGACAGTTTCTGGCAAAAAAAAAAGAAGTTTGGAGGCCTCTGGGAACATGCATTGTTTGTTGTACTGTACTGATCATCCCTCCTGTTGAGACATGGCTCCTCCCATGGCTCAATTTGGCAATTACTTCAAACAATGATCGTGTCACGCATGGCTTGTTTTCTACTGCATAGAGTCTGTTCTTGTGTTGAGTGGCTCCTTCCTTTTCCCATTGCAGTTTCTCTTTTTCTGGGGAATGATTTTGCATTTCTCTTAGGAATTCAGCAGGGATTGGGCTGTGTCTTTCCACCGTCACGTCTTGTTCTAGGAATAGTCTACAAGCCTCTGTCAGTGCCACTATTTCTGCGGCTTGTGCAGACCAGTCGCCGGGGAGTCGTCTTGTCTTGAGGTTGTCTTTTTGAGTCACCACGGCATATACGTTGTGTTTTTCTCCATCCAGGGTTTTTGATGATGATCCATCCCCATAGGCAATGTGTCCGGGGGCAATGGGATGTCCATTAGGTCAGTTGCATATACGTGGTTAATTATGATTCGTTGAGTGGTGAAGAATATGACATATTTTACTCATTCTTTTTAGTATAGCTGTTTCATTTTGATATCATATTTTACTCATTCTTTTTAGTATAGCTGTTTCATTTTGATATCATATTTTACTCATTCTTTTTAGTATAGCTGTTTCATTTTGATATCACATTTTACTCATTCCTTTTGTTGTGGCGGTCTTGTTTTAGAGTCGCCACTGGTTCCCAACTCAAATACAATATGAACAGAAGGATGGGTCTGAGACTCCTCAACTATAATGTTAACAAAAGGCTCTTCCTGAGATTCTTATTTCAAGGTGGGATCCACACAGATAAGAGACCAGATGGAGGACTTCAAAGGGCAGAGGAACAAAGAGCAGGGCGGAGGGTCGGGACTTTATAGAACCAGCGGAGACAGAGGTCTGGATGATGTGGATTCAAGGCTGGAAGATGTGGAGCCCAGAGAAACCCCCCCTCACAGCAGCCCGGGACCAGCCCACATCTCATTAATAATCAGCGAATAAATATGCATTTTTGTTTGACTATAACTGGGCAAACGCGGGTTTGGACAATGTCTTTTCCATCCTCCGCTTTGGGACATCAACACTCAGCGGGCTTATTCTATGGAAGGGAGACCCGGAGCTCTGTATAAATCAATTTGAATGGAATAAATCATCTGTGGATAAACTCGCTCAACCCTGGTTTGTCTCCTCCGATGCTGAACACGCTCCATTGTTAGACTGGAGACTACAGAGTTAAGGAATTGGAGTCAGGTAAAATATTTATAGTCTAACAGTTTTGGTGACCCTGTCCGTGAGTCGGTTGCGTAGACAGATAGGGGTTAAGGCCGATAACTCCGTCCGTGAACCAGGGAGGAGACTGCGTAGACATATGGGTTTAAGGCCAGCCGCGGACTCTAAAACACGTCGGCGAACGTGGAGTCGCGGTTATCGAAACACGTCAGCGAACGTGGGAATAAGGAAAAGTTAAACACGTCAGCGAACGTGGGAATAAGGATAAGTTAAAACACGTCAGCGAACGTGAGAATAAGGAAAAGTTAACCACGTCAGCGAACGTGAGGGCACGCCGGCGAGCGTGAGACCTTTCTCCTGGGACTTCTCCGACAGGCGCCTGATCAACTGAAAGGTAAGCAGAATACCTATTACTGAAACATTAAAATTCTGCTATTGGATTTTTAAATTATGGAGAAGTGACTATAGAAAGGGGATATCGGGAATAGGAGATTCCGAAAAGGTTGTAATATACCTAGAGTCGGAATTAATGACGATCCCAGAACGGTCGTTTTGAGATAGAGAAAACGGTCGTATGAAACAAAGGAACAAGAGATTCCGGAAAGAGTTGTATGCAGGAGTTATTTTAAAGTCTTCAGCAGGGAAACGACTGGGTCCACAGATGTTTGATTCCTAGAATTGATTCTAAAAAAAAAAAAAAAAAAAAAAAAGTAACAATAATTCCTAGAATTGAACATACTAAAATTCCAAATTTATCCGGAGACTTGATATAGATTGAATTGGTGAAAATGGAAGGATGTGAGAGTGCGGGAGAATGTGGAGAATGGAATGAATTGACAATTTTGTATGCAGATGTGGAAGCACAGGTTCTGAGTGGTGTTCAAGTTAAAAAACAACCAAAAATAAGACGCGAGTTGGTGAAACAATTTAGTACTTTAAAAGAAAATGTACATTTTGTAGGTCAAAAGCATGAATGGAATATGAATAACTTGTCCATTGCTTTGCGAAAAGTAGAGCGTGACGTCACAGCTAAGGAGGTGGAACTGCGAAGGAGAAAAGAGGAGGTGTGGAGGTAGAGGCGGGGGTCGATACTGAGAAAGGAGGAGGAGTTGGAACAGCATAGATTGGCAATACACAACCTGGTAATTGCGTCAATAGCTTTGGCTGCGGTGAGGGCCCCCACCCAGATCGAACCAACTTTGACTCTTGTACCTTCAGCGCCTCCACTGAATAATAAAGCTCCATTAAAACCTCACGGTATACCCATACAAGCACCAATAGTGACTTTAGGTGGATGATTGATCCTTGACGTTGAGAATGAGGAGGAAGCTATGTCCTCCGAGGCAAAAGGCCTCATAGGAAAAGCATGTAATCTTGAACACGCGATAGATAGGACAGAACGATCCAGAGTTGACTTGACTGACCGAGAGGACAATGATGAAAAAGAAATGACCAAAGGGACTCGACAGAAAAATGAAATAAAGAAAGGTAGGAAAAAAGGAAAAGATGACTTGACTGACAATCGTATACTGTTTGAGGACGCGAATCGACAATCAGACTATAACTCAGATAATGATTCAGAGATTGCAGGTGAACAGGAGAATGAGAGTGTGGACATGTATAAACAGGCTCTACCAGATTTGGGATCTCATTACGCCCTTCGCCCACGTAACAATGGGGCAAAAGAGACACCAGACAAGACTGCCGCGCCAAAACCAAAGCCCAGCGCAAAGCGGGTACAAGCTACATCTGGAGGTATGTATCCCCTCCGCCCTCAGGGAGCAGAAATGATATTTGAACCTCTTGGTCTTAGAGATGTGGCTACATTGGCTGACCAACTCCCTCCAATGGCGAATGGAGGAAGTACATGGCTGATGAAGTTTTTGGCCCTAATGAGCGGACAGAATTGTGCGCTTGGTGACATGAGACAGGCCATATCAGCTTCCTGCTCTCATCATCAATTACAAATGATAGAGGAGGAAGCAGAAACTATCAGGTACCCACACGAAACCCCATTGTCCCAGGTATCGGGCGCCTTATTTACGGCAATTAAAAATACCTTCCCAAGATCCCATGACATGGCTCCAACCGTGTTTCCATACATCGATGGAGTGGGAGGTCCGGTACACTATGAAAAGTGCATTAATGCCTGGATAGATAGTACCGGCCGACACCCATCGGGCAGATTAGATAATATCCTCTTATTCCGAACAGCTGTTGTCGAGGGTCTTCCAGAACCTGTGAAAAAGGAGTTGAAAAAGGACCCTGACTTGTTGACTGGTGATGAACCAAGGTTTAAACGTCACCTGTCTCACCATTGTAAGATGTATGATAACGAGAAGGTAAAAGAAAAAGCCGAGTCGCTAAATATGAATTCTGCTCTGGTAAAATTACAACTTTCCAAATTTTATAGTGAATCCAAAAAATCTAAACAGGAAAAGACAAACCAATCTGCCCAGATGTTCCAGGGCCATGGTCGGGCTCGAGATGGTGGTCAGTTCCATGATGGATACGGTGGTCGCAGGGGTGGTTTCTCTGGTGGCCGGGGAAAAGGGTACTCGAGACCGGGCCAACAAGACAACTGTTTTACATGTGGCCGTCCTGGACACTGGAGACATGAGTGTCCCAGTCAGCGACAGTACCCGCGGCAACCCCCAACACAACAGGGGGGGCCACCACATCAACAGCGGCCCACGCGCGGAGGAGCAAGAGGCACTGGCAGACCATGGCGGTCAAAGCAGCCAGCTCAGTCAACTGGACAATATTACCAGGGTGGAGATGATCCTCACAGTCCATGGGATCCTCCACACTCCGAATAGGGGTGCCCGAGAGGCTCGGTAAGCAGGGGAACGGCAGACCCAATGCTTCATATGAGAATCAACGGCGTCCAAACATCAGCTTTGGTGGAAACGGGAGCAACATACTCATCTTTGAACATGCCGCTCACAGCCGGTTGTCTCTCCTCTTCAACCATAACTTTGGTCGGCTTCTCGGGATCTCCTCAAGCTCTGCCTATTACCAGACCGCTGCAAACGGAAATACCCCACCTAAAACAGACTCTATTTCATTCCTACATCCATTCACCCCAAACACCTGTGAATTTAATGGGAAGAGACTTGTTGATGTCTATTGGAGCTACCATCTTATGTGGGCCGGATGGCCTCACAGTGACTTTACCAAATGGTGCAAAGATTCCGTGTTCGCAACCAGTACGAACATGTGGACAATGGTTGATGTGTCCCTTGCAACAAGACACCGAGGTAGCAACAATCTATTGGTCATGTCTTGAGCCTGAAACTCCGGCCACTGGGGGACTGTTGTTTGTTTATCACCAGTGGAAATCATTCATTGATTCACTCCGGCCTTACCATCCGCCCAAGGATGACTTTCATTGTACTTTGTTTTATGACACAGAAGATGACTTAGTCTATCGAGACCGTTTTCAGAAAGTTCTTGGAACACCCTGGCAATTGAAATCCACCAAAATATTGTGGGTCCAGAAGGCGTAGCTTCATATGTTGATTTGGACGAATCGCAAAATGTGTGGTACAAAATGTCGGATACAGCCGACCCCCACATTTCTTTGGCTCTGTCTCATGGTCACGAAGCTCGTCAACTCGGTCCCATGGTCAAGAAAAACTTCTTAAAGTCACTGACTGGCAGTCCACTGACCTACCAGGGCTGACTTATTCCAAATTGCATGACTCTTATCAGGTTGACCCACATGCCCCATTGATAAACTCCTCCATTTTGGAGGAACAAATCTTGACTCGAGAACATGGTAGGGAATTGACTGATCACCACCAGACAGAGGAGGTACTGAAAACTATTCCGGACACATTGTGGTCATCAGGACCATTTGATGTAGGACATTGTGTTAAAATTCCACCTGTAATGTTAAAAATAGATGAGAGTGCCATCATCCACAGGCCACAATATAGATGGACTCCAGATGCGGACAAAGGTATGGAAGACACTCTAGGTGGACTGTGGGACGCAGGTGTGATAGAACTTTCTAACTCACGATGGAACACGGCATTGCGACCAGTACTTAAGGCGGATGGACAGAGTTACCGTATGGCACATGACCTTAGACCTGTGAACGACGCGACGCTGACTCCGATCCTACCAGTACCCGACCCCCATAGAATGTTGACTTCGCTCAGTCCAGTGTATCAATGGTTTACTTGTATTGATCTAGCTAACGCCTTTTTCTGTGTACCTTTGCATTCTTCAGCCAGACAGTACTTTGCGTTCACCTATCGTGGTGTCCACATGCAGTATCAGCGCCTGCCACAAGGGTTTAAAAACTCACCTGGTATTTTTAATCAGTGTCTGAAGGACCTGTTACAAGACCTAACGTTACCTGAAAACTCTGTTCTTTTACAGTATGTGGATGACCTTTGCATTGCGACAACCACTTCTGAAATCTGTCTGGCGGTCACTAAGATGGTCCTGCTAAAACTTCATAATATTGGTTTCAAAGTGTCAAAGAAGAAGCTTCGGTGTTGTCGAAGAGAAGTAACTTTTCTAGGCCGTGTTGTGTCAGCCAAAGGACTGTCCATGTCACCTGAACATCGAAAAACCATTTTGTCTCATTCCAGGCCCCAAACCGTCAAAGACATGTTGTCATTTCTGGGTCTCTGTGGCTACAGTAGGACCTATACAGTGATAATTTTACAATTGGCACACTGCGAGTCCCAGGGATTCGCTTGTCTGAAAACTGTGCGTCCCAGGAAACTTGTCACGAGTCCCAACATACTACAGATGCAAATAAAACATAAACAACGATATATAAACATTCAGATTTAATTTATTTATTATATGGTTTAGGGTTAGGGTTTATTTATCATTGTACTAGTCTTTCAGCTCGTAGATCCTCCTCTCTTTGCAGCCAAAAGTCTTTTGAAATGTGCGTATTTTTCCTTGCTTCCCCCGTTTTGCTTCATGATCATCGATCGAATCTTCTGCAGTTCTTTTCTTACTAGTTGTATTTTTAACTGCGAAATAACTATCCAGACTGTTTTGCTTTTTCTGAAACATTTTTTATCTTTCTTACACTATTACGAAACTCTTGCTATCGCTTTCTCTCCTTCGTCTGCTAGTGTCTGCTAGTCTCGCGAGAATTATTTCGCAAAGATTATGTGGAATAAATTGGTTTGCTATCGGATATATGTGTTTTGGGGTTTTTTTTTGATAAAAATTTCTTTGCGTCCGAAAAAAGCACATTACTTGAAATTGTGCGTCTGGAAGAAAAGCTGTGCGTATCAGACGCAGGACGCAGAGGTAACGAGAACACTGTATATGCATGCAAATATATTTCACATATCCCCCCTGAAGTTACTTTGAAAGAATTTTCATTTTCATCAATCTATATCCCTCCTTTGCAGGTTTTAGAATACAAATATCATTAATAGTCACTCAACATGGTATGGAAAATAACTAAATCACTTGTCAAGGCAGAGGCGAAAAACTCAAGTTTACTCAGGGGTACTTGAGGAAAATTCCTCTGCGTCCCCCTTAATGAGCGAACACAATTTTTTAAGTCAAGACAAGTACATTTACCCAGACGACTCGACATCCGGGGATTCATCACACTTTGGAAGAGTGCTAGAATCTCCGGCAAGGTTTGTCATGCTGTGAAACTGTATGTCACTGTAAGCTACCAGCGTGTGCTGGATATTTTTTTGAATCATAACTTTCATACAAGGGATTACACACATTGAAAAGATGCAGAATAGAATTAAAACCGCAAAAAAGGGAGTTGCAAATTTAATCAGAATAGAGAACCATGATCCGGTTGTCAACCACGACCACAGTGATGCACCTATGGCTGAGTGATCTTGGGCCATGGTGTTGGCTAAGGCTTTCTTTTCAGCTATGGCACGAGTTATGTTACCTTCGTCACCGGTTTCATCTGGGATGAAGGTGCAACAGTGTTCTCCAACTATGGCACACACACCTCCATCCTTGGCTGTTATCAAATCTAGGACCATGCGGTCTTGCAACTCCATTTCTCTAAGGGCTTTTAATTCCTCTGCTATACCTTGTAGGGCTTTGATAGTTTGGTTAATGAACAATCCCATCCGATAATTCAATAATTCTACACAGAGCATAACTTTACCCACTCCAATCTGTGGAAGTAGTGACAATATGACTTTCTCGGAGGTGGACCATAATTTGTGATCATCAGGGACCTTACTACCCCAAATTGAATCATGTGGTTTAAATTGTACAGGTATAAATCTCTTATATCTTACTGGTATTTTCACTCCCCTTAAAAGGAATGCATCTTGAACCATCTTCACCATTGCACAGCGACCATTCCATACTGTGGGCAAACCCAAATACACTGTATGCCCACACATCCAATACCCATCATCTTGGGGATCAGTGCCCATTACATCAGGGAGAGTGTAATAGTCCCTGCAGGTGGCACCCATGGGTACTCCTGTGGCATTGAACCTGGCTTTGTTAGTGGTGTCTCGTCTGCACGGGGTAAGTATATCCCTACAGAATTTCATGGGGACTTCTCCTACTGGTCTGGACTTACCCCAGAATGTCATATTACTAGCGAAACACACAGCCGTAAAATCACTTGGGTATGGGACGTTGCTTAACATAACTAGATCTGTCCAATCATAGTTCAAAAGCCTTGTGAATTTTCTACCTGTTAAAGGTGGTACAGTGGCATCAACCTCGGGAACTACAGATCTAAATGCACCTTCTAGACACTGTGATCTCAGTATGTCGGGATACCATAGAGGTGTGTAGGCAGTATAGGTATAGGGGTCGATTGGCTTGGGATACACTGGTGGGGTACATGTGGAATAAGGCATACGACTACACACATAACAACTTTCTTTCACACCAGTTATTTTTTTCTGAAATACCATGAAATTATACCACATATTTTCTTCAAAATGATTCTTTGGATTGTTCTTTTCATACCACTTCACTTTCCTCTGTGACAGTAGCACGGCATCGTCTCGTTTTTCAACTCGAATGTCTGGGGGCGGGGCACTCAGCCACACCCATGCTGCCACTGATAGTACAGTCACAGTGATGAGGGTGGCAGCGGCTTTCATTTTGGCTTCTGTGTGAGGGTGTAAAAACTGTGAGAGGTCAAGGTTAGGTTAGGGGGGTGTTTGGGGCAGGTGAGCAGACGTCTGATGATTCCTTCGCGGACAAGGGTTTTGGTAATGTCCGATTTGCAATCTACTCAGGCTTGCCGATGTCTCGAACTATTTTGACTTGGGATTGGTGAATCCACGTCGACCTCTCGGCAATCTTTACTGCGGTGGGGGTGGTGAGTTGAACCACGAATGGGCCTTCCCAACGTGGCGAGGACCAGGATTTCCTTTTTATGACTCGAATCAGGATCTGGTCACCAGGCTTCACCACCTCCTGTAGGGGAGACAGAGGGGATAACGGCAGCTCACATGTATTTTGGACAAGTTTTTCTCTAAACATTTTTACCATCCACTCTGTTAGTGGATCTGCCTCGCCCTTAGTCTCTTGCCATGGTTCACCTTCCCATAGGGGAAGTTGGAATGGTCTTCCATGAACTATCTCAAAAAGTGTTAATCCTGAGCTAGTTTGTACAATTCTCATATATGTTTTGACTAGTGGTAAGCATTCTGGCCGTGTTTTTTTTGTTTCTTCCATGGTTTTTTTAAGCCTTAGTTCTATTGTACCATTTGTTCTCTCTACCAGTCCCGCGCTTTGCGGATGGTACGAGCAGTGATTTTTTAGACTTATTCCTAGGTGGTTTGCCATGTATTGTATTATGCTGTTTACAAAATGAGTTCCATTGTCACTCCAGATGATTCTGGGGATCCCATGTTCTGGGATTATGTGTTTACAGATGGCTTTAGCCACCGTCAATGCGTCTGGTGTTTTTGAGGGGACTATTTCAGTCCATTTCGAGAATGAGTCAATCAAGACTAAACAGTATTTATACTGGTTGCTTCTGGATAATTCAATGAAATCCATGTGTATAATTTCAAATGGGTAGGTACCTTTTGGGCATTGGCCTCGTTTGGGTCTGAGGTTACCTTGCACATTATGTTTGCAGCAAAATAAACAGTCTCTACAAAAAATTTTAAAATAGGTATTTAGACCTGTTGTCACATGGAAAACACGCTGTACCATGTCTATCATCCCCCTTGTTGAGACATGAGACTTTCCATGGCTCAATTTTGCTACCATTTGGAATAATTTTTTTGGCAAGCAGGGTAGGCCTTTTATTGTATATAGGCCGTCCGCAGACTGTTCCGCGCCTTTGAGTATCCATGCATCTTTTTCATTCTGTGGTGCAATGTTTTGCATTTCAATAATTACTGTTTTTGGGATTGACTCATGTTGTTGTTGTGTATACTGAGCACTCAGTGTTTGTGCTGCTCCTTTAGCTGCTGTATCTGCTCTAGTATTTCCTCTACTAATTCTGTCGCTGCTGTTAGTATGTGCCTTACATTTGCATACAGCTATGTGGCTGGGAAGTAGTACTGCATTAAGTAATTGTTTCAGCAGTTCGGCATGCTCTACTGATTTGCCTGTGGATGTTTTCATCCCTCTTCTAATCCATTGTGCAGCAAATACATGTAGTCATGGAGTGTGCATATTGGCTGTCTGTATAAATCGTGACCTTCCTACCTTTAAACAATGTGCACGCCTTTGTCAATGCTATAATTTCTGCATCTTGCGCTGAGAGATTAGATGGCAATTTTTCTGCACATAAGACTTTGTTGTCTGTGACGACTGCAAATCCTACTTGATTTTTTCCTTGTTCTGATTTGGATGCGGATCCATCTACGTACACATAAGTGCTGTCTGGAATTGGAGTGTCTTTTAGATCTGGTCTTGGTTTACAGCTTTCACTGGTTCTTTCATCACATTGGTGTGGATCTCCGTCTTCTTCAGTTGGTATTAACGTTGCTGGGTTCAAGGTATTGCATCGCTGAATCGTGAGATGGGGTTGCGATAACAATGTGGCTGTTACGGCCAGGTGTCTTGCTGGTGACAGGAACGACATTTTGGTTTGTGTTATCAGTAGATCCACTTCATGGGGGACTTGGAGTATGAGTGGATGGAACAGTACAAGTTCAGCTGTCATCTGGACCGCTAATGCTGCTGCGCACACTGCTCGTACTTACGGGGGTAGGGCAGCTGCAACTGGGTCCAGTCGTTTTGGGTAGAACGCTACTGGTTTAATCTTTGTTCCATGTGGTTGTAGTAACACTGATGTCATGAACGCTCCTTTGCAAGTCACTGTTTGGGTGAATGGTTTTTCATAGTCAGGAAATGCTAGGACTCCTGATTCCAAGATGTTTTGCTTCACTTCCATGAATGTTCGGTTTCCTTCTTCAGTCCATGTCACTGGGTCTCTCATTGTCATCTCAGTGGCATAGATCATGTCTAGAAGTGGCTGAGTTAGTTCTGCATAATTTGGAATCCAACTCCTGCAGTAGTTAGTTAGGCCTAAGAAGGCCATCATTTGTTTTTTCGTCTGTGGTTTCGGACATTGCTGGATGGCTTCTCGTCTTCCATCCGTTAGTTCCCTTCCTTTCTGTGAGACTCGGTGTCCCAAGAAGATGACTGACTCCTGACAGTACTGCAGTTTCTTCAGCGACGCCTTGTTCCCAGTTTGCTCTCGATGTTTGAATAATCTGATTGCTTCCTCTTTGTTTTCCTCTTCGGTGGGGCTGGCTATCAGTATATCGTCTACATATACTAGGATCTGTGTGGTGTCTGTGTTCATGCTGATTTATACACGCTGCAATCTCTTGTGAGAATATTGTGGGGCTGTCGCAGAATCCCTGTGGCAGCCTTGTGTATGTGTATTTGGTTCCTTCGAATGTGAAACCAAACCAGTCTTGTGCTGTTTTGTGTAATGGTATAGAGAAAAATGCATTGCTTAGGTCAATTACTGTAAAGAATTTCTGATTTGGCTTTAACTCGTTCAACAGTATGTGTGGGTCGGGTACGCAGGGTGCTCTGGACTTCACTGCTTCATTGACCCGTCTTAGGTCTTGGACCAATCTCCTCGTTCCCGTCTCCGTTTTCTTCACGGGAAAGATAGGTGTGTTACATTCGCTTGATGGACTTTCAATTAGAATGCCTGCTTCGAGCATTTCTTTAATTACTGGTCTGATGCCATTTATAGCATCTGGTTTAAGGGGGTATTGTTTAGCCCGTGGTCGAAATGATGTCTTGGGCTCAATTCTTACTTCTCTTGCTGTGGTCATTTTTCCTACATCTGCTTTTGATTTGGACCACAGTGAACTCGGTACTGTAGGGAAATCTTCAGCTTGTAGTAGTATGTAGTCTTGTCATGCAGTTAAATGTGTCTTCGGACTTGCTTGGGTCATCCACTTCAGCTTCTGTCTTGTCACTGTTCCATATGGGGTGTTTATTAGTACGCTGACTGTGTGAGTCTGATGTGACCACGACTCCTCGTTTCTGGTCTCCAAAAATTGCACCATGCGTCCTAGGTCTTTCCAGGACCTGTGGTGTTTTCTCTTTATGGACACATGAGGTGTGATCTCAAACTGTAGTAGTTTTTTCGCTTGTGGCGGCAAGTCCACCGAAGTGGCTGCATCTCCCTCTGCTGTGGAATACAGGTACTCCAGTCGGACTAGTTGGGGTCCCAGTCGCTCGAACTGTTTAACAAATTCTGGTCTGGCTTTTCCAAATTTCATGGTGATGTGTAGTGGCCAGCGGGTTTGTGTTTGGCCATTAATATTTTCGACTTTGGATTTTAACTGTCGGATCTTACTGGTGTTTGACTTTGTCCCACCAGTAAGGTGTAGTATGGTTTGCTATCTCTCTCCCAGAGGGTGGACATGATTTCGGTTAAGTCTAAAACTTCTACTGGCGAGCAGGGGGTTTCTTCGTCCTCCCAAACGCTTTCTTCAGTTTCCTCTTCTGTGTTAGACTTCCATTTCTTCTGGCGTCATTCTTGATATTGATTTTCAGGGTTGAACGGTGGGGGTCTCTGGTTCCACCTGTGTGTATTTTTGCAGTCTCGAGCAAAATGTCCTCTCTCTTGACACTTGAAACACTTGTCATCTGGGCTTCTTCTTCTTGGTCAGCCGTGTCTTCCTCGGCCACTTACTCTTCCATGTCCTCGTTGGTAGTATACTTCTGATGACTCTTCGTCCACCAATGAGGCCATGGCTTGGGTCAGAGCGTTAACTCCTGAACTTACCTGTTTTTGGCAGTGTCTCTCCTCAGCATGAATCGCCCACTCCATGAGTTGGTTCATTGGCATGGTTCGGTATGTGACACAGTACTTCTGCACGAACCCTTTGATATGGGGCTGGAGCCCTTCCAGGAACCCTTGTCTCAGTTGGGCTTGGTACGCCCCTTGCTCATTTTGGTCTTCCGTTATCCCACTGTGGGCTTTGAACACTTCTTCAAATCTTGCTCTGAATTTATGAATTCCTTCTCCTTGTTCCTGTCTTGTGGCTCTAATTTTGTCATAACATGGTGTTGGGCGCCACGTCTCTCGAACTCGACTCAGGACTCTTTCTACTAGCATCGTTAGGTCTGGTGAATCATGGGGGTGAATTTTTCCTTGGTTGTTTTTTTCATCGAAGTTTCCTCTCACTCTTGCCCAGTTGTGTCCCAGACTCATGGTGAACGTTTTTCTTGTCTCAGCTCCATTCAGGTGAAAACTGCCTTAGCTGTTCAAAATTATTGGACCATTCAGTTGGGTTTTTTATTGGGTCTCCCAGTCCCTTTCATGCTTCAGTACATTCAGACTCGGTCCATGGACGGTGGACGAGAATGGTTTGATCACGATCTCCATTCACTTGGAAGTGTGGGTTTGCAACTTCAACCATGGGATACATTTGGCTTGGTGGTGCCCATGGCTGTGGGCCAGTGTAAGGTCCTTGAAATGCTATCAAGGGAGCATAGAGTTGTCCTCCTCCCATTTTTTCTCTTTGTGCTCTTGTCTGCATTTTGATTACTCCTGCTGGTTCTGCAGCGGCACCTGTGGACTCTGGCTCACCCCTCCTTTCTTCATCGTGTGGATTGTAAGAGGCCCTTTGTAACTTGAGATGTTGTTCTTGTGTGTGCATCTCAGGTCCCCCTCCCTCTTTGTGCCCTTGGCTCGTAAAAGGTGCCTGGCACAGCCTGTCCGAAGTGAGTGCACTGGAGGGGGCCAGTGTCTCTTCGTGGGGCCTAATATTAATCAAAGCTGCCATACTTGTTTTTCGTTCAGCTTGTTTAATTTTCTTCATAATTTTTTGTTTCTGTCTTAATTGGGCTTGACCGATCCAAACTTGAATATCTTGAAGTTCTTTACATATCTTCTCTTTTTTTCCTCTTTCAATAGCCTTCTCGACTTGTAATTTACGCTTTATGGCCTGTAATGGCTCCTCCAACAGTCTCCCATCCCACTCTTTGTCTTTATTCTTCCTCCATTCTTTCATATATGTGCAATTATCAGGAAAATGCTTCAGCATAAACTTCATGTCGGTTGAGAGTTCTTTGCTGTTTGTTAAACCCATTTTTGCAACTTTTCTTTTGTTTGAAGATTTTTGCTTATTCAAAAATTATATTGATATATTCCGTTATTCTTATAATGTATTCATTAGTTTTTATTTAGTGTTTACTCACCTTCTCTAGGGACGTCCCGTTTAATTTACTATCTTATTTTCCCGCCTAGATAGTCATTTATACTCTTATTTTGCGCGGCAAACGACGTGATTTACGAGCGTGTCACAAGTGCTCTGGTTTAAATTTCTCCTTAGGGAGATTACTTGCAAGTTTTATATTTATTATTATTATATATATATATATATATATATATATATATATATATATATATATATATATATATATATATATATATATATATATATATATATATATATATATATATATATATATATATATATATATATATATATATATATATATATATATATATATATATATATATATATATATATATATATATATATATATATATATATATATATATATATATATATATATATATATATATATATATATATATATATATATATATATATATATATATATATATATATATATATATATATTCTTTATTTTGAGCTTTCATTCTCTTGGCACAGTATAATAATATTTTTTCTATATCTTTAACGCAATCCTCGGAGCCCCTGGCGGAGAGTTGCGACCTCCTCCTCTTTGTCTGGTGATTCACGCATTAGAACTCAAACCAGAAATCTTGAGATCCTTACTTGATCTCCCGTTTAATTTACCTAACTTCTCAAATCCCGAGAACGTTTCCCCTAACTTACGGGGAGCGGTAAAGAAACATTTTTCTCCGACACACGGAGCATCTTTCTTCTCTAGAAAGACAGGGTCTCAATACTGGATTGGATTCTACAAATTAATTTTAAAAGTGCCTTACCGCTCAGATGTGCTCTGTGTCCGGTGGGATGGATTCGCTTCCTTCTTCTGAACAGCGGAGAATCGATCACCCTTCTCCCCAATGGGGAGACAGCTGACGTCAGATTTTTGGATTAAATATTCGCGATCCAAAATCAGGATGCGAAACCTACCGGGTTTCGGGCACCAGAATGTTGGAGCTACCAGCCAACACTTAAATAAACTCGAACACAGGAACACACACTGATGCGGATGGAATGAAAGTTAAAGGCCGCGTCTGCAGAGGCGGGGGAGTGGACAAATCAGAGGCCCGAGAGTGTGACTACTCTCCAAGCTCCTCAAGGCTGTTTCCCGCTGAAAAGTTGCTTCAACGGTGGTTTTATTAGAGATAAGACAAGTCATAAAAATGGTAGGCGTCAATACAAATGAAGGAGGTGGAGTACAAAAGGTGTAGTGCACATTTTAACCAATAGGTGTAAGTGAAATGGGTGCAAGATTATATATATATATATATGCATGCAAATATATTTCACACCCAGCGTAAATTTTCTCCAAAACATGCATTTTGCAATAAAAAATAGTTGTTACTGGGTCCAGTCGGGTCTGGTTGCTGTTTATATCTGAAACTCGTGTCCAAAGATGATAAGGATGTATATTTTCCTATTCTGTTTAAAAATAATCATGCAGGGATGTTTTGGGGCTTCTTTATACAAGAATCAAAAACCTCCAATGGATCTTTATTTTGCATGGTGGTTGAATTAGAACCGGGCCCAGTCGGTTCTGGTTGCCGCTTTTACCCAGATTTAGTGTCAATTGTGTGGATGGATGCATTTTCACTATTACGTGTAAAATTAAAGATGCAGGGATGTTCTGGGAATATTTCCCACCGTCAATAGTGTCCAAAACATTTTGCGATAAAAATAGTGGTTGTATTAGAACAAGGCCCAATCGGTTCTGGTTGGTGTATTTACCCAGAATTTGTGTTGATTGAGTGCGTGGATGTAGTTTCACTATTTTCTATAAAAATAAAGTTTCCCACCATAAACATTGTCCAAAACAGGCATTTTGCGATTGAAATAGTGGTCGTATTAGAACCAGGCCCAGTCGGTTCTGGTTGGTGCTTCTACTCATAATTAGTGTTGAATGTGTAGATGGATGTATTTTCACTATTCTGTGTAAAAATAATGATCCAGGATAGTTCTGGAGCTATTTTCCCACCATAAACAGTGTCCAAAACAGGCATTCTGCGATTAAAATAGTGGTTGTATTAGAACCAGGCCCAGTCTGTTCTGGTTGGTGAATTTACCCGAAAAATTGTATCCATTGACGATGGGGATGTATTTTTGAATATTATGTATAAAAATAATCATCTAGGGCAGGGGTGGCCAACCCGCGGCTCCCGAGCCGCATGCGGCTCTTTGCCCGGTTTCATGCAGCTCTTACGTCCACATCAAAGTTTGTATTTGTGTTTTATTTTTATTTGCGTGTGCGCTTCGCTTGAGTTCAATACGGTATTTTCGTCCAATGCGCATGTGCTTGGGATGAAAATACCTCAAAGTTTCCCAGTAGGAGCAAGGTCATTTGATTAAACGTTTTTAACAGAGTGGGAGAGCTCCCGTGAACCAGAAGCGACAATGAACGGCGTCTCGCAAACAAAAAGTATCCCAAAGATCGAGCGTCGGCTGAAAAAGCCACACCCCCTGCGAGGCAGACCAAGGCGAGAGTGCTCAGCCGGGAGCAGCCAATAGGAGAGCGAGGTGTACACCCACGTGGTGGGCGCGCTAGTTAAAAGCCATTCATAATAAATGACAGCTCACAAGGAGCGAATGTTGCGCAAAAATAGGCTCTGATTTTATGACAGAAGTCCCACTAAGTAACATGCATAGTAAAAGAAAAACGCTATTGTAAATTATAATATTTTTGTTTGTGGACTTGGTTGAACTGAGAGTTTGTCTGTGTGAGACAGTGGACACAATATTCATTGTTGATAATGACTGGCCTGTGCTGTTAGTATTGTAGGAGTCAATTTATGTCATTACTATGCTGGTGTGTGACATTTACAATAAATCTGGCTGAGCAAAGGTATGTGTGTGATGTGGCTCTTTGCGGTAACAGTAAAAAATGTGGCTCTTGGTCTCTGACTGGTTGGCCACCCCTGATCTAGGGATCTTCAGAAGTTCTGTTATTCCCGAATCAATGACCTCCATTTGGGCACATTATTGACGGAGCTCACGACCATGATCCATTGTGTGGCTCGGATGTGTCCCTCAAACACAAATACTGGTCAGTCTCATCCAATATCCTAATGGCTCAGTTCCCTTGAGTGGGAGCGGCGAGGAACACCCTGCATTCGAAGACCATTGAAGGCAGGTTCCGGGCCTGTGTCGGCGCATCAGTCAGGCTGGGTAGCCGCTATGGCCCAGGTGATTTTCCAGGGCTGCCCTGCTCTTGACGGAATGGCCACCCAGCGGGGCTGTGTGTGCGCCATGGTGGGAGACTCGTGCTGCCCCTTCATCCCTGCCGGCATGTCCTGCTCGGTCCATGATGCCCTGCAGGCTATTAGGAACATGCAGAGAGCTGTGACCGGAGATTCGGTTCCACAACGAGGATAGCTTGGCTGGTTCTTCTCTGGCTCATGGAAACAGCCACTTCAATATTTTGATATTTTCACAGACACAAAAGGACGGAATTGTGGGATGGACTGGCTAACTGGCTTAATAATTAATTATTCTTGTCGCACCATACTGGTTTTACCTTTGTTTTTTTAAGATCTAGAATGCAAGGTAGACTAGCCAAACTGGTTTAACAATTGATTTAAAAGATCGTGGAATGTAAGAAAGACTAACTAGTTGGCCTTGCAATTGTTTGTTCGCCTCGCAAAATATAAGAGGCTGGCTTACAGGGTTTGCAATTGTTTCCTTGAATTGTGCGATGAAAAAGGGTTCAACTTCAGGAGTAACTGTAACTCTCCAGGTCATCCAGGGTCAAGTGCACACTTGGAAACTTTCATATTCGACCAAAATGTGCTTATCAGCGCATAAAAAGCACATTTGGTGGTACGCAGAAAAAACGGCAGCAGACAAAAAGGGCTATTTAGAAAGGTATCACCACTACGCAGAAGATCGTCGGCTACTCTGCCTTCACTGGAAGACATTGCCCTCGTTACCTCAGCAGAGCCAGGGACATGATCAGGGACCCATGCCACCCTGGTCACAGTCGGTTCCAGCTGCTGCTCTCTGGCAGACAGACGCTGTAAGTTTCCCACATCCGTAGGGACTCTAAACTTGGGGTAACACAACACAATCCCTTCTGTGTAATAACTTCGGGTGAGGTAATATGAATAGACACTAGGTACAAGGTGATCTGACACCTACATGCTGAATGAAGGTAAGTAAAAGACAGTGAGAGGTAAGTGATCCACTCGGGGGGTGGTGATGCAATTTATCCATAAAGGCAGAATTGTAAATTAAGAGTCTGGAGTCATAACTTGTAAAACTGTGTAAAACTGTCAAAGACACAAATGTCTCTCTCTATATAGTGTAATATCATCAAATTTTATAATTTAATAAGTTTTTAATTTGGCATCATTCTAATGGCTAGATATTAAGTTATAATGAAAACTATGATACTTGGCCTAAACATGATTTTCAGCGCATGAAAAGCACATTCAGGCAATAAAAACTGAATGTTCCCCTGCTGCCAAACAAACTGTCAGAGACACATAGTTAATGTGTATATAGTGTAATATCGTCTAATTCAAGTGAGTTTTTCATTTAGCATCATTCTAAGTGATAGAAAATAAGTTATAGTGAAAATTTTGATACTTGCCCAAAACGTGATTTTCAGCACATGAAACGCACGTTAAGGCAATAAAAACTTAAATTTTCCCCTGCTCTGAAACAAACTGCCAGAGGCACATAGTTACTGTGGATATAGTGTAAAATCGTCCAATTCAAGTAAGTTTTGCATTTAGCATCATTCAAAGTGATAGAAATTAAGTTATAGTGAAAACTATGATACTTGGCCAAAACGTGATTTTCAGCGCATGAAACGCACGTTAAGGCAATAAAAACTGAAATGTTCCCGTGCTGCGAAACAAACTGTCAGAGACACATAGTTACTGTGTATATAGTGTATAATTGTCCATTTCAAGTAAGTTTTTCATTTGGCATCTTTCTAAGTGATAGAAATTAAGTTATAGTGAAAATTATGATACTTGGCCAAAACGTGATTTTCAGCGCATGAAACGCACGTTAAGGCAATAAAAACTGAAATTTTCCCCTGCTGCGAAACAAACTGCCAGAGGCACATAGTTACTGTGGATATAGTGTAAAATCGTCCAATTCAAGTAAGTTTTGCATTTAGCATCATTCAAAGTGATAGAAATTAAGTTATAGTGAAAATTATGATACTTGGCCAAAACGTGATTTTCAGCGCATGAAACGCACGTTAAGGCAATAAAAACTGAAATGTTCCCCTGCTGCGAAACAAACTGTCAGAGGCACATAGTTATTGTGTATATTGTGTAAAATCGTCCAATTCAAGTAAGTTTTGCATTTAGCATCATTCTAAGTGATAAAAATTAAGTTATAGTGAAAACTATGATACTTGGCCAAAACGTGATTTTCAGCGCATTAAACGCACGTTAAGGCAATAAAAACTGAAATGCTCCCCTGCTGCGAAACAAACTGTCAGAGACACATAGTTACTGTGTATATAGTGTATAATTGTCCGATTCAAGTAAGTTTTTCATTTGGCATCTTTCTAAGTGATAGAAATTAAGTTATAGTGAAAATTATGATACTTGGCCAAAACGATATTTTCAGCGCATGAAACGCACGTTAAGGCAATAAAAACTGAAATGTTCCCCTAATGCGAAACAAACTGTCAGAGGCACATAGTTACTGTGTATATAGTGTACAATCGTCCAATTCAAGTAAGTTTTGCATAAAGCATCATTCTAAGTGATAGAATTTAAGTTATAGTGAAAATTATGATACTTGGCCAAAACGTGATTTTCAGCGCATGAAACGCACGTTAAGGCAATAAAAACTGAAATGTTCCCCTGCTCTGAAACAAACTGCCAGAGGCACATAGTTACTGTGGATATAGTGTAAAATCATCCAATTCAAGTAAGTTTTGGATTTGGCATCATTCTAAGTGCTAGAAATTAAGTTATAGTGAAAACTATGATACTTGCCCAAAACGTGATTTTCAGCGCATGAAACGCACGTTAAGGCAATAAAAACTGCAATGTTCCCCTGCTGCGAAACAAACTGTCAGAGGCACATAATTATTGTGTATATAGTGTAAAATCGTCCAATTCAAGTAAGTTTTGCATAAAGCATCATTCTAAGTGATAGAATTTAAGTTATAGTGAAAATTATGATACTTGGCCAAAACGTGATTTTCAGCGCATGAAACGCACGTTAAGGCAATTAAAACTGAAATGTTCCCCTGCTGCGAAACAAACTGTCAGAGGCACATAGTTACTGTGTATATAGTGTAAAATCGTCCAATTCAAGTAAGTTTTGCATTTGGCATCATTCTAAGTGCTAGAAATTAAGTTATAGTGAAAACTATGATACTTGGCCAAAACGTGATTTTCAGCGCATGAAACGCACGTTGAGGCAATAAAAACTGAAATGTTCCCCTGCTGTGAAACAAACTGTCAGAGGCACATAGTTACTGTGTATATAGTGTAAAATCGTCCGATTCAAGTAAATTTTGCATTTAACATCATTCTAAGTGATAGAAATTAAGTTATAGTGAAAATTATGATACTTGGCCAAAACGTGATTTTCAGCGCATGAAACGCACGTTAAGGCAATAAAAACTGAAATGTTCCCCTGCTGCGAAACAAACTGCCAGAGGCACATAGTTACTATGTCTATAGTGTAAAATCATCCAATTCAAGTAAGTATTGCATTTAGCATCATTCTAAGTGCTAGAAATTAAGTTATAGTGAAAACTATGATACTTGGCCAAAACGTGATTTTCAGCGCATGAAACGCATGTTAAGGCAATAAAAACTGAAATGTTCCCCTGCTGCAAAACAAACTGTCAGAGGCACATAGTTACTGTGTAAATAGTGTATAATTGTCCAATTCAAGTAAGTTTTTCATTTTGCATCATTCTAAGTGATGGAAGTTAGGGTTAGGGTTAGGGTTAGGGTTAGGGTTAGGGTTAGAGTTAGGGTTAGGGTTAGGGTTAGGGTTAGGGTTAGGGTTAGAGTTAGAGTTAGGGTTAGGGTTAGGGTTAGGTTAAGTTAAGTTATAGTGAAAACTATGATACTTGGCCAAAACGTGATTTTCAGCGCATGAAACGCACATTAGGGCAAAAAAACTGAAATGTTTGTTAGGTCTGACAATACAACTTCAGGAGCAGGCTAAGAAAGAGTGAGATAAATTTAAATAGAAAATATGTATTACCAGACTGCAAAGTGGACAGTGAGAGTTCCTACAGTGGGGTCCTGTTCACTGCGATGTTACTGCAACTCTAGTCGAATGACCAGTGAGTGTGTCTTAAATACAGGCAAAACTGACAGTTGTCCCTAAGACTTTGGACAGATACGTTTCAGTCATTTGCAGGGCAACAAGTAATTGATTAGTGTCGGGCCTGGAATCTGTAGTCAATTGTTTCCAGACGTAGGGTGTTCTTCGCTGTTCCTACCCTGGGGAACACCGCCATCATGATTTTGGAGGAGACTGACCATTGTTTGTATTAGAGGGGGACATCCGAGCCCCAAACTGAATCATGGGGGAAGAAATCCAAGCTCCGTCGTTGACGCCTGGTGGGTAGATGTGGGTTGGCGTCGACAGTTGGAATCGAGTCTGCTGTTAGAACGTACGTGTGGTCGGATGCAGATGTAGGGACACAGAGCCCAGTTGTATTGGTGGGGATGATCATATACACTTGCCATTCGCAGAGCCACCATATTTGGTGCAGTACTGTCCATGATTGGGAAGGAATGTGTCTGATCTCGGCACACCTGGTGACGTGAACTTGGTCTAAAGGGGTCTTCGGATCCGGTCCGCTGAAGTTGAAACAGGATGGATAACAGTCTGTTCGGTTGTTGCACTGGACATACGTTGCGGTATTGACTGTAGCTGCTAATGGTACTGCGACCATGGTATGTAGGCGGTCGAGCTTTGCTGGAA
Organism: Stigmatopora nigra; assembly: GCF_051989575.1. Classification (NCBI taxonomy): domain Eukaryota; kingdom Metazoa; phylum Chordata; class Actinopteri; order Syngnathiformes; family Syngnathidae; genus Stigmatopora; species Stigmatopora nigra. Next base: position 822,107 of record NC_135525.1, on the reverse strand, counting down.
GGATTCTCTCAAATTACCCAGAATACAGTTGTAGGTGAGGTTGGCGAGTTCTTCGTTGTGTCGGTTGGCCCATAGTTGTGGTTGGGCTACGGCAGTAGGCAAGAGGGAACAGACATAACAACTCATTGGTTGTGGCGCGGGCTGTGAGTGCGGTGTATCTGTACCAACTGTTCCTCATCATCAGGTTGTAGTCGTTTTCTTCCTGTGTTTGGACATGGGCGAGATTAAGGTGTATCTACTCAGGCTTAGGTGTTCCTGCCGGACAGATTTTGAGTAGGCGTGTGGCGGATGGTTGTACGAAGGGGTTCACACCAATCACTTTGGGGACCATGGCTGGACTAGTAGTGCGGATGGTGATAGTAAAGAGGGGGCCTTTTCCTGGTCGGTCCGGTCGGAGGCATAGGTTGATGCAGCCTTTTTGTTGGATATTGGTCGTGAGCTCTAGCATATGTTTACCATCTTTGATGGTGGTGGCTAACTTGGTGAAGTTAGCGGTCATGGTGGTAGCTTCTTTGGAAAGGGGCCATGTGATGGTTTTGTAGCCTGTATGGAGGAGGACCTGGTCCAAGGTGTCTGGCCAGACCACTCAGACTCTGGGAGCTTGTAGGTACCGATAAAAATAACTGGAGTCAGTCCTGTGTAATCCCAAGTGAGTAAGCTGTAGGCTGAGCAAAGGGACTTGAACGACGATTGGTGTCTTGGTTAATGGGATGCAGATCTGGGGGCCCCTGATCGTTTCCTGAACCAGCTAGTGGGGCATTCTCCTCCAGTGGGAGTGTACCAAGGTTCTGGTACGTTCCCCCCATGTGGTTGAACACAGAGCGGTGATGATGATGGCCAAAATCACACGGTGAGGTCCGTCCCAACGTGGAGAAGACCAGCACTTTCTTTTTATCACCTCGACGAGTACCAGGTCTCCTGGGGACAGGACCTCCTCTGTGGGAGACAGAGAAGATGTCGGCAGATTATTTTGCATTCATCAAAGTTCTTTCTTGGAACATTTTGCATAACCACTTAGTGATGGATTCTGTTTCTCCTTTCTCTTCTACCACCAGATCTTTTTCCCACATTGTTAAGTGGAAGGGTCTGTCGTTCACTGCCTCAAATGGTGTGCATCCCTGTGCTGTTGGAATGATTTTCATGTACGTTTCTACCAGGCTCAGGCATTCTTGCCATCGTTTTCTGTGTCTTCCATGGTTTTTCTGAGTCTGAGTTTTACTGTTCTAATGGTTTGTTCGACGAGTCCAGCACTTTGGTTCAGTTTGATGAAATCCATGTTCAGAAGCTCGAAGGGATATGTTCCTGTTTGCCTTGTTCCATGCTTGGGTCGTTCGTTGCCTTGAGAGTTGTCTCTACAGCAGTTTAGACAGTTTCTGCAAAAAAAATTGAAGTAAGTTTGGAGACCTCTGGGAACATGCATTGTTTGTTGTACTGTACTGATCATCCCTTCTGTTGAGACATGGCTCCTCCCATGGCTCAATTTGGCAATTACTTCAAACAATGATCGTGTCACGCATGGCTTGTTTTCTACTGCATAGAGTCCGTTCTTGTGTTGAGTGGCTCCTTCTGTTTCCCATTGCAGTTTCTCTTTTTCTGGGGCATGATTTTGCATTTCTCTTAGGAATCCAGCAGGGATTGGGCTGTGTCTTTCCACCGTCAAGTCTTGTTCTAGGAATAGTCTACGTGCCTCTGTCAGTGCCACTATTTCTGCGGCTTGTGCAGACCAGTCGCCGGGGAGTCGTCCTGTCTTGAGGTTGTCTTTTTGAGTCACCACGGCATATACGTTGTGTTTTTCTCCATCCAGGGTTTTTTATGATGATCCATCCCCATAGGCAATGTGTCCGGGGGGCAATGGGTTGTCCATTAGGTCATTTGCATATACGTGGTTAATTATGATTCGTTGAGTGGTGAAGAATATGACATATTTTACTCATTCTATTTAGTATAGCTGTTTCATTTTGATAACATATTTTACTCATTCTTTTGAGTATAGCTGTTTCATTTTGATATCACATTTTACTCATTCCTTTTGTTGTGGCGGTCTTGTTTTAGAGTCGCCACTGGTTCCCAACTCAAATACAATATGAACAGAAGGATGGGTCTGAGACTCCTCAACTATAATGTTAACAAAAGGCTCTTCCTGAGATTCTTATTTCAAGGTGGGATCCACACTGATAAGAGACCAGATGGAGGACTTCAAAGGGCAGAGGAACAAAGAGGAGGGCGGAGGGTCGGGACTTTATAGGACCAGCGGAGACAGAGGTCTGGATGATGTGGATTCAAGGCTGGAAGATGTGGAGCCCAGAGAAACCCCCCTCACAGCAGCCCTGGACCAGCCCACATCTCATTATTAATCAGCGAATGAATATGCATTTTTGTTGGACTATAACTGGGCAAACGCGGGTTTGGACAATGTCTTTTCCATCCTCCGCTTTGGGACATCAACACTCAGCGGGCTTATTCTATGGGAGGGAGACCCGGAGCTCTGTATGAATCAATTTGAATGGAATAAATCATCTGTGGATAAACTCGCTCAACCCTGGTTTGTCTCCTCCGATGCTGAACACGCTCCATTGTTAGACTGGAGACTACAGAGTTAAGGAATTGGAGTCAGGTAAAATATTTATAGTCTAACAGTGGGCAACTGTGAGAATTGGTTTAACCACTTGTCGTCCGGTCTCCCATGAACTTCAGGGTGACATGTAATGGCCATGTTTGTTGTTCCTGTCCTGGGGCTGCTGGGCAGATATCTTCAGACTGTTCTCTTAGACTTTCAGCTACCTTGGCAGAATCATTCCCGACAATGTCGAGAGAGTAGAAGCTGTTAGATGTGGTGGTGTGGAAGATATTTTTGGTCTGTAATTCCCTGGGTCGGAGGCCATTTTGGGTGGCCACTAGGCTTAGCCCAAGCTGGACCATGATATCTCGTCCCGGTAACTCTCCGATTTTCATTTTGCAGTCTGACAATAAACCCATCCCTTTTGTTGCTTTCTCACCCATATTAATCACCTACTTAATAGTTTAAACAACAATTATTTTCTAAATTACCCGAAATTGATCTCCACTTTGTGATTAACCCAATATCTCTGAACACACAAAGACCAAAAGACCCTGACTTTGTCTTAGTTAAGTCCCTGACTCTATTAACAGACCAAGACTATAAAGCCCTTGCTAATTCTTGTTCTACTTTCATTGGTCCCGGACCAAAAAATCGTCCATTTCAAGTAAGTCATTCATTGGCATCATTCTAGGTGATTCTGGAGCTATCACCCACCATAAACAGTGTCCAAAACAGGCGATACAAAATAGTGGTTGCATTATAACAGGGTCCAGTCGGTTCTGGTGGGTGTTTGTATACGAAACTTGTGTCCAATTATGATGGGGATGTATACTTGACTATTCTGTGTAGAAGTAATCATCTAGCGATGTTCAGAAGTTCTGTTATGCCCGAATGAATTACTTTCATTTGGTCACTTTATTTACAAGTGGTGGTTTAAACACAGGCCCAGTCGGTTTTGGTTGGTGCTTTTACCCAGAATTTGTGTTTATTGTGTGAGTGGATGTATTTTCACTATTTTGTATAACAATAATGATCCAGGATGGTTCTGGAGCTATTTCCCACCACAAACAGTGTCCAAAACAGGCATTTTGCGGTTCAAGTAGTGGTTGTATTAAAACCAGGCCCAGTCGGTTCTGGTTCGTGTTTTTACCCAGAAATTGTGTCCAATGATGATGGGGATGTATTTTCGATTATTCTTTATAAAAATAATATTCTAGGGATGTTCAGAAATTCTGTTATGCCCGACTCAATGACCTCAATTTGGGCACTTTATTTACAAGTGGTTGTTTAGAACCAGGCCCAGTCGGTTCTGGTTGGTGCTTTACCCACAATTAGTGTCGATTGTGTGGGTGGGGAGACAGCTGACGTCAGATTTTTGGATTAATTATTCGCGATCCAAAATCAGGATGCGAAACCTACCGGGTTTCGGGCACCAGAATGTTGGAGCTACCAGCCAACACTTAAATAAACTCGAACACAGGAACACACACTGATGCGGATGGAATGAAAGTTATAGGCCGCGTCTGCAGAAGCGGGGGAGTGGACAAATCAGAGGCCCGATAATGTGACTACTCTCCAAGCTCCTCAAGGCTGTTTCCCGCTGAAAAGTTGCTTCAACTGTGGTTTTATTAGAGATAAGACAAGTCATAAAAAATGGGAGGCGTCAATACAAATGCAGGAAGTGGAGTACAAAAGGTTTAGTGCACATTTTAACCAATAGGTGTAAATTAATATTCTATTCTAGTAACCTTTAATATATCATAGTGAAATGGGTGCAAGATTATATATATATGCATGCAAATATATTTCACATATCCCCCCCTGAAGTTACTTTGAAAGAATTTTCATTTTCATCAATCTATATCCCTCCTTTGCAGGTTTTAGAATACAAATATCATTAATAGTCACTCAACAGGGTATGAAAAATAACTAAATCACTTGTCAAGGCAGAGGCAAAAAACTCAAGTTTACTCAGGGGTACTTGAGGAAAATTCCTCTGCGTCCCCCTTAATGAGCGAACACAATTTTTTAAGTCAAGACAAGTACATTTACCCAGACGACTCGACATCCGGGGATTCATCACACTTTGGAAGAGTGCTAGAATCTCCGGCAAGGTTTGTCATGCTGTGAAACTGTATGTCACTGTAAGCTACCAGCGTGTGCTGGATATTTTTTTGAATCATAACTTTCATACAAGGGATTACACACATTGAAAAGATGCAGAATAGAATTAAAACCGCAAAAAAGGGAGTTGCAAATTTAATCAGAATAGAGAACCATGATCCGGTTGTCAACCACGACCACAGTGATGCACCTATGGCTGAGTGATCTTGGGCCATGGTGTTGGCTAAGGCTTTCATTTCAGCTATGGCACGAGTTATGTTACCTTCGTCACCGGTTTCATCTGGGATGAAGGTGCAACAGTGTTCTCCAACTATGGCACACACACCTCCATCCTTGGCTGTTATCAAATCTAGGACCATGCGGTCTTGCAACTCCATTTCTCTAAGGGCTTTTAATTCCTCTGCTATACCTTGTAGGGCTTTGATAGTTTGGTTAATGAACAATCCCATCCGATAATTCAATGTTTCTACACGGAGCATAACTTTACCCACTCCAATCTGTGGAAGTAGTGACAATATGACTTTCTCGGAGGTGGACCATAATTTGTGATCATCAGGGACATTACTACCCCAAATTGAATCATGTGGTTTAAATTGTACAGGTATACATCTCTTATATCTTACTAGTATTTTCACTCCCCTTAAAAGGAATGCATCTTGAACCATCTGCACCATTGCACAGCGACCATTCCATACTGTGGGCAAACCCAAATACACTGTATGCCCACACATCCAATACCCATCATCTTGGGGATCAGTGCCCATTACATCAGGGAGAGTGTAATAGTCCCTGCAGGTGGCACCCATGGGTACTCCTGTGGCATTGAACCTGGCTTTGTTAGTGGTGTCTCGTCTGCACGGGGTAAGTATATCCCTACAGAATTTCATGGGGACTTCTCCTACTGGTCTGGACTTACCCCAGAATGTCATATTACTAGCGAAACACACAGCCGTAAAATCACTTGGGTATGGGACGTTGCTTAACATAACTAGATCTGTCCAATCATAGTTCAAAAGCCTTGTGAATTTTCTACCTGTTAAAGGTGGTACAGTGGCATCAACCTCGGGAACTACAGATCTAAATGCACCTTCTAGACACTGTGATCTCAGTATGTCGGGATACCATAGAGGTGTGTAGGCATTATAGGTATATGGGTCGATTGGCTTGGGATACACTGGTGGGGTACATGTGGAATAAGGCATACGACTACACAAATAACAACTTTCTTTCACACCAGTTATTTTTTTCTAAAATACCATGAAATTATACCACATATTTTCTTCAAAATGATTCTTTGGATTGTTCTTTTCTTACCACTTCACTTTCCTCTGTGACAGTAGCACGGCATCGTCTCGTTTTTCAACTCGAATGTCTGGGGGCGGGGCACTCAGCCACACCCATGCTGCCACTGATAGTACAGTCACAGTGATGAGGGTGGCAGTGGCTTTCATTTTGGCTTCTGTGTGAGGGTGTAAAAACTGTGAGAGGTCAAGGTTAGGTTAGGGGGGGGTGTTTGGGGCAGGTGAGCAGACGTCAGATGATTCCTTCGCGGACAAAGGTTTTGGTACCGTCCGATTTGCAATCTACTCAGGGTTGCCGATGTCTCGAACTATTTTGACTTGGGTTTGGTGAATCCACGTCGACCTCTCGGCAATCTTTACTGCGGTGGGGGTGGTGAGTTGAACCACGAATGGGCCTTCCCAACGTGGCGAGGACCAGGATTTCCTTTTTATGACTCGAATCAGGATCTGGTCACCAGGCTTCACCACCTCCTGTAGGGGAGACAAAGGGGATAACGGCAGCTTACATGTATTTTGGACAAGTTTTTCTCTAAACATTTTTACCATCCACTCTGTGAGTGGATCTGCCTCGCCCTTAGTCTCTTGCCATGGTTCACCTTCCCATAGGGGAAGTTGGAATGGTCTTCCATGAACTATCTCAAAAAGTGTTAATCCTGAGCTAGTTGGTACAATTCTCATATATGTTTTGACTAGTGGTAAGCATTCTGGCCATGGTTTTTTTGTTTCTTCCATAGTTTTTTTAAGCCTTAGTTCTATTGTACCATTTGTTCTCTCTACCAGTCCCGCGCTTTGCGGATGGTACGAGCAGTGATTTTTTAGACTTATTCCTAGGTGGTTTGCCATGTATTGTATTATGCTGTTTACAAAATGAGTTCCATTGTCACTCCAGATGATTCTGGGGATCCCATGTTCTGGGATTATGTGTTTACAGATGGCTTTAGCCACCGTCAATGCGTCTGGTGTTTTTGAGGGGACTATTTCAGTCCATTTCGAGAATGAGTCAATCAAGACTAAACAGTATTTATACTGGTTGCTTCTGGATAATTCAATGAAATCCATGTGTATAATTTCAAATGGGTAGGTACCTTTTGGGCATTGGCCTCGTTTGGGTCTGAGGTTACCTTGCACATTATGTTTGCAGCAAAATAAACAGTCTCTACAAAAAATTTTAAAATAGGTATTTAGACCTGTTGTCACATGGAAAACACGCTGTACCATGTCTATCATCCCCCTTGTTGAGACATGAGACTTTCCATGGCTCAATTTTGCTACCATTTGGAATAATTTTTTTGGCAAGCAGGGTAGGCCTTTTATTGTATATAGGCCGTCCGCAGACTGTTCTGTGCCTTTGTGTATCCATGCATCTTTTTCATTCTGTGGTGCAATGTTTTGCATTTCAATTAATACTGTCTTTGGGATTGACTCATGTTGTTGTTGTGTATACTGAGCACTCAGTGTTTGTGCTGCTCCTTTAGCTGCTGTATCTGCTCTAGTATTTCCTCTACTAATTCTGTCGCAGCTGTTAGTATGTGCCTTACATTTGCATACAGCTATGTGGCTGGGAAGTAGTACTGCATTAAGTAATTGTTTCAGCAGTTCGGCATGCTCTACTGATTTGCCTGTGGATGTTTTCATCCCTCTTCTAATCCATTGTGCAGCAAATACATGTAGAGTGGAGTGTGCATATTGGCTGTCTGTATAAATCGTGACCTTCCTACCTTTAAACAATGTGCACGCCTTTGTCAATGCTATAATTTCTGCATCTTGCGCTGAGAGATTAGATGGCAATTTTTCTGCACATAAGACTTTGTTGTCTGTGACGACTGCAAATCCTACTTGATTTTTTCCTTGTTCTGATTTGGATGCGGATCCATCTACGTATACATAAGTGCTGTCTGGAATTGGAGTGTCTTTTAGATCTGGTCTTGGTTTACAGCTTTCACTGGTTCTTTCATCACATTGGTGTGGATCTCCGTCTTCTTCAGTTTGTATTAACGTTGCTGGGTTCAAGGTATTGCATCGCTTAATCGTGAGATGGGGTTGCGATAACAATGTGGCTGTTACGGCCAGGTGTCTTGCTGGTGACAGGAACGACATTTTGGTTTGTGTTATCAGTAGGTCCACTTCATGGGGGACTTGGAGTGTGAGTGGATGGAACAGTACAAGTTCAGCTGTCATCTGGACCGCTAATGCTGCTGCGCACACTGCTCGTACTTACGGGGGTAGGGCAGCTGCAACTGGGTCCAGTCGTTTTGGGTAGAACGCTACTTTCCAGGACCTGTGGTGTTTTCTCTTTATGGACACATGAGGTGTTATCTCAAACTGTAGTAGTTTTTTCGCTTGTGGCGGCAAGTCCACCGAAGTGGCTGCATCTCCCTCTGCTGTGGAATACAGGTACTCCAGTCGGACTAGTTGGGGTCCCAGTCGCTCGAACTGTTTAACAAATTCTGGTCTGGCTTTTCCAAATTTCATGGTGATGTGTAGTGGCCAGTGGGTTTGTGTTTGGCCATTAATATTTTCGACTTTGGATTTTAACTGTCGGATTACGGATGAGGGCCCTTGTGTTGCTAAATCTAGGGAGTAGAACGTATGAGGTTCCTCTTGATCTTCAACTATTTGGATTTCCGCTTCCTCCCATCTGTGTACTGGTTTCATACCATCGTCTGTGGGGATAAGGCTGATTCCCAGTTTACGGAGTAGATCTCTTCCCATGAGGTTCACAGGACAGTTTTTACTCAGGACACATTTTGCTTCATGATTTTGTCCATTTTCATCAGTTATTTTTGTTTTCTTCGACTTCTTCAATAGCTCCATGTGTCCTCCTGCTCCTATCACAGTGATCCACTCCTTTCCTGGTATCAATCCTGGCACTTTGTCTTTGATAACTGATTTATCTGCTCCAGTGTCGCATAAGAATCTTACTGGTGTTTGACTTTGTCCCACCAGTAAGGTGTAGTATGGTTTGCTATCTCTCTCCCAGAGGGTGGACATGATTTCGGTTAAGTCTAACACTTCTACTGGCGAGCAGGGGGTTTCTTCGTCCTCCCAAACGCTTTCTTCAGTTTCCTCTTCTGTGTTAGACTTCCATTTCTTCTGGCGTCATTCTTGATATTGATTTTCAGGGTTGAACGGTGGGGGTCTCTGGTTCCACCTGTGTGTATTTTTGCAGTCTCGAGCAAAATGTCCTCTCTCTTGACACTTGAAACACTTGTCATCTGGGCTTCTTCTTCTTGGTCGGCCGTGTCTTCCTCGGCCACTTACTCTTCCATGTCCTCGTTGGTAGTATACTTCTGATGACTCTTCGTCCACCAATGAGGCCATGGCTTGGGTCAGAGCGTTAACTCCTGAACTTACCTGTTTTTGGCAGTGTCTCTCCTCAGCATGAATCGCCCACTCCATGAGTTGGTTCATTGGCATGGTTCGGTATGTGACACAGTACTTCTGCACGAACCCTTTGATATGGGGCTGGAGCCCTTCCAGGAACCCTTGTCTCAGTTGGGCTTGGTACGCCCCTTGCTCATTTTGGTCTTCCGTTATCCCACTGTGGGCTTTGAACACTTCTTCAAATCTTGCTCTGAATTTATGAATTCCTTCTCCTTGTTCCTGTCTTGTGGCTCTAATTTTGTCATAACATGGTGTTGGGCGCCACGTCTCTCGAACTCGACTCAGGACTCTTTCTACTAGCATCGTTAGGTCTGGTGAATCATGGGGGTGAATTTTTCCTTGGTTGTTTTTTTCATCGAAGTTTCCTCTCACTCTTGCCCAGTTGTGTCCCAGACTCATGGTGAACGCTTTTCTTGTCTCAGCTCCATTCAGGTGAAAACTTTGCCTTAGCTGTTCAAAATTATTGGACCATTCAGTTGGGTTTTTTATTGGGTCTCCCAGTCCCTTTCATGCTTCAGTACATTCAGACTCGGTCCATGGACGGTGGACGAGAATGGTTTGATCACGATCTCCATTCACTTGGAAGTGTGGGTTTGCAACTTCAACCATGGGATACATTTGGCTTGGTGGTGCCCATGGCTGTGGGCCAGTGTAAGGTCCTTGAAATGCTATCAAGGGAGCATAGAGTTGTCCTCCTCCCATTTTTTCTCTTTGTGCTCTTGTCTGCATTTTGATTACTCCTGCTGGTTCTGCAGCGGCACCTGTGGACTCTGGCTCACCCCTCCTTTCTTCATCGTGTGGATTGTAAGAGGCCCTTTGTAACTTGAGATGTTGTTCTTGTGTGTGCATCTCAGGTCCCCCTCCCTCTTTGTGCCCTTGGCTCGTAAAAGGTGCCTGGCACAGCCTGTCCGAAGTGAGTGCACTGGAGGGGGCCAGTGTCTCTTCGTGGGGCCTAATATTAATCAAAGCTGCCATACTTGTTTTTCGTTCAGCTTGTTTAATTTTCTTCATAATTTTTTAATTCTGTCTTAATTGGGCTTGACCGATCCAAACTTGAATATCTTGAAGTTCTTTACATATCTTCTCTTTTTTTCCTCTTTCAATAGCCTTCTCGACTTGTAATTTACGCTTTATGGCCTGTAATGGCTCCTCCAACAGTCTCCCATCCCACTCTTTGTCTTTATTCTTCCTCCATTCTTTCATATATGTGCAATTATCAGGAAAATGCTTCAGCATAAACTTCATGTCGGTTGAGAGTTCTTTGCTGTTTGTTAAACCCATTTTTGCAACTTTTCTTTTGTTTGAAGATTTTTGCTTATTCAAAAATTATATTGATATATTCCGTTATTCTTATAATGTATTCATTAGTTTTTATTTAGTGTTTACTCACCTTCTCTAGGGACGTCCCGTTTAATTTACTATCTTATTTTCCCGCCTAGATAGTCATTTATACTCTTATTTTGCGCGGCAAACGACGTGATTTACGAGCGTGTCACAAGTGCTCTGGTTTAAATTTCTCCTTAGGGAGATTACTTGCAAGTTTTATATTTATTATTCTATATATATATATATATATATATATATATATATATATATATATATATATATATATATATATATATATATATATATATATATATATATATATATATATATATATATATATATATATATATATATATATATATATATATATATATATATATATATATATATATTCTTTATTTTGAGCTTTCATTCACAGTGTAATAATATTTTTTCTATATCTTTAACGCAATCCTCGGAGTCCCTGGCGGAGAGTTGCGACCTCCTCCTCTTTGTCTGGTGATTCACGCATTAGAACTCAAACCAGAAATCTCGAGATCCTTACTTGATCTCCCGTTTAATTTACCTAACTTCTCAAATCCCGAGAACGTTTCCCCTAACTTACGGGGAGCGGTAAAGAAACATTTTTCTCCGACACACGGAGCATCTTTCTTCTCTAGAAAGACAGGGTCTCAATACTGGATTGGATTCTACAAATTAATTTTTAAAGTGCCTTACCGCTCAGATGTGCTCTGTGTCCGGTGGGATGGATTTGCTTCCTTCTTCTGAACAGCGGAGAATCGATCACCCTTCTCCCCAATGGGGAGACAGCTGACGTCAGATTTTTGGATTAATTATTCGCGATCCAAAATCAGGATGCGAAACCTACCGGGTTTGGGGCACCAGAATGTTGGAGCTACCAGCCAACACTTAAATAAACTCGAACACAGGAACACACACTGATGCGGATGGAATGAAAGTTAAAGGCCGCGTCTGCAGAGGCGGGGGAGTGGACAAATCAGAGGCCCGAGAGTGTGACTACTCTCCAAGCTCCTCAAGGCTGTTTCCCGCTGAAAAGTTGCTTCAACGGTGGTTTTATTAGAGATAAGACAAGTCATAAAAATGGTAGGCGTCAATACAAATGAAGGAGGTGGAGTACAAAAGGTGTAGTGCACATTTTAACCAATAGGTGTAAGTGAAATGGGTGCAAGATTATATATATATATATATGCATGCAAATATATTTCACACCCAGCGTAAATTTTCTCCAAAACATGCATTTTGCAATAAAAAATAGTTGTTACTGGGTCCAGTCGGGTCTGGTTGCTGTTTATATCTGAAACTCGTGTCCAAAGATGATAAGGATGTATATTTTACTATTCTGTTTAAAAATAATCATGCAGGGATGTTTTGGGGCTTTTTTATACAAGAATCAAAAACCTCCAATGGATCTTTATTTTGCATGGTGGTTGAATTAGAACCGGGCCCAGTCGGTTCTGGTTGCCGCTTTTACCCAGATTTAGTGTCAATTGTGTGGATGGATGCATTTTCACTATTATGTGTACATACCTGTCAACCTCGAACCATTTGTGATCTTACCAAATTTTGTTTTCGCCCTTACATATATGTATAAATACATGGAAAATCTTACCACTTTACTTTTTTGTAAAAAATCACGAACATTCTTGACTTGTAAACAGACCAGAAACAGCTGATCAAATGAAAGTAAACATAAACAAGGGAACAGGAAACGGAAATCACATGGTGAAAGTGTTACAAAACGAAATGTTTATCATGATCTTTTTTTTTTAGCCAATCAGAGGCGCCGGTACATATATCACTTGGCAGACATGCGTTTCCGGGAAGAAACAATGGCGGATGGTGAAAAATGGCTAGAAAGTGCCTTAATTTATTTTTTTTTCTCAAAATCACCGTTTAGCGTACCATTTTCATGTGTACAGCGTACCAATATAAAAATGGGCTTTCAGTTGTACCAATTACGGCGAGAACGTACCAGTTGACAGGTATGTGTGTAAAATTAAAGATGCAGGGATGTTCTGGGAATATTTCCCACCGTCAATAGTGTCCAAAACATTTTGCGATAAAAATAGTGGTTGTATTAGAACAAGGCCCAATCGGTTCTGGTTGGTGTATTTACCCAGAATTTGTGTTGATTGAGTGCGTGGATGTAGTTTCACTATTTTCTATAAAAATAAAGTTTCCCACCATAAACATTGTCCAAAACAGGCATTTTGCGATTGAAATAGTGGTCGTATTAGAACCAGGCCCAGTCGGTTCTGGTTGGTGCTTCTACTCATAATTAGTGTTGAATGTGTAGATGGATGTATTTTCACTATTCTGTGTAAAAAATAATGATCCAGGATAGTTCTGGAGCTAATTTCCCACCATAAACAGTGTCCAAAACAGGCATTCTGCGATTAAAATAGTGGTTGTATTAGAACCAGGCCCAGTCTGTTCTGGTTGGTGAATTTACCCGAAAAATTGTATCCATTGACGATGGGGATGTATTTTTGAATATTTTGTATAAAAATAATCATCTAGGGCAGGGGTGGCCAACCCGCGGCTCCCGAGCCGCATGCGGCTCTTTGCCCGGTTTCATGCAGCTCTTACGTCCACATCAAAGTTTGTATTTGTGTTTTATTTTTATTTGCGTGTGCGCTTCGCTTGAGTTCAATACGGTATTTTCGTCCAATGCGCATGTGCTTGGGATGAAAATACCTCAAAGTTTCCCAGTAGGAGCAAGGTCATTTGATTAAACGTTTTTAACAGAGTGGGAGAGCTCCCGTGAACCAGAAGCGACAATGAACGGCGTCTCGCAAACAAAAAGTATCCCAAAGATCGAGCGTCGGCTGAAAAAGCCACACCCCCTGCGAGGCAGACCAAGGCGAGAGTGCTCAGCTGGGAGCAGCCAATAGGAGAGCGAGGTGTACACCCACGTGGTGGGCGCGCTAGTTAAAAGCCATTCATAATAAATGACAGCTCACAAGGAGCGAATGTTGCGCAAAAATAGGCTCTGATTTTATGACAGAAGTCCCACTAAGTAACATGCATAGTAAAAGAAAAACGCTATTGTAAATTATAATATTTTTGTTTGTGGACTTGGTTAAACTGAGAGTTTGTCTGTGTGAGACAGTGGACACAATATTCATTGTTGATAATGACTGGCCTGTGCTGTTAGTATTGTAGGAGTCAATTTATGTCATTACTATGCTGGTGTGTGACATTTACAATAAATCTGGCTGAGCAAAGGTATGTGTGTGATGTGGCTCTTTGCGGTAACAGTAAAAAATGTGGCTCTTGGTCTCTGACTGGTTTGCCACCCCTGATCTAGGGATCTTCAGAAGTTCTGTTATTCCCGAATCAATGACCTCCATTTGGGCACATTATTGACGGAGCTCACGACCATGATCCATTGTGTGGCTCGGATGTGTCCCTCAAACACAAATACTGGTCAGTCTCATCCAAAATCCTAATGGCTCAGTTCCCTTGAGTGGGAGCGGCGAGGAACACCCTGCATTCGAAGACCATTGAAGGCAGGTTCCGGGCCTGTGTCGGCGCATCAGTCAGGCTGGGTAGCCGCTATGGCCCAGGTGATTTTCCAGGGCTGCCCTGCTCTTGACGGAATGGCCACCCAGCGGGGCTGTGTGTGCGCCATGGTGGGAGACTCGTGCTGCCCCTTCATCCCTGCCGGCATGTCCTGCTCGGTCCATGATGCCCTGCAGGCTATTAGGAACATGCAGAGAGCTGTGACCGGAGATTCGGTTCCACAACGAGGATGGCTTGACTGGTTCTTCTCTGGCTCATGGAAACAGCCACTTCAATATTTTGATATTTTCACAGACACAAAAGGAGGGAATTGTGGGATGGACTGGCTAACTGGCTTAATAATTAATTATTCTTGTCGCACCATACTGGTTTTACCTTTGTTTTTTTAAGATCTAGAATGCAAGGTAGACTAGCCAAACTGGTTTAACAATTGATTTAAAAGATCGTGGAATGTAAGAAAGACTAACTAGTTGGCCTTGCAATTGTTTGTTCGCCTCGCAAAATATAAGAAAGGCTGGCTAACAGGGTTTGCAATTGTTTCCTTGAATTGTGCGATGAAAAAGGGTTCAACTTCAGGAGTAACCGTCACTCTCCAGGTCATCCAGGGTCAAGTGCACACTTGGAAACTTTCATATTCGACCAAAATGTGCTTATCAGCGCATAAAAAGCACATTTGGTGGTACGCAGAAAAAACGGCAGCAGACAAAAAGGGCTATTTAGAAAGGTATCACCACTACGCAGAAGATCGTCGGCTACTCTGCCTTCACTGGAAGACATTGCCCTCGTGACATGATCAGGGACCCATGCCACCCTGGTCACAATCGGTTCCAGCTGCTGCTCTCTGGCAGACAGACGCTGTAAGTTTCCCACATCCGTAGGGACTCTAAACTTGGGGTAACACAACACAATCCCTTCTGTGTAATAACTTCGGGTGAGGTAATATGAATAGACACTAGGTACAAGGTGATCTGACACCTACATGCTGAATGAAGGTAAGTGAAAGACAGTGAGAGGTAAGTGATCCCCTCGGGGGGTGGTGATGCAATTTATCCATAAAGGCAGAATTGTAAATTAAGAGTCTGGAGTCATAACTTGTAAAACTGTGTAAAACTGTCAAAGACACAAATGTCTCTCTCTATATAGTGTAATATCATCAAATTTTATAATTTAATACGTTTTTAATTTGGCATCATTCTAATGGCTAGATATTAAGTTATAATGAAAACTATGATACTTGGCCTAAACATGATTTTCAGCGCATGAAAAGCACATTCAGGCAATAAAAACTGAAATTTTCCCCTGCTCTGAAACAAACTGCCAGAGGCACATAGTTACTGTGGATATAGTGTAAAATCGTCCAATTCAAGTAAGTTTTGCATTTAGCATCATTCAAAGTGATAGAAATTAAGTTATAGTGAAAACTATGATACTTGGCCAAAACGTGATTTTCAGCGCATGAAACGCACGTTAAGGCAATAAAAACTGAAATGTTCCCCTGCTGCGAAACAAACTGTCAGAGACACATAGTTACTGTGTATATAGTGTATAATTGTCCATTACAAGTAACTTTTTAATTTGGCATCTTTCTAAGTGATAGAAATTAAGTTATAGTGAAAATTATGATACTTGGCCAAAACGTGATTTTCAGCGCATGAAACGCACGTTAAGGCAATAAAAACTGAAATTTTCCCCTGCTCTGAAACAAACTGCCAGAGGCACATAGTTACTGTGGATATAGTGTAAAATCGTCCAATTCAAGTAAGTTTTGCATTTAGCATCATTCAAAGTGATAGAATTTAAGTTATAGTGGAAATTATGATACTTGGCCCAAACGTGGTTTTCAGCGCATGAAACGCACGTTAAGGCAATAAAAACTGAAATGTTCCCCTGCTGCGAAACAAACAGTCAGAGACACATAGTTACTGTGTATATAGTGTATTATGGTCCAATTCAAGTAAGTTTTTCATTTAGCATCATTCTAAGTGATAGAAATTAAGTTATAGTGAAAACTATGATACTTGGCCAAAACGTGATTTTCAGCGCATGAAACGCACGTTAAGGCAATAAAAACTGAAATGTTCCCCTGCTGCGAAACAAACTGTCAGAGACACATAGTTACTGTGTATATAGTGTATAATTGTCCGATTCAAGTAAGTTTTTCATTTGGCATCTTTCTAAGTGATAGAAATTAAGTTATAGTGAAAATTGTGATACTTGGCCAAAACGTGATTTTCAGCGCATGAAACGCACGTTAAGGCAATAAAAACTGAAATGTTCCCCTGCTGCGAAACAAACGGTCAGAGGCACATAGTTATTGTGTATATAGTGTAAAATCGTCCAATTCAAGTAATTATTTCATTTAGCATCATTCTGAGTGATAGAAATTAAGTTATAGTGAAAATTGTGATACTTGGCCAAAACGTGATTTTCAGCACATGAAACGCACGTTAAGGCAATAAAAACTGCAATGTTCCCCTGCTGCGAAACAAACTGTCAGAGGCACATAGTTATTGTGTATATAGTGTAAAATCGTCCAATTCAAGTAAGTTTTGCATAAAGCATCATTCTAAGTGATAGAAATTAAGTTATAGTGAAAATTATGATACTTGGCCAAAACGTGATTTTCAGCGCATGAAACGCACGTTAAGGCAATAAAAACTGAAATGTTCCCCTGCTGCGAAACAAACTGTCAGAGGCACATAGTTACTGTGTATATAGTGTAAAATCGTCCCATTTAAGTAAATTTTGCATTTGGCATCATTCTAAGTGATAGAAATTAAGTTATAGTGAAAATTATGATACTTGGCCAAAACGTGATTTTCAGCGCATGAAACGTACGTTAAGGCAATAAAAACTGAAATGTTCCCCTGCTGCGAAACAAACTGTCAGAGGCACATAGTTACTGTGTAAATAGTGTATAATTGTCCAATTCAAGTAAGTTTTTCATTTTGCATTATTCTAAGTGCTAGAAATTAAGTTATAGTGAAAACTATGATACTTGGCCAAAACGTGATTTTCAGCGCATGAAATGCACATTAAGGCAATAAAAACTGAAATGTTCCCCCGCTGCGAAACAAACTGTCAGTGACACATAGTTACTGTGTATATAGTGTGTAATCGTCCAAATTAAGTAGGTTTTTCATTTGATATCATTCTAAGTGATGGAAGTTAGGGTTAGGGTTAGAGTTAGAGTTAGGGTTAGGGTTAGGTTAAGTTAAGTTAAGTTAAGTTATAATGAAAACTATGATACTTGGCCAAAACGTGATTTTCAGCGCATGAAACGCACATTAGGGCAAAAAAACTGAAATGTTTGTTAGGTCTGACAATACAACTTCAGGAGCAGGCTAAGAAAGAGTGAGATAAATTTAAATAGAAAATATGTATTACCAGACTGCAAAGTGGACAGTGAGAGTTCCTACAGTGGGGTCCTGTTCACTGCGATGTTACTGCAACTCTAGTCGAATGACCAGTGAGTGTGTCTTAAATACAGGCAAAACTGACAGTTGTCCCTAAGACTTTGGACAGATACGTTTCAGTCATTTGCAGGGCAACAAGTAATTGATTAGTGTCGGGCCTGGAATCTGTAGTCAATTGTTTCCAGACGTAGGGTGTTCTTCGCTGTTCCTACCCTGGGGAACACCGCCATCATGATTTTGGAGGAGACTGACCATTGTTTGTATTAGAGGGGGACATCCGAGCCCCAAACTGAATCATGGGGGAAGAAATCCAAGCTCCGTCGTTGACGCCTGGTGGGTAGATGTGGGTTGGCGTCGACAGTTGGAATCGAGTCTGCTGTTAGAACGTACGTGTGGTCGGATGCAGATGTAGGGACACAGAGCCCAGTTGTATTGGTGGGGATGATCATATACACTTGCCATTCGCAGAGCCACCATATTTGGTCCAGTACTGTCCATGATTGGGAAGGAATGTGTCTGATCTCGGCACACCTGGTGACGTGAACTTGGTCTAAAGGGGTCTTCGGATCCGGTCCGCTGAAGTTGAAACAGGATGGATAACAGTCTGTTCGGTTGTTGCACTGGACATACGTTGCGGTATTGACTGTAGCTGCTAATGGTACTGCGACCATGGTATGTAGGCGGTCGAGCTTTGCTGGAAGGATTCTCTCAAATTACCCAGAATACAGTTGTAGGTGAGGTTGGCGAGTTCTTCGTTGTGTCGGTTGGCCCATAGCTGTGGTTGGGCTACGGCAGTAGGCAAGAGGGAACAGACATAACAACTCATTGGTTGTGGCGCGGGCTGTGAGTGCGGTGTATCTGTACCAACTGTTCCTCATCATCAGGTTGTAGTCGTTTTCTTCCTGTGTTTGGACATGGGCGAGATTAAGGTGTATCTACTCAGGCTTAGGTGTTCCTGCCGGACAGATTTTGAGTAGGCGTGTGGCGGATGGTTGTACGAAGGGGTTCACACCAATCACTTTGGGGACCATGGCTGGACTAGTAGTGCGGATGGTGATAGTAAAGAGGGGGCCTTTTCCTGGTCGGTCCGGTCGGAGGCATAGGTTGATGCAGCCTTTTTGTTGGATATTGGTCGTAAGGTCTAGCATATGTTTACCATCTTTGATGGTGGTGGCTAACTTGGTGAAGTTAGCGGTCATGGTGGTAGCTTCTTTGGAAAGGGGCCATGTGATGGTTTTGTAGCCTGTATGGAGGAGGACCTGGTCCAAGGTGTCTGGCCAGACCACTCAGACTCTGGGAGCTTGTAGGTACCAATAAAAATAACTGGAGTCAGTCCTGTGTATTCCCAAGTGAGTAAGCTGTAGGTTGAGCAAAGGGACTTGAACGACGATTGGTGTCTTGGTTAATGGGATGCAGATCTGGGGGCCCCTGATCGTTTCCTGAACCAGCTAGTGGGGCATTCTCCTCCAGTGGGAGTGTACCAAGGTTCTGGTACGTTCCCCCCATGAGGTTGAACACAGAGCGGGGATGATGATGGCCAAAATCACACGGTGAGGTCCATCCCAACGTGGAGAAGACCAGCACTTTCTTTTTATCACCTTGACGAGTACCAGGTCTCCTGGGGACAGGACCTCCTCTGTGGGAGACAGAGAAGATGTCGGCAGATTATTTTCCATTCATCACAGTTCTTTCTTCGAACATTTTGCATAACCACTTAGTGAGGGAATCTGTTTCTCCTTTCTCTTCTACCACCAGATCTTTTTCCCACATTGTTAAGTGGAAGGGTCTGTCGTTCACTGCCTCAAATGGTGTGCATCCCTGTGCTGTTGGAATGATTCTCATGTACGTTTCTACCAGGCTCAGGCATTCTTGCCATGGTTTTCCTGTGTCTTCCATGGTTTTTCTGAGTCTGAGTTTTACTGTTCTAATGGTTTGTTCGACGAGTCCAGCACTTTGGTTCAGTTTGATAAAATCCATGTTCAGAAGCTCGAAGGGATATGTTCCTGTTTGCCTTGTTCCATGCTTGGGTCGTTCGTTGCCTTGAGAGTTGTGTCTACAGCAGTTCAGACAGTTTCTGCCAAAAAAAAATGAAGTTTGGAGACCTCTGGGAACAGGCATTGTTTGTTGTACTGTACTGATCATCCCTCCTGTTGAGACATGGCTCCTCCCATGGCTCAATTTGGCAATTACTTCAAACAATGATCGTGTCACGCATGGCTTGTTTTCTACTGCATAGAGTCCGTTCTTGTGTTGAGTGGCTCCTTCCTTTTCCCATTGCAGTTTCTCTTTTTCTGGGGAATGATTTTGCATTTCTCTTAGGAATTCAGCAGGGATTGGGCTGTGTCTTTCCACCGTCACGTCTTGTTCTAGGAATAGTCTACAAGCCTCTGTCAGTGCCACTATTTCTGCGGCTTGTGCAGACCAGTCGCCGGGGAGTCGTCTTGTCTTGAGGTTGTCTTTTTGAGTCACCACGGCATATACGTTGTGTTTTTCTCCATCCAGGGTTTTTGATGATGATCCATCCCCATAGGCAATGTGTCCGGGGGCAATGGGATGTCCATTAGGTCAGTTGCATATACGTGGTTAATTATGATTCGTTGAGTGGTGAAGAATATGACATATTTTACTCATTCTTTTTAGTATAGCTGTTTCATTTTGATATCATATTTTACTCATTCTTTTTAGTATAGCTGTTTCATTTTGATATCATATTTTACTCATTCTTTTTAGTATAGCTGTTTCATTTTGATATCACATTTTACTCATTCCTTTTGTTGTGGCGGTCTTGTTTTAGAGTCGCCACTGGTTCCCAACTCAAATACAATATGAACAGAAGGATGGGTCTGAGACTCCTCAACTATAATGTTAACAAAAGGCTCTTCCTGAGATTCTTATTTCAAGGTGGGATCCACACAGATAAGAGACCAGATGGAGGACTTCAAAGGGCAGAGGAACAAAGAGCAGGGCGGAGGGTCGGGACTTTATAGAACCAGCGGAGACAGAGGTCTGGATGATGTGGATTCAAGGCTGGAAGATGTGGAGCCCAGAGAAACCCCCCCTCACAGCAGCCCGGGACCAGCCCACATCTCATTAATAATCAGCGAATGAATATGCATTTTTGTTTGACTATAACTGGGCAAACGCGGGTTTGGACAATGTCTTTTCCATCCTCCGCTTTGGGACATCAACACTCAGCGGGCTTATTCTATGGAAGGGAGACCCGGAGCTCTGTATAAATCAATTTGAATGGAATAAATCATCTGTGGATAAACTCGCTCAACCCTGGTTTGTCTCCTCCGATGCTGAACACGCTCCATTGTTAGACTGGAGACTACAGAGTTAAGGAATTGGAGTCAGGTAAAATATTTATAGTCTAACAGTTTTGGTGACCCTGTCCGTGAGTCGGTTGCGTAGACAGATAGGGGTTAAGGCCGATAACTCCGTCCGTGAACCAGGGAGGAGACTGCGTAGACATATGGGTTAAGGCCAGCCGCGGACTCTAAAACACGTCGGCGAACGTGGAGTCGCGGTTATCGAAACACGTCAGCGAACGTGGGAATAAGGAAAAGTTAAACACGTCAGCGAACGTGGGAATAAGGAAAAGTTAAAACACGTCAGCGAACGTGGGAATAAGGAAAAGTTAACCACGTCAGCGAACGTGAGGGCACGCCGGCGAGCGTGAGACCTTTCTCTTGGGACTTCTCCGACAGGCGCCTGATCAACTGAAAGGTAAGCAGAATACCTATTACTGAAACATTAAAATTCTGCTATTGGATTTTTAAATTATGGAGAAGTGACTATAGAAAGGGGATATCGGGAATAGGAGATTCCGAAAAGGTTGTAATATACCTAGAGTCGGAATTAATGACGATCCCAGAACGGTCGTTTTGAGATAGAGAAAACGGTCGTATGAAACAAAGGAACAAGAGATTCCGGAAAGAGTTGTATGCAGGAGTTATTTTAAAGTCTTCAGCAGGGAAACGACTGGGTCCACAGATGTTTGATTCCTAGAATTGATTCTAAAAAAAAAAAAAAAAAAAAAAAAAGTAACAATAATTCCTAGAATTGAACATACTAAAATTCCAAATTTATCCGGAGACTTGATATAGATTGAATTGGTGAAAATGGAAGGATGTGAGAGTGCGGGAGAATGTGGAGAATGGAATGAATTGACAATTTTGTATGCAGATGTGGAAGCACAGGTTCTGAGTGGTGTTCAAGTTAAAAAACAACCAAAAATAAGACGCGAGTTGGTGAAACAATTTAGTACTTTAAAAGAAAATGTACATTTTGTAGGTCAAAAGCATGAATGGAATATGAATAACTTGTCCATTGCTTTGCGAAAAGTAGAGCGTGACGTCACAGCTAAGGAGGTGGAACTCCGAAGGAGAAAAGAGGAGGTGTGGAGGTAGAGGCGGGGGTCGATACTGAGAAAGGAGGAGGAGTTGGAACAGCATAGATTGGCAATACACAACCTGGTAATTGCGTCAATAGCTTTGGCTGCGGTGAGGGCCCCCACCCAGATCGAACCAACTTTGACTCTTGTACCTTCAGCGCCTCCACTGAATAATAAAGCTCCATTAAAACCTCACGGTATACCCATACAAGCACCAATAGTGACTTTAGGTGGATGATTGATCCTTGACGTTGAGAATGAGGAGGAAGCTATGTCCTCCGAGGCAAAAGGCCTCATAGGAAAAGCATGTAATCTTGAACACGCGATAGATAGGACAGAACGATCCAGAGTTGACTTGACTGACCGAGAGGACAATGATGAAAAAGAAATGACCAAAGGGACTCGACAGAAAAATGAAATAAAGAAAGGTAGGAAAAAAGGAAAAGATGACTTGACTGACAATCGTATACTGTTTGAGGACGCGAATCGACAATCAGACTATAACTCAGATAATGATTCAGACATTGCAGGTGAACAGGAGAATGAGAGTGTGGACATGTATAAACAGGCTCTACCAGATTTGGGATCTCATTACGCCCTTCGCCCACGTAACAATGGGGCAAAAGAGACACCAGACAAGACTGTCGCGCCAAAACCAAAGCCCAGCGCAAAGCGGGTACAAGCTACATCTGGAGGTATGTATCCCCTCCGCCCTCAGGGAGCAGAAATGATATTTGAACCTCTTGGTCTTAGAGATGTGGCTACATTGGCTGACCAACTCCCTCCAATGGCGAATGGAGGAAGTACATGGCTGATGAAGTTTTTGGCCCTAATGAGCGGACAGAATTGTGCGCTTGGTGACATGAGACAGGCCATATCAGCTTCCTGCTCTCATCATCAATTACAAATGATAGAGGAGGAAGCAGAAACTATCAGGTACCCACACGAAACCCCATTGTCCCAGGTATCGGGCGCCTTATTTACGGCAATTAAAAATACCTTCCCAAGATCCCATGACATGGCTCCAACCGTGTTTCCATACATCGATGGAGTGGGAGGTCCGGTACACTATGAAAAGTGCATTAATGCCTGGATAGATAGTACCGGCCGACACCCATCGGGCAGATTAGATAATATCCTCTTATTCCGAACAGCTGTTGTCGAGGGTCTTCCAGAACCTGTGAAAAAGGAGTTGAAAAAGGACCCTGACTTGTTGACTGGTGATGAACCAAGGTTTAAACGTCACCTGTCTCACCATTGTAAGATGTATGATAACGAGAAGGTAAAAGAAAAAGCCGAGTCGCTAAATATGAATTCTACTCTGGTAAAATTACAACTTTCCAAATTTTATAGTGAATCCAAAAAATCTAAACAGGAAAAGACAAACCAATCTGCCCAGATGTTCCAGGGCCATGGTCGGGCTCGAGATGGTGGTCAGTTCCATGATGGATACGGTGGTCGCAGGGGTGGTTTCTCTGGTGGCCGGGGAAAAGGGTACTCGAGACCGGGCCAACAAGACAACTGTTTTACATGTGGCCGTCCTGGACACTGGAGACATGAGTGTCCCAGTCAGCGACAGTACCCGCGGCAACCCCCAACACAACAGGGGGGGCCACCACATCAACAGCGGCCCACGCGCGGAGGAGCAAGAGGCACTGGCAGACCATGGCGGTCAAAGCAGCCAGCTCAGTCAACTGGACAATATTACCAGGGTGGAGATGATCCTCACAGTCCATGGGATCCTCCACACTCCGAATAGGGGTGCCCGAGAGGCTCGGTAAGCAGGGGAACGGCAGACCCAATGCTTCATATGAGAATCAACGGCGTCCAAACATCAGCTTTGGTGGAAACGGGAGCAACATACTCATCTTTGAACATGCCGCTCACAGCCGGTTGTCTCTCCTCTTCAACCATAACTTTGGTCGGCTTCTCGGGATCTCCTCAAGCTCTGCCTATTACCAGACCGCTGCAAACGGAAATACCCCACCTAAAACAGACTCTATTTCATTCCTACATCCATTCACCCCAAACACCTGTGAATTTAATGGGAAGAGACTTGTTGATGTCTATTGGAGCTACCATCTTATGTGGGCCGGATGGCCTCACAGTGACTTTACCAAATGGTGCAAAGATTCCGTGTTCGCAACCAGTACGAACATGTGGACAATGGTTGATGTGTCCCTTGCAACAAGACACCGAGGTAGCAACAATCTATTGGTCATGTCTTGAGCCTGAAACTCCGGCCACTGGGGGACTGTTGTTTGTTTATCACCAGTGGAAATCATTCATTGATTCACTCCGGCCTTACCATCCGCCCAAGGATGACTTTCATTGTACTTTGTTTTATGACACAGAAGATGACTTAGTCTATCGAGACCGTTTTCAGAAAGTTCTTGGAACACCCTGGTAATTGAAATCCACCAAAATATTGTGGGTCCAGAAGGCGTAGCTTCATATGTTGATTTGGACGAATCGCAAAATGTGTGGTACAAAATGTCGGATACAGCCGACCCCCACATTTCTTTGGCTCTGTCTCATGGTCACGAAGCTCGTCAACTCGGTCCCATGGTCAAGAAAAACTTCTTAAAGTCACTGACTGGCAGTCCACTGACCTACCAGGGCTGACTTATTCCAAATTGCATGACTCTTATCAGGTTGACCCACATGCCCCATTGATAAACTCCTCCATTTTGGAGGAACAAATCTTGACTCGAGAACATGGTAGGGAATTGACTGATCACCACCAGACAGAGGAGGTACTGAAAACTATTCCGGACACATTGTGGTCATCAGGACCATTTGATGTAGGACATTGTGTTAAAATTCCACCTGTAATGTTAAAAATAGATGAGAGTGCCATCATCCACAGGCCACAATATAGATGGACTCCAGATGCGGACAAAGGTATGGAAGACACTCTAGGTGGACTGTGGGACGCAGGTGTGATAGAACTTTCTAACTCACGATGGAACACGGCATTGCGACCAGTACTTAAGGCGGATGGACAGAGTTACCGTATGGCACATGACCTTAGACCTGTGAACGACGCGACGCTGACTCCGATCCTACCAGTACCCGACCCCCATAGAATGTTGACTTCGCTCAGTCCAGTGTATCAATGGTTTACTTGTATTGATCTAGCTAACGCCTTTTTCTGTGTACCTTTGCATTCTTCAGCCAGACAGTACTTTGCGTTCACCTATCGTGGTGTCCACATGCAGTATCAGCGCCTGCCACAAGGGTTTAAAAACTCACCTGGTATTTTTAATCAGTGTCTGAAGGACCTGTTACAAGACCTAACGTTACCTGAAAACTCTGTTCTTTTACAGTATGTGGATGACCTTTGCATTGCGACAACCACTTCTGAAATCTGTCTGGCGGTCACTAAGATGGTCCTGCTAAAACTTCATAATATTGGTTTCAAAGTGTCAAAGAAGAAGCTTCGGTGTTGTCGAAGAGAAGTAACTTTTCTAGGCCGTGTTGTGTCAGCCAAAGGACTGTCCATGTCACCTGAACATCGAAAAACCATTTTGTCTCATTCCAGGCCCCAAACCGTCAAAGACATGTTGTCATTTCTGGGTCTCTGTGGCTACAGTAGGACCTATACAGTGATAATTTTACAATTGGCACACTGCGAGTCCCAGGGATTCGCTTGTCTGAAAACTGTGCGTCCCAGGAAACTTGTCACGAGTCCCAACATACTACAGATGCAAATAAAACATAAACAACGATATATAAACATTCAGATTTAATTTATTTATTATATGGTTTAGGGTTAGGGTTTATTTATCATTGTACTAGTCTTTCAGCTCGTAGATCCTCCTCTCTTTGCAGCCAAAAGTCTTTTGAAATGTGCGTATTTTTCCTTGCTTCCCCCGTTTTGCTTCATGATCATCGATCGAATCTTCTGCAGTTCTTTTCTTACTAGTTGTATTTTTAACTGCGAAATAACTATCCAGACTGTTTTGCTTTTTCTGAAACATTTTTTATCTTTCTTACACTATTACGAAACTCTTGCTATCGCTTTCTCTCCTTCGTCTGCTAGTGTCTGCTAGTCTCGCGAGAATTATTTCGCAAAGATTATGTGGAATAAATTGGTTTGCTATCGGATATATGTGTTTTGGGGTTTTTTTTTGATAAAAATTTCTTTGCGTCCGAAAAAAGCACATTACTTGAAATTGTGCGTCTGGAAGAAAAGCTGTGCGTATCAGACGCAGGACGCAGAGGTAACGAGAACACTGTATATGCATGCAAATATATTTCACATATCCCCCCTGAAGTTACTTTGAAAGAATTTTCATTTTCATCAATCTATATCCCTCCTTTGCAGGTTTTAGAATACAAATATCATTAATAGTCACTCAACATGGTATGGAAAATAACTAAATCACTTGTCAAGGCAGAGGCGAAAAACTCAAGTTTACTCAGGGGTACTTGAGGAAAATTCCTCTGCGTCCCCCTTAATGAGCGAACACAATTTTTTAAGTCAAGA
Organism: Stigmatopora nigra; assembly: GCF_051989575.1. Classification (NCBI taxonomy): domain Eukaryota; kingdom Metazoa; phylum Chordata; class Actinopteri; order Syngnathiformes; family Syngnathidae; genus Stigmatopora; species Stigmatopora nigra. The sequence continues at coordinate 795,562 of NC_135525.1, read as the reverse complement.
CAAGTACATTTACCCAGACGACTCGACATCCGGGGATTCATCACACTTTGGAAGAGTGCTAGAATCTCCGGCAAGGTTTGTCATGCTGTGAAACTGTATGTCACTGTAAGCTACCAGCGTGTGCTGGATATTTTTTTGAATCATAACTTTCATACAAGGGATTACACACATTGAAAAGATGCAGAATAGAATTAAAACCGCAAAAAAGGGAGTTGCAAATTTAATCAGAATAGAGAACCATGATCCGGTTGTCAACCACGACCACAGTGATGCACCTATGGCTGAGTGATCTTGGGCCATGGTGTTGGCTAAGGCTTTCTTTTCAGCTATGGCACGAGTTATGTTACCTTCGTCACCGGTTTCATCTGGGATGAAGGTGCAACAGTGTTCTCCAACTATGGCACACACACCTCCATCCTTGGCTGTTATCAAATCTAGGACCATGCGGTCTTGCAACTCCATTTCTCTAAGGGCTTTTAATTCCTCTGCTATACCTTGTAGGGCTTTGATAGTTTGGTTAATGAACAATCCCATCCGATAATTCAATAATTCTACACAGAGCATAACTTTACCCACTCCAATCTGTGGAAGTAGTGACAATATGACTTTCTCGGAGGTGGACCATAATTTGTGATCATCAGGGACCTTACTACCCCAAATTGAATCATGTGGTTTAAATTGTACAGGTATAAATCTCTTATATCTTACTGGTATTTTCACTCCCCTTAAAAGGAATGCATCTTGAACCATCTTCACCATTGCACAGCGACCATTCCATACTGTGGGCAAACCCAAATACACTGTATGCCCACACATCCAATACCCATCATCTTGGGGATCAGTGCCCATTACATCAGGGAGAGTGTAATAGTCCCTGCAGGTGGCACCCATGGGTACTCCTGTGGCATTGAACCTGGCTTTGTTAGTGGTGTCTCGTCTGCACGGGGTAAGTATATCCCTACAGAATTTCATGGGGACTTCTCCTACTGGTCTGGACTTACCCCAGAATGTCATATTACTAGCGAAACACACAGCCGTAAAATCACTTGGGTATGGGACGTTGCTTAACATAACTAGATCTGTCCAATCATAGTTCAAAAGCCTTGTGAATTTTCTACCTGTTAAAGGTGGTACAGTGGCATCAACCTCGGGAACTACAGATCTAAATGCACCTTCTAGACACTGTGATCTCAGTATGTCGGGATACCATAGAGGTGTGTAGGCAGTATAGGTATAGGGGTCGATTGGCTTGGGATACACTGGTGGGGTACATGTGGAATAAGGCATACGACTACACACATAACAACTTTCTTTCACACCAGTTATTTTTTTCTGAAATACCATGAAATTATACCACATATTTTCTTCAAAATGATTCTTTGGATTGTTCTTTTCATACCACTTCACTTTCCTCTGTGACAGTAGCACGGCATCGTCTCGTTTTTCAACTCGAATGTCTGGGGGCGGGGCACTCAGCCACACCCATGCTGCCACTGATAGTACAGTCACAGTGATGAGGGTGGCAGCGGCTTTCATTTTGGCTTCTGTGTGAGGGTGTAAAAACTGTGAGAGGTCAAGGTTAGGTTAGGGGGGTGTTTGGGGCAGGTGAGCAGACGTCTGATGATTCCTTCGCGGACAAGGGTTTTGGTAATGTCCGATTTGCAATCTACTCAGGCTTGCCGATGTCTCGAACTATTTTGACTTGGGATTGGTGAATCCACGTCGACCTCTCGGCAATCTTTACTGCGGTGGGGGTGGTGAGTTGAACCACGAATGGGCCTTCCCAACGTGGCGAGGACCAGGATTTCCTTTTTATGACTCGAATCAGGATCTGGTCACCAGGCTTCACCACCTCCTGTAGGGGAGACAGAGGGGATAACGGCAGCTCACATGTATTTTGGACAAGTTTTTCTCTAAACATTTTTACCATCCACTCTGTTAGTGGATCTGCCTCGCCCTTAGTCTCTTGCCATGGTTCACCTTCCCATAGGGGAAGTTGGAATGGTCTTCCATGAACTATCTCAAAAAGTGTTAATCCTGAGCTAGTTTGTACAATTCTCATATATGTTTTGACTAGTGGTAAGCATTCTGGCCATGTTTTTTTTGTTTCTTCCATGGTTTTTTTAAGCCTTAGTTCTATTGTACCATTTGTTCTCTCTACCAGTCCCGCGCTTTGCGGATGGTACGAGCAGTGATTTTTTAGACTTATTCCTAGGTGGTTTGCCATGTATTGTATTATGCTGTTTACAAAATGAGTTCCATTGTCACTCCAGATGATTCTGGGGATCCCATGTTCTGGGATTATGTGTTTACAGATGGCTTTAGCCACCGTCAATGCGTCTGGTGTTTTTGAGGGGACTATTTCAGTCCATTTCGAGAATGAGTCAATCAAGACTAAACAGTATTTATACTGGTTGCTTCTGGATAATTCAATGAAATCCATGTGTATAATTTCAAATGGGTAGGTACCTTTTGGGCATTGGCCTCGTTTGGGTCTGAGGTTACCTTGCACATTATGTTTGCAGCAAAATAAACAGTCTCTACAAAAAATTTTAAAATAGGTATTTAGACCTGTTGTCACATGGAAAACACGCTGTACCATGTCTATCATCCCCCTTGTTGAGACATGAGACTTTCCATGGCTCAATTTTGCTACCATTTGGAATAATTTTTTTGGCAAGCAGGGTAGGCCTTTTATTGTATATAGGCCGTCCGCAGACTGTTCCGCGCCTTTGAGTATCCATGCATCTTTTTCATTCTGTGGTGCAATGTTTTGCATTTCAATAATTACTGTTTTTGGGATTGACTCATGTTGTTGTTGTGTATACTGAGCACTCAGTGTTTGTGCTGCTCCTTTAGCTGCTGTATCTGCTCTAGTATTTCCTCTACTAATTCTGTCGCTGCTGTTAGTATGTGCCTTACATTTGCATACAGCTATGTGGCTGGGAAGTAGTACTGCATTAAGTAATTGTTTCAGCAGTTCGGCATGCTCTACTGATTTGCCTGTGGATGTTTTCATCCCTCTTCTAATCCATTGTGCAGCAAATACATGTAGTCATGGAGTGTGCATATTGGCTGTCTGTATAAATCGTGACCTTCCTACCTTTAAACAATGTGCACGCCTTTGTCAATGCTATAATTTCTGCATCTTGCGCTGAGAGATTAGATGGCAATTTTTCTGCACATAAGACTTTGTTGTCTGTGACGACTGCAAATCCTACTTGATTTTTTCCTTGTTCTGATTTGGATGCGGATCCATCTACGTACACATAAGTGCTGTCTGGAATTGGAGTGTCTTTTAGATCTGGTCTTGGTTTACAGCTTTCACTGGTTCTTTCATCACATTGGTGTGGATCTCCGTCTTCTTCAGTTGGTATTAACGTTGCTGGGTTCAAGGTATTGCATCGCTGAATCGTGAGATGGGGTTGCGATAACAATGTGGCTGTTACGGCCAGGTGTCTTGCTGGTGACAGGAACGACATTTTGGTTTGTGTTATCAGTAGATCCACTTCATGGGGGACTTGGAGTATGAGTGGATGGAACAGTACAAGTTCAGCTGTCATCTGGACCGCTAATGCTGCTGCGCACACTGCTCGTACTTACGGGGGTAGGGCAGCTGCAACTGGGTCCAGTCGTTTTGGGTAGAACGCTACTGGTTTAATCTTTGTTCCATGTGGTTGTAGTAACACTGATGTCATGAACGCTCCTTTGCAAGTCACTGTTTGGGTGAATGGTTTTTCATAGTCAGGAAATGCTAGGACTCCTGATTCCAAGATGTTTTGCTTCACTTCCATGAATGTTCGGTTTCCTTCTTCAGTCCATGTCACTGGGTCTCTCATTGTCATCTCAGTGGCATAGATCATGTCTAGAAGTGGCTGAGTTAGTTCTGCATAATTTGGAATCCAACTCCTGCAGTAGTTAGTTAGGCCTAAGAAGGCCATCATTTGTTTTTTCGTCTGTGGTTTCGGACATTGCTGGATGGCTTCTCGTCTTCCATCCGTTAGTTCCCTTCCTTTCTGTGAGACTCGGTGTCCCAAGAAGATGACTGACTCCTGACAGTACTGCAGTTTCTTCAGCGACGCCTTGTTCCCAGTTTGCTCTCGATGTTTGAATAATCTGATTGCTTCCTCTTTGTTTTCCTCTTCGGTGGGGCTGGCTATCAGTATATCGTCTACATATACTAGGATCTGTGTGGTGTCTGTGTTCATGCTGATTTATACACGCTGCAATCTCTTGTGAGAATATTGTGGGGCTGTCGCAGAATCCCTGTGGCAGCCTTGTGTATGTGTATTTGGTTCCTTCGAATGTGAAACCAAACCAGTCTTGTGCTGTTTTGTGTAATGGTATAGAGAAAAATGCATTGCTTAGGTCAATTACTGTAAAGAATTTCTGATTTGGCTTTAACTCGTTCAACAGTATGTGTGGGTCGGGTACGCAGGGTGCTCTGGACTTCACTGCTTCATTGACCCGTCTTAGGTCTTGGACCAATCTCCTCGTTCCCGTCTCCGTTTTCTTCACGGGAAAGATAGGTGTGTTACATTCGCTTGATGGACTTTCAATTAGAATGCCTGCTTCGAGCATTTCTTTAATTACTGGTCTGATGCCATTTATAGCATCTGGTTTAAGGGGGTATTGTTTAGCCCGTGGTCGAAATGATGTCTTGGGCTCAATTCTTACTTCTCTTGCTGTGGTCATTTTTCCTACATCTGCTTTTGATTTGGACCACAGTGAACTCGGTACTGTAGGGAAATCTTCAGCTTGTAGTAGTATGTAGTCTTGTCATGCAGTTAAATGCGTCTTCGGACTTGCTTGGGTCATCCACTTCAGCTTCTGTCTTGTCACTGTTCCATATGGGGTGTTTATTAGTACGCTGACTGTGTGAGTCTGATGTGACCACGACTCCTCGTTTCTGGTCTCCAAAAATTGCACCATGCGTCCTAGGTCTTTCCAGGACCTGTGGTGTTTTCTCTTTATGGACACATGAGGTGTTATCTCAAACTGTAGTAGTTTTTTCGCTTGTGGCGGCAAGTCCACCGAAGTGGCTGCATCTCCCTCTGCTGTGGAATACAGGTACTCCAGTCGGACTAGTTGGGGTCCCAGTCGCTCGAACTGTTTAACAAATTCTGGTCTGGCTTTTCCAAATTTCATGGTGATGTGTAGTGGCCAGTGGGTTTGTGTTTGGCCATTAATATTTTCGACTTTGGATTTTAACTGTCGGATTACGGATGAGGGCCCTTGTGTTGCTAAATCTAGGGAGTAGAACGTATGAGGTTCCTCTTGATCTTCAACTATTTGGATTTCCGCTTCCTCCCATCTGTGTACTGGTTTCATACCATCGTCTGTGGGGATAAGGCTGATTCCCAGTTTACGGAGTAGATCTCTTCCCATGAGGTTCACAGGACAGTTTTTACTCAGGACAAATTTTGCTTCATGATTTTGTCCATTTTCATCAGTTATTTTTGTTTTCTTCGACTTCTTCAATAGCTCCATGAGTCCTCCTGCTCCTATCACAGTGATCCACTCCTTTCCTGGTATCAATCCTGGCACTTTGTCTTTGATGACTGATTTATCTGCTCCAGTGTCGCATAAGAATCTTACTGGTGTTTGACTTTGTCCCACCAGTAAGGTGTAGTATGGTTTGCTATCTCTCTCCCAGAGGGTGGACATGATTTCGGTTAAGTCTAACACTTCTACTGGCGAGCAGGGGGTTTCTCCGTCCTCCCAAACGCTTTCTTCAGTTTCCTCTTCTGTGTTAGACTTCCATTTCTTCTGGCGTCATTCTAGATATTGATTTTCAGGGTTGAACGGTGGGGGTCTCTGGTTCCACCTGTGTGTATTTTTGCAGTCTCGAGCAAAATGTCCTCTCTCTTGACACTTGAAACACTTGTCATCTGGGCTTCTTCTTCTTGGTCGGCCGTGTCTTCCTCGGCCACTTACTCTTCCATGTCCTCGTTGGTAGTATACTTCTGATGACTCTTCGTCCACCAATGAGGCCATGGCTTGGGTCAGAGCGTTAACTCCTGAACTTACCTGTTTTTGGCAGTGTCTCTCCTCAGCATGAATCGCCCACTCCATGAGTTGGTTCATTGGCATGGTTCGGTATGTGACACAGTACTTCTGCACGAACCCTTTGATATGGGGCTGGAGCCCTTCCAGGAACCCTTGTCTCAGTTGGGCTTGGTACGCCCCTTGCTCATTTTGGTCTTCCGTTATCCCACTGTGGGCTTTGAACACTTCTTCAAATCTTGCTCTGAATTTATGAATTCCTTCTCCTTGTTCCAGTCTTGTGGCTCTAATTTTGTCATAATATGGTGTTGGGCGCCACGTCTCTCGAACTCGACTCAGGACTCTTTCTACTAGCATCGTTAGGTCTGGTGAGTCATGGGGGTGAATTTTTCCTTGGTTGTTTTTTTTCATCGAAGTTTCCTCTCACTCTTGCCCAGTTGTGTCCCAGACTCATGGTGAACGCTTTTCTTGTCTCAGCTCCATTCAGGTGAAAACTGCCTTAGCTGTTCAAAATTATTGGACCATTCAGTTGGGTTTTTTATTGGGTCTCCCAGTCCCTTTCATGCTTCAGTACATTCAGACTCGGTCCATGGACGGTGGACGAGAATGGTTTGATCACGATCTCCATTCACTTGGAAGTGTGGGTTTGCAACTTCAACTATGGGATACATTTGGCTTGGTGGTGCCCATGGCTGTGGGCCAGTGTAAGGTCCTTGAAATGCTATCAAGGGAGGATAGAGTTGTCCTCCTCCCATTTTTTCTCTTTGTGCTCTTGTCTGCATTTTGATTACTCCTGCTGGTTCTGCAGCGGCACCTGTGGACTCTGGCTCACCCCTCCTTTCTTCATCGTGTGGATTGTAAGAGGCCCTTTGTAACTTGAGATGTTGTTCTTGTGTGTGCATCTCAGGTCCCCCTCCCTCTTTGTGCCCTTGGCTCGTAAAAGGTGCCTCGCACAGCCTGTCCGAAGTGAGTGCACTGGAGGGGGCCAGTGTCTCTTCGTGGGGCCTAATATTAATCAAAGCTGCCATACTTGTTTTTTTTAGCTTGTTTAATTTTCTTCATAATTTTTTGTTTCTGTCTTAATTGGGCTTGACCGATCCAAACTTGAATATCTTGAAGTTCTTTACATATCTTCTCTTTTTTTTCCTCTTTCAATAGCCTTCTCGACTTGTAATTTACGCTTTATGGCCTGTAATGGCTCCTTGTCAGGTTCATTAATAATTACCTTCGTCCGTAATTATCAATAACTGCAGGAAGACATCTTATTCAATTATTGACATTTAATTAAATAGAAATGGATACAACAGATAAAAAGCCTCCGGAGGGTAGCATTACAGCAAGCGTCACCTTACGACTTCCGAACGTCTCCTCGAATAGACGTTTTCGTCCCATTCTTATGGTCACAAGTTACAGAGTTGTTGATCATTCCATCACGTATGAGTAAAAACAACATCTGGGACTACAATAACAATCAAAGTATTTTACTAATAACAAAAACAGGGACTAGACCTAACAACATTTAGATTAGAGTAATTATACAACCTCCTTGACCTAAGAATCATATAATATAATCATAATCATATAATCGTTACATACAGAAAAACCCGAAGTGTACGGTTACATAACGATAACAATATTCTTGTTATTGTCCGAATAGCCCTGTCCTCGTCACCAAGGGCCCACCAAATCTCAAGGACCCAGATTGGGTGGATTGTTTGTATAACCATCCTGGAACAGGCTGTCTAGGTTAAAGATGACTTGGCGTGACCTCAACACTTTTGAAAAACAGAAAGAGAATGATTTAACAAAGTAATGAATTAATACAAAGAAAAGAAAGAGAATGATTTAATAAAGAAATGAATTAATATAACTATTATAATAATAAAACAGAATAAACCCAACACTCCTCCAACAGTCTCCCATCCCACTCTTTGTCTTTATTCTTCCTCCATTCTTTCATATATGTGCAATTATCAGGAAAATGCTTCAGCATAAACTTCATGTCGGTTGAGAGTTCTTTGCTGTTTGTTAAACCCATTTTTGCAACTTTTCTTTTGTTTGAAGATTTTTGCTTATTCAAAAATTATATTGATATATTTCGTTATTCTTATAATGTATTCATTAGTTTTTATTTAGTGTTTACTCACCTTCTCTAGGTACGTCCCGTTTAATTTACTATCTTATTTTCCCGCCTAGATAGTCATTTATACTCTTATTTTGCGCGGCAAACGACGTGATTTACGAGCGTGTCACAAGTGCTCTGGTTTAAATTTCTCCTTAGGGAGATTACTTGCAAGTTTTATATTTATTATTTTATATATATATATATATATATATATATATATATATATATATATATATATATATATATATATATATATATATATATATATATATATATATATATATATATATATATATATATATATATATATATATATATATATATATATTTATATATATATATATATATATATTTATATATATATATATATATATATATATATATATATATATATATATATATATATATATATATATATATATATATATATATATATATATATATATATATATATATATATATATATATATATATATATATATATATATATATATATATATATATATATATATATATTCTTTATTTTGAGCTTTCATTCTCTTGGCACAGTATAATAATATTTTTTCTATATCTTTAACGCAATCCTCGGAGTCCCTGGCGGAGAGTTGCGACCTCCTCCTCTTTGTCTGGTGATTCACGCATTAGAACTCAAACCAGAAATCTCGAGATCCTTACTTGATCTCCCGTTTAATTTACCTAACTTCTCAAATCCCGAGAACGTTTCCCCTAACTTACGGGGAGCGGTAAAGAAACATTTTTCTCCGACACACGGAGCATCTTTCTTCTCTAGAAAGACAGGGTCTCAATACTGGATTGGATTAATTAAATTAATTTTAAAAGTGCCTTACCGCTCAGATGTGCTCTGTGTCCGGTGGGATGGATTCGCTTCCTTCTTCTGAACAGCGGAGAATCGATAACCCTTCTCCTCAATGGGGAGACAGCTGACGTCAGATTTTTGGATTAATTATTCGCGATCCAAAATCAGGATGCGAAACCTTCTGGGTTTCGGGCACCAGAATGTTGGAGCTACCAGCCAACACTTAAATAAACTCGAACACAGGAACACACACTGATGTGGATGGAATGAAAGTTAAAGGCCGCGTCTGCAGAGGCCCGAGAGTGTGACTACTCTCCAAGCTCCTCAAGGCTGTTTCCCGCTGAAGAGTTGTTTCAACGGTGGTTTTATTAGAGATAAGACAAGTCATAAAAATGGTAGGCGTCAATACAAATGAAGGAGGTGGATTACAAAAGGTGTAGTGCACATTTGAACCAATAGGTGTAAATTAATATTCTATTCTAGTAACCTTTAATATATCATAGTGAAATGGGTGCAAGATTATATATATATGCATGCAAATATATTTCACACCCAGCGTAAATTTTCTCCAAAACATGCATTTTGCAATAAAAAATAGTTGTTGCATTATAACTGGGTCCAGTCGGGTCTGGTTGCTGTTTATATCTGAAACTTGTGTCCAAAGATGATAGGGATGTATATTTTACTATTCTGTTTGAAAATAATCATGCAGGGATGTTTTGGGGCTTTTTTATACAAGAATCAAAAACCTCTAATGGATCTTTATTTTGCATGGTGGTTGAATTAGAACCGGGCCCAGTCGGTTCTGGTTGCCGCTTTTACCCAGATTTGGTGTCAATTGCGTGGATGGATGCATTTTCACTATTATGTGTAAAATTAAAGATGCAGGGATGTTCTGGGAATATTTCCCACCGTCAATATGGAGGAATGGTGGGCGCGCTAGTTAAAAGCCATTCATAATAAATGACAGCTCACAAGGAGCGAATGTTCCGCAAAAATAGGCTCTGATTTTATGACAGAAGTCCCACTAAGTAACATGCATAGTAAAAGAAAAACGCTATTGTAAATTATAATATTTTTGTTTGTGGACTTGGTTGAACTGAGAGTTTGTCTGTGTGAGACAGTGCACACAATATTCATTGTTGATAATGACTGGCCTGTGCTGTTAGTACTGTAGGAGTCAATTTATGTCATTACTATGCTGGTGTGTGACATTTACAATAAATCTGGCTGAGCAAAGGTATGTGTGTGATGTGGCTCTTTGCGGTAACACAGTAAAAAATGTGGCTCTTTGCGGTAACAGTAAAAAATGTGGCTCTTGGTCTCTGACTGGTTGGCCACCCCTGATCTAGGGATCTTCAGAAGTTCTGTTATTCCCGAATCAATGACCTCCATTTGGGCACATTATTGACGGAGCTCACGACCATGATCCATTGTGTGGCTCGGATGTGTCCCTCAAACACAAATACTGGTCAGTCTCATCCAAAATCCTAATGGCTCAGTTCCCTTGAGTGGGAGCGGCGAGGAACAACCTGCATTTAAAGACCATTGAAGGCAGGTTCCGGGCCTGTGTCGGCGCATCAGTCAGGCTGGGTAGCCGCTATGGCCCAGGTGATTTTCCAGGGCTGCCCTGCTCTTGACGGAATGGCCACCCAGCGGGGCTGTGTGTGCGCCATGGTGGGAGACTCGTGCTGCCCCTTCATCCCTGCCGGCATGTCCTGCTCGGTCCATGATGCCCTGCAGGCTATTAGGAACATGCAGAGAGCTGTGACCGGAGATTCGGTTCTACAACGAGGATGGCTTGACTGGTTCTTCTCTGGCTCATGGAAACAGCCACTTAAATATTTCGATATTTTCACAGACACAAAAGGAGGGAATTGTGGGATGGCCTGGCTAAGTGGCTTAATAAATGTTTATTCTTGTCGCACCATGTGGTCATACTGGTTCTACCTTTGTTTGTTAAGATCGTAGAATGCAAAGTAGACTAGCCAAACTGGTTTTACAATTGATTTAAAAGATCGTGGAATGTAAGAAAGGCTAACTAGTTGGCCTTGCAATTGTTTGTTCGCCTCGCGAAATATAAGAAAGGCTGGCTGACAGGCTTTGCAATTGTTTCCTTGTATTGTGCGATGAAAAAAGGTTCAACTTCAGGAGTAACTGTCACTCTCCAGGTCATCCAGGGTCAAGTGCACACTTGAAAACTTTCATATTCGACCAAAACGTGCTTATCAGCGCATAAAAAGAACATTTGGTTGTACGCGGGAAGAACGGCAGCAGACAAAAAGGCTATTTAGAAAGGTATCACCACTACGCAGAAGATCGTCGGCTACTCTGCCCTCACTGGAAGACATTGCCAGCCCTCGTTACCTCAGCAGAGCCAGGGACATGATCAGGGACCCATGCCACCCTGGTCACAATCGGTTCTAGCTGCTGCTCTCTGGCAGACAGACGCTGTAAGTTTCCCACATCCGTTGGGACTCTAAACTTGGGGTAACACAACACAATCCCTTCTGTGTAATAACTTCGGGTGAGGTAATATGAATAGACATTAGGTACAGGCAGAAACTGTAAGTTTCCCACATCCTTTGGGACTCGAAACTTGGGGTAACACAACACAATCCCTTCAAAAAGTAATTGATCAGTGTCGGACAGTTGAGTATTTGTGCTGACATGTCACCCCAATCACAAAACTAAGATTGTTTATTCAGTCAGACAGTTGGGTGTTTATGCTGACATGTCAGCCATAAGGATGACTACGATGCTGTTATACTCACAAAAATGTATAAAATATGAACAAGCATTTGTAAAGATACTTTGTCTAATCTTACATGTTCCCCTGCTGCCAAACAAACTGTCAGAGACACATAGTTACTGTGTATATAGTGTAAAATCGTCCAATTCAAGTAAGTTATCCATTTGGCATCAATCTCATGGCTAGAAATTAAGTTATAATGAAAACAATCATACTTGGCCAAAACGTGATTTTCAGGGCACGAAAAGTACATTAAGGCAATAAAAAACTGAAAAGTTTCCCTGCTGCCAAACAAACTGTCAGAGACACAGTTACTGTGTATATAGTGTAAAATCGTCCAATTCAAGTAAGTTTTTTATTTGGCATCGTTCTAAGTGATAGAAATTAAGTTACAATGAAAACTATCATACTTGGCCAAAACGTGATTATCAGGCCATGAAAAGCACATTAAGGCAATAAAAACTGAAACGTTCCCCTGCTGCCAAACATACTGTCAGAGACACATAGTTCCTGTGTGTATATAGTGTAAAATCATCCAATTCAAGTAAGTCTTTCATTGGCATCATTCTAGGTAATTCTGGAGCTATCTCCCACCATAAACAGTGTCCAAAACAGGCATTTTGCGATTAAAATAGTGGTTGTATTAGAACCAGGCCCAGGCGGTTCTGGTTGGTGTTTTTACCCAGAAATTGTGTCCAATGATGATAAGGATGTATTTTTGATTATTCTGAATAAAAATAATCATCTAGGGATGTTCAGAAGTTCTGTTATGCCCGAATCAATGACCTCAATTTGGGCACTTTATTTACAAGTGGTTGTTTAGAACCAGGCCCAGTCAGTTCTGGTTGGTGCTTTTACCCAGAATTAGTATCCATTGTGTGGGTAGATGTATTTTCACTATTCTGTCTAAAAATAAAGATCCAGGACAGTTCTGGGGCTATTTCCCACCATAAATAGTGTCCAAAACATGCATTTTGCGATAGAAAATAGTGGTTGCATTATAACAGGGTCCAGTCCGTTCTGGTGGGTGTTTGTATACGGAACTTGTGTCCAATTATGATGGGGATGTATACTTGACTATTTTCTATTAAAAAATATCATCTAGGGATGTTCAGAAGTTCTTCTATGCCCGAATAAATGACCTCCATTTGGGCACTTTATTTTGCATGGTGGTTGTAGTAGAACCAAGCCGAGTCGGTTCTGGTTGGTGCTTTTACCCAGAGTTAGTTTTGATTGTGCAGGTGGATGTATTTTCACGATTCTGTCTAAAAATAAAGATCCAGGATAGTTTTAGGGGTATTTGCCACCATAAATAGTCTCCAAAACATGCATTTTGCGATAAAAAATAGTAGTTGCATTATAACTGGGTCGTCTCGGTTCTGGTTGCTGTTTATATCCGAAACTTGTGTCCAAAGATGATGGGGATGTATATTTTACTATTCTGTTTAAACATAATTATGCAGGGATGTTTTGTGGCTTTTTTTTATACAAGAATCATAAACCTCCATTATGGATCGTTATTTTGCATGGTGGTTGAATTAGAACCGGGCCCAGTCGGTTCTGGTTGGTGCTTTTTACCAATAATTAGTGTCAATTGTGTTGATGGATGCATTTTCACTATTCTGTGTGAAATTAAAGATGCAGGGATGTTCAGGGAATATTTCCCACCGTCAAAAGTGTCCAAAACAGGCACTTTGCGATTAAAATAGTGATCCTATTTGAACCAGGCCCAGTCGGTTCTGGTTGATGTACTTGTGTCAAATGATAATGGGGATGTATTTTTGACTATTCTCTATAAAAATAATCATCTAGGGATTTTCAGAAGTTCTTTTATGCCCGAATCAATGACCTCCCTTTGGGCACTTTATTTTGCATAGTGGTTGTATTAGAACCAGGCCCAGTCGGTTCTGGTTTGTGTATACACCCGTAACTTGTGTCCGATGGGAATGGGGTTGTATTTTTCAATATTCTGTATAAAAATCGTCATCTAGGGATGTTCAGAAGTTATTTTATGCCCGAATAAATGACCTCCATTTGGGCACTTTATTTTGCATGGTGGTTGTATTAGAACCAAGCCCAGTCGGTTCTGGTTGGTGCTTATACCCAGAGTTAGTATTGATTGTGTAGGTGGATGTATTTTCACAATTCTGTCTAAAATTAAAGATCCAGGATGGTTCTAGGGCTATTTCCCAGCATAAATTTTCTCCAAAACATGCATTTTGCGATAAAAAATAGTAGTTGCATTATAACTGGGTCCAGTCGGGTCTGGTTGCTGTTTATATCTGAAACTTGTGTCCAAAGATGATTGGGATGTATATTTTACTTTTCTAGTACTATTCTAATTTTACTATTTTAGTATTCTGTTTAAAAATAATCATGCAGGGATGTTTTGGGGCTTTTTTTATACAAGAATCAAAAACCTCCAATGGATCTTAATTTTGCATGGTGGTTGAATTAGAACCGGGCCCAGTCGGTTCTGGTTGCCGCTTTTACCCAGATTTAGTGTCAATTGTGTGGATGGATTCATTTTTCACTATTATGTGTAAAATTAAAGATGCAGGGATGTTTTGGGAATATTTCCCACCGTCAATAGTGTCCAAAACATTTTGCGATAAAAATAGTGGTTGTATTAGAACAAGGCCCAATCGGTTCTGGTTGGTGTATTTACCCAGAATTTGTGTTGGTTGAGTAGGTGGATGTAGTTTCACTATTTTCTATAAAAATAATGTTACCCTCCATAAACATTGTCCAAAACAGGCATTTTGTGATTAAAATATTGGTCGTATTAGAACCGGGCCCAGTCGGTTCTGGTTGCAGCTTTTAACGCAGATTTAGTGTCAATTGTGTGGATGGATGCATTTTCACTATTATGTGTAAAATTAAAGATGCAGGGATGTTTTGGGAATATTTCCCACCGTCAATAGTGTCCAAAACACTTTGCGATAAAAATAGTGGTTGTATTAGAACAAGGCCCAATCGGTTCTGGTTGGTGTATTTACCCATAATTTGTGTTGGTTGAGTAGGTGGAAGTAGTTTCACTATTTTCTATATAAATAATGTTTCCCACCATAAACATTGTCCAAAACAGGCATTTTGCGATTAAAATAGTGGTCGTATTAGAACCGGGCCCAGTCGGTTCTGGTTGGTGTTTCTACCCATAATTAGTGTTGAATGTGTAGATGGATGTATTTTCACTATTCTGTGTAAAAATAATGATCCAGGATGGTTCTGGAGCTATTTTCCCACCATAAACAGAATCCGAAACAGGCATTCTGCGATTAAAATAGTGGTTGTATTAGAACCGGGCCCAGTCTGTTCTGGTTAGTGAATTTACCCGAAAAATTGTATACATTGACGATGGGGATGTATTTTTGATTATTATGTATAAAAATAATTATCTAGGGATCTTCAGAAGTTCTGTTATGCCCGAATCAATGACCTCCATTTGGGCACATTATTGACGGAGCTCACGACCATGATCCAGTGTGTGGCTCGGATGTGTCCCTCAAACACAAATACTGGTCAGTCTCATCCAAAATCCTAATGGCTCAGTTCCCTTGAGTGGGAGCGGCAAGGAACGCCCTGCATTTGAAGACCATTGAAGGCAGGTTCCGGGCCTGTGTCGGCGCATCAGTCAGGCTGGGTAGCCGCCATGGCCCAGGTGATTTTCCAGGGCTGCCCTGCTCTTGACGGAGTGGCCACCCAGCGGGGCTGTGTGTGTGCCATGGTGGGAGACTAGTGCTGCCCCTTAAGCCTTGCCGGCATGTCCTGCTCGGTCCATGATGCCCTGCAGGCTATTAGGAACATGCAGAGAGCTGTGACCGGAGATTCGGTTCCACAACGAGGATGGCTTGACTGGTTCTTCTCTGGCTCATGGAAACAGCCACTTCAATATTTTGATATTTTCACAGACACAAAAGGAGGGAATTGTGGGATGGACTGGCTAACTGGCTTAATAATTGTTTATTCTTTTCTTACCATGTGGTCATACTGGTTTTACCTTTGTTTGATAAGATCGTAGAATGCAAGGTAGACTAGCCAAACTGGTTTTACAATTGAATTAAAAGATTGTGGAATGTAAGAAAGACTAACTAGTTGGCCTTGCAATTGTTTGTTCGCCTCGAGAAATAAAAGAAAGGCTGGCTAACAGGGTTTGCAATTGTTTCCTTGAATTGTGGGATGAAAAAAAGTTTCAACTTCAGGAGTAACTGTCACTCTCCAGGTCATCCAGGGTCAAGTGCACACTTGGAAACTTTCATATTCGACCAAAATGTGCTTATCAGCGCATAAAAAGCACATTTGGTGGTACGCGGAAAGAACGGCAGCAGACAAAAAGGCTATTTAGAAAGGTATCACCACTACGCAGAAGATCGTCGGCTACTCTGCCCTCACTGGAAGACATTGCCAGCCCTCGTTACCTCAGCAGAGCCAGGGACATGATCAGGGACCCATGCCACCCTGGTCACAATCGGTTCCAGCTGCTGCTCTCTGGCAGACAGACGCTGTAAGTTTCCCACATCCGTAGGGACTCTAAACTTGGGGTAACACAACACAATCCCTTCTGTGTAATAACTTCGGGTGAGGTAATATGAATAGACATTAGGTACAAGGTGATCTGACACCTACATGCTGAATGAAGGTAAGTGAAAGACAGTAAGAGGTAAGTGATCCACTCAGGGGGTGGTGATGCAATTTATCCATAAAGGCAGAATTGTAAATTAAGAGTCTGGAGTCATAACTTGTAAAACTGTGTAAAACTGTCAGAGACACAAATGTCTCTCTATACATAGTGTAATATCGTCAAATTTTATAATTTAATAAGTTTTTAATTTGGCATCATTCTAATGGCTAGATATTAAGTTATAATGAAAACTATGATACCTGGCCAAAACATGATTTTCAGCGCATGAAAAGCACATTCAGGCAATAAAAACTGAAATGTTCTCCTGCTGCCAAACAAACTGTCAGAGACACATAGTTACTGTGTATATAGTGTAAAATCGTCCAATTCAAGTAAGTTTTGCATTTAGCATCATTCTAAGTGATAGAAATTAAGTTATAGTGAAAACTATGATACTTGGCCAAAACGTGATTTTCAGCGTAGTTTATGAGTGGTATATAACGGTTCAGTATGAGGATTGGGGGAGCCTTGTCGCAGAAACTGGTCAAGATTGGAAAACGTGGAGTACACGACCTTGCGCGAAAATCATCAGACCCCTGATAAAATTAACCCATACGTTGAAAGGATTAAAGATAGTGATCCAGACGGAAAAAATTAAATGTGGAAAAGGGCCTTGTCAAATGTATTTCCTAAGACCATGGGCAAGTGGAGAAGACATGTTTTTCAAATTCTACATTTGTGTCTCAACAGAAATAACCACGCTTATGGATCTTGAGGGAGAAAATTTGGAGAAGGGGACGCCCGGTTCGGCCATAATCAGATTAAAGGGGAAAATGACCAGGGATGAGGAATTCATTACTGCGACAGGGACACTGTCAGAGACACAGTTACTGTGTATGTAGTGAAAAATCGTCCAATTCAAGTAAGTTTTTCATTTAGCATCATTCTAATTGATAGAAATTAAGTTATAGTGAAAATTCTGATACTTGGCCAAAACGTGATTTTCAGCACATGAAACGCACGTTAAGGCAATAAAAACTGAAATGTTCCCCTGCTTCGAAAGAAACATTCAAAGGCACATAGTTACTGTGTATATAGTTTAAAATCGTCCAATTCAAGTAAGTTTTGCATTTAGCATCATTCTAAGTGATAGAAATTAAGTTATAGTGAAAATTATGATACTTGGCCAAAACGTGATTTTCAGCGCATGAAACGCACGTTAAGGCAATAAAAACTGAAATGTTCCCCTGCTGCGAAACAAACTGTCAGAGACACATAGTTACTGTGTATATAGTGTATAATTGTCCAATTCAAGTAAGTTTTTCATTTGGCATCATTCTAGGTGATTCTGGAGCTATCTCCCACCATAAACAGTGTCCAAAACAGGCGATACAAAATAGTGGTTGCATTATAACAGGGTCCAGTTGGTTCTGGTGGGTGTTTGTATACGAAACTTGTGTCCAATTATGATGGGGATGTATACTTGACTATTTTGTATAGAAATAATCATCTAGCGATGTTCAGAAGTTCTGTTATGCCCGAATGAATTACTTTCATTTGGTCACTTTATTCACAAGTGGTGGTTTAGAAACAGGCCCAGTCGGTTTTGGTTGGTGCTTTTACCCAGAATTTGTGGTTATTGTGTGAGTGGATGTATTTTCACTATTTTGTATAACAATAATGCCTATGGGGGAGGGTATGAGTGGTATATAACGGTTCAGTATGAGGATTGGGGGAGCCTTGTCGCAGAAACTGGTCAAGATTGGAAAACGTGGAGTACACGACCTTGCGCGAAAATCATCAGACCCCTGATAAAATTAACCCATACGTTGAAAGGATTAAAGATAGTGATCCAGACGGAAAAAATTAAATGTTGAAAAGGGCCTTGTCAAATGTATTTCCTAAGACCATGGGCAAGTGGAGAAGACATGTTTTTCAAATTCTACATTTGTGTCTCAACAGAAATAACCACGCTTATGGATCTTGAGGGAGAAAATTTGGAGAAGGGGACGCCCGGTTCGGCCATAATCAGATTAAAGGGGAAAATGACCAGGGATGAGGAATTCATTACTGCGACAGGGACACTGTCAGAGACACAGTTACTGTGTATGTAGTGAAAAATCGTCCAATTCAAGTAAGTTTTTCATTTAGCATCATTCTAATTGATAGAAATTAAGTTATAGTGAAAATTATGATACTTGGCCAAAACGTGATTTTCAGCGCATGAAACGCACGTTAAGGCAATAAAAACTGAAATGTTCCCCTGCTGCGAAACAAACTGTCAGAGACACATAGTTACTGTGTATATAGTGTATAATTGTCCAATTCAAGTAAGTTTTTCATTTGGCATCATTCTAGGTGATTCTGGAGCTATCTCCCACCATAAACAGTGTCCAAAACAGGCGATACAAAATAGTGGTTGCATTATAACAGGGTCCAGTTGGTTCTGGTGGGTGTTTGTATACGAAACTTGTGTCCAATTATGATGGGGATGTATACTTGACTATTTTGTATAGAAATAATCATCTAGCGATGTTCAGAAGTTCTGTTATGCCCGAATGAATTACTTTCATTTGGTCACTTTATTCACAAGTGGTGGTTTAGAAACAGGCCCAGTCGGTTTTGGTTGGTGCTTTTACCCAGAATTTGTGGTTATTGTGTGAGTGGATGTATTTTCACTATTTTGTATAACAATAATGATCCAGGATGGTTCTGGAGCTATTTCCCACCACAAACAGTGTCCAAAACAGGCATTTTGCGGTTAAATTAGTGGTTGTATTAGAACCAGGACCAGTCGGTTCAGGTTCGTGTTTTTACCCAGAAATTGTGTCCAATGATGATGGGGATGTATTTTTGATTATTCTTTATAAAAATAATATTCTAGGGATGTTCAGAAGTTCTGTTATGCTCGAATCAATGACCTCAATTTGGGCACTTTATTTACAAGTGGTTGTTTAGAACCAGGCCCAGTCGGTTCTGGTTGGTGCTTTACCCACAATTAGTGTCGATTGTGTGGGTGGATGTATTTTCACTATTCTCTGTAAGAATAAAGATCCAGGGATGTTCTGAGACTATTTCCCACCATTAATAGTGTCAAAAACATGCATTTTGCGACAAAAATAGTGGTTTTATTAGAACCAGGCCCAGTCGGTTCTGTTTTGTGTATACACCCGTAACGTGTGTCCAATAGGAATGGGGTTGTATTTTTTACTATTCTGTATAAAAAAATATCATCTAGGGATGTTCAGAAGTTCTTCTATGCCCGAATAAATGACCTCCATTTGGGCACTTTATTTTGCATGGTGGTTGTAGTAGAACCAAGCCGAGTCGGTTCTGGTTGGTGCTTTTACCCAGAGTTAGTGTTGATTGTGTAGGTGGATGTATTTTCACTATTCTGTCTAAAAATAAAGATCCAGGATGGTTCTAGGGGTATTTGCCACCATAAATAGTCTCCAAAACATGCATTTTGCGAAAAAAATAGTAGTTGCATTATAACTGGGTCGTCTCGGTTCTGGTTGCTGTTTAAATCTGAAACTTGTGTCCAAAGATGAAGGGGATGTATATTTTACTATTCTGTTTAAACATAATCATGCAGGGATGTTTTGGGGCTTTTTTTTATACAAGAATCAAAAACCTCCATTATGGATCGTTATTTTGCATGGTGGTTGAAATAGAACCGGGCCCAGTCGGTTCTGGTTGGTGCTTTTACCAAGAATTAGTGTCAATTGTGTTGATGGATGCATTTTCACTGTTCTGTGTGACATTAAAGATGCAGGGATGTTTAGGGAATATTTCCCACCATCAATAGTGTCCAAAACAGGCACTTTGCGATTAAAATAGTGGTCCTATTAGAACCAGGCCCAGTCGGTTCTGGTTGGTGTATGTAGCCGGAACTTGTGTTAAATGATAATGGGGATGTATTTTTGACTATTCTCTATAAAAATATTCATCTAGGGATTTTCAGAAGTTCTTTTATGCCCGAATCAATGACCTCCCTTTGGGCACTTTATTTTGCATAGTGGTTGTATTAGAACCAGGCCCAGTCGGTTCTGGTTTGTGTATACACCCGTAACTTGTGTCCGATCGGAATGGGGTTGTATTTTTCACTATTCTGTATAAAAATCATCATCTAGGGATGTTCAGAAGTTATTTTATGCCCGAATAAATGACCTCCATTTGGGCACTTTATTTTGCATGGTGGTTGTATTAGAACCAAGCCCAGTCGGTTCTGGTTGGTGCTTATACCCAGAGTTAGTATTGATTGTGTAGGTGGATGTATTTTCACAATTATGTCTAAAAATAAAGATCCAGGATGGTTGTAGGGCTATTTCCCAGCATAAATTTTCTCCAAAACATGCATTTTGCCATAAAAAATAGTAGTTGCATTATAACTGGGTCCAGTCGGGTCTGGTTGCTGTTTATATCTGAAACTTGTGTCCAAAGATGATAGGGATGTATATTTTACTATTCTGTTTAAAAATAATCATGCAGGGATGTTTTGGGGCTTTTTTTTAATACAAGAATCAAAAACCTCCAATGGATCTTAATTTTCCATGGTGGTTGAATTAGAACCGGGCCCAGTCGTTTCTGGTTGCTGCTTTTACCCAGATTTAGTGTCAATTGTGTGGATGGATGCATTTTTACTATTATGTGTAAAATTAAAGATGCAGGGATGTTCTGGGAATATTTCCCACCGTCAATAGTGTCCAAAACATTTTGCGATAAAAATAGTGGAACTGAAACGTTCCCCTGCTGCCAAACACACTGTCAGAGACACATAGTTCCTGTGTATACAGTGTAAAATCGTCCTATCCTTGTAAGTCTTTCATTGGCATCATTTTAGGTGATTCTGGAGCTATTTCCCACCAGAAAAAGTGTCCAAAACAGGCATTTTGCGATTAAAATAGTGGTTGTATTAGAACCAGGCCCAGGCGATTCTGGTTGGTGTTTTTACCCAGAAATTGTGTCCAATGATGATAAGGATGTATTTTTGATTATTCTGTATAAAAATAATCATCTAGGGATGTTCAGAAGTTCTGTTATGCCCGAATCAATGACCTCAATTTGGGCACTTTATTTACAAGTGGTGGTTTTTAAGAACCAGGCTCAGTCGGTTTTGGTTGGTGCTTTTACCCAGATATAGTATTCATTGTGTGGGTAGATGTATTTTCACTATTCTGTCTAAAATTAAAGATCCAGGACAGTTCTGGGGCTATTTCCCACCATAAATAGTGTCCAAAACATGCATTTTGCGATACAAAATAGTGGCTGCATTATAACAGGGTCCAGTCGGTTCTGGTGGGTGTTTGTATACGAAACTTGTGTCCAATTATGATGGGGATGTATACTTGACTATTCTGTATAGAAGTAATCATCTAGCGATGTTCAGAAGTTCTGTTATGCCCGAATGAATTACTTTCATTTGGTCACTTTATTTACAAGTGGTGGTTTAGAAACAGGCCCAGTCGGTTTTGGTTGGTGCTTTTACCCAGAATTTGTGTTTATTGTGTGAGTGGATGTATTTTCACTATTTTGTATAACAATAATGATCCAGGATGGTTCTGGAGCTATTTCCCACCAGAAAGTGTCCAAAACAGGCATTTTGCGGTTAAAGTAGTGGTTGTATTAGAACCACGACCAGTCGGTTCTGGTTCGTGTTTTTACCCAGAAATTGTGTCCAATGATGATGGGGATGTATTTTTGATTATTCTTTATAAAAATAATATTCTAGGGATGTTCAGAAGTTCTGTTATGCCTGAATCAATGACCTCAATTTGGGCACTTTAATTACAAGTGGTTGTTTAGAACCAGGCCCAGTCGGTTCTGGTTGGTGCTTTACCCACAATTAGTGTCGATTGTGTGAGTGGATGTATTTTCACTATTATCTGTAAGAATAAAGATCCAGGGATGTTCTGAGACTATTTCCCACCATAAATAGTGTCAAAAACATGCATTTTGCGACAAAAATAGTGGTTGTACTAGAACCAGGCCCAGTCGGTTCTGGTTTGTGTCTACACCCGCAACGTGTGTCCAATAGGAATGGGGTTGTATTTTTGACTGTTCTGTATTAAAAAATATCATCTAGCGATGTTCAGAAGTTTTTCTATGCCCGAATAAATGACCTCCATTTGGGCACTTTATTTTGCATGGTGGTTGTATAGAACCAAGCCGAGTCGGTTCTGGTTGGTGCTTTTACCCAGAGTTAGTGTTGATTGTGTAGGTGGATGTATTTTCACTATTTTGTCCAAAAATAAAGATCCAGGATGGTTCTAGGGGTATTTGCCACCATAAATAGTCTCCAAAACATGCATTTTGCGATAAAAAATAGTAGTTGCATTATAACTGGGTCGTCTCGGTTCTGGTTGCTGTTTATATCCGAAACTTGTGTCCAAAGATGATGGGGATGTATATTTTACTGTTCTGTTTAAACATAATCATGCAGGGATGTTTTGTGGCTTTTTTTATACAAGAATCAAAAACCTCCATTATGGATCGTTATTTTGCATGGTTGTTGAATTAGAACCGGGCCTAGTCGGTTCTGGTTGGTGCTTTTACCAAGAATTAGTGTCAATTGATTTGATGGATGTATTTTCACTATTCTGTGTGAAATTAAAGATGCAGGGAGGTTCAGGGAATATTTCCCACCGTCAATAGTGTCCATAACAGGCACTTTGCGATTAAAATAGTGGTCCTATTAGAACCAGGCCCAGTGGGTTCTGGTTGATGTTTGTAGCCGGAACTTGTGTCAAATGATAATGGGGATGTATTTTTCACTATTCTGTATAAAAATCGTCATCTAGGGATGTTCAGAAGTTATTTTATGCCTGAATAAATGACCTCCATTTGGGCACTTTATTTTGCATGGTGGTTGTATTAGAACCAAGCCCAGTCGGTTCTGGTTGGGTCTTATACCCAGAGTTAGTATTGATTGTGTAGGTGGATGTATTTTCACAATTCTGTATAAAATTAAAGATCCAGGATGGTTCTAGGGCTATTTCCCAGCATAAATTTTCTCCAAAACATGCATTTTGCGATAAAAAATAGTAGTTGCATTATAACTGGGTCCAGTCGGGTCTGGTTGCTGTTTATATCTGAAACTTGTGTCCAAAGATGATTGGGATGTATATTTTACTATTCTGTTTAAAAATAATCATGCAGGGATGTTTTGGGGCTTTTTTATACAAGAATAAAAAACCTCCAATGGATCTTAATTTTGCATGGTTGTTGAATTAGAACCGGGACCAGTCGGTTCTGGTTGCCGCTTTTACCCAGATTTAGTGTCAATTGTGTGGATGGATGCATTTTCACTATTATGTGTAAAATTAAAGATGCAGGGATGTTTTGGGAATATTTCCCACCGTCAATAGTGTCCAAAACATTTTGCGATGAAAATAGTGGTTGTATTAGAACAAGGCCCAATCGGTTCTGGTTGGTGTATTTACCCAGAATTTGTGTTGGTTGAGTAGGTGGATGTAGTTTCACTATTTTCTATAAAAATAATGTTTCCCACCATAAACATTGTCCAAAACAGGCATTTTGCGATTAAAATAGTGGTCGTATTAGAACCGGGCCCAGTCGGTTCTGGTTGCCGCTTTTACCCAGATTTAGTGTCAATTGTGTGGATGGATGCATTTTCACTATTATGTGTAAAATTAAAGATGCAGGGATGTTTTGGGAATATTTCCCACCGTCAATAGTGTCCAAAACATTTCGCGATAAAAATAGTGGTTGCATTAGAACATTCCCAATCGGTTCTGGTTGGTGTATTTACCCATAATTAGTGTTGAATGTGTAGGTGGATGTATTTTCACTATTTTCTTAAAAAATAATGTTTCCCACCATAAACATTGTCCAAAACAGGCATTTTGCGATTAAAATAGTGGTCGTATTAGAACCGGGCCCAGTCGGTTCTGGTTGGTGCTTCTACCCATAATTAGTGTTGAATGTGTAGATGGATGTATTTTCACTATTCTGTGTAAAAATAATGATCCAGGATGGTTCTGGAGCTATTTTCCCACCATAAACAGTGTCCAAAACAGGCATTCTGGGATTAAAATAGTGGTTGTATTAGAACCAGGCCCAGTCTGTTCTGGTTAGTGAATTTACCCGAAAAATTGTATCCATTGACGATGGGGATGTATTTTTGATTATTATGTATAAAAATAATCATCTAGGGATCTTCAGAAGTTCTGTTATTCCCGAATCAATGACCTCCATTTGGGCACATTATTGACGGAGCTCACGACCATGATCCAGTGTGTGGCTCGGATGTGTCCCTCAAACACAAATACTGGTCAGTCTCATCCAAAATCCTAATGGCTCAGTTCCCTTGAGTGGGAGCGGCGAGGAACACCCTGCATTCAAAGACCATTGAAGGCAGGTTCCGGGCCTGTGTCGGCGCATCAGTCAGGCTGGGTAGCCGCTATGGCCCAGGTGATTTTCCAGGGCTGCCCTGCTCTTGACGGAATGGCCACCCAGCGGGGCTGTGTGTGCGCCATGGTGGGAGACCCGTGCTGCCCCTTCATCCCTGCCGGCATGTCCTGCTCGGTCCATGATGCCCTGCAGGCTATTAGGAACATGCAGAGAGCTGTGACCGGAGATTCGGTTCCACAACGAGGATGGCTTGACTGGTTCTTCTCTGGCTCATGGAAACAGCCACTTCAATATTTTGATATTTTCACAGACACAAAAGGAGGGAATTGTGGGATGGACTGGCTAACTGGCTTAATAATTAATTATTCTTGTCGCACCATACTGGTTTTACCTTTGTTTTTTTAAGATCTAGAATGCAAGGTAGACTAGCCAAACTGGTTTAACAATTGATTTAAAAGATCGTGGAATGTAAGAAAGACTAACTAGTTGGCCTTGCAATTGTTTGTTCGCCTCGCAAAATATAAGAAAGGCTGGCTAACAGGGTTTGCAATTGTTTCCTTGAATTGCGCGATGAAAAAGGGTTCAACTTCAGGAGTAACTGTCACTCTCCAGGTCATCCAGGGTCAAGTGCACACTTGGAAACTTTCATATTCGACCAAAATGTGCTTATCAGCGCATAAAAAGCACATTTGGTGGTACGCAGAAAAAACGGCAGCAGACAAAAAGGGCTATTTAGAAAGGTATCACCACTACGCAGAAGATCGTCGGCTACTCTGCCTTCACTGGAAGACATTGCCCTCGTGACATGATCAGGGACCCATGCCACCCTGGTCACAATCGGTTCCAGCTGCTGCTCTCTGGCAGACAGACGCTGTAAGTTTCCCACATCCGTAGGGACTCTAAACTTGGGGTAACACAACACAATCCCTTCTGTGTAATAACTTCGGGTGAGGTAATATGAATAGACACTAGGTACAAGGTGATCTGACACCTACATGCTGAATGAAGGTAAGTGAAAGACAGTGAGAGGTAAGTGATCCACTCGGGGGGTGGTGATGCAATTTATCCATAAAGGCAGAATTGTAAATTAAGAGTCTGGAGTCATAACTTGTAAAACTGTGTAAAACTGTCAAAGACACAAATGTCTCTCTCTATATAGTGTAATATCATCAAATTTTATAATTTAATAAGTTTTTAATTTGGCATCATTCTAATGGCTAGATATTAAGTTATAATGAAAACTATGATATTAACCTAAACATGATTTTCAGCGCATGAAAAGCACATTCAGGCATTAAAAACTGAAATTTTCCCCTGCTCTGAAACAAACTGCCAGAGGCACATAGTTACTGTGTATATAGTGTAAAATCGTCCAATTCAAGTAAGTTTTGCATTTGGCATCATTCTAAGTGCTAGAAATTAAGTTATAGTGAAAACTATGATACTTGGCCAAAACGTGATTTTCAGCGCATGAAACGCACGTTGAGGCAATAAAAACTGAAATGTTCCCCTGCTGTGAAACAAACTGTCAGAGGCACATAGTTACTGTGTATATAGTGTAAAATCGTCCAATTCAAGTAAATTTTGCATTTAGCATCATTCTAAGTGATAGAAATTAAGTTATAGTGAAAATTATGATACTTGGCCAAAACGTGATTTTCAGCGCATGAAACGCACGTTAAGGCAATAAAAACTGAAATGTTCCCCTGCTGCGAAACAAACTGCCAGAGGCACATAGTTACTATGTCTATAGTGTAAAATCATCCAATTCAAGTAAGTATTGCATTTAGCATCATTCTAAGTGCTAGAAATTAAGTTATAGTGAAAACTATGATACTTGGCCAAAACGTGATTTTCAGCGCATGAAACGCATGTTAAGGCAATAAAAACTGAAATGTTCCCCTGCTGCGGAACAAACTGTCAGAGGCACATAGTTACTGTGTAAATAGTGTATAATTGTCCAATTCAAGTAAGTTTTTCATTTTGCATCATTCTAAGTGCTAGAAATTAAGTTATAGTGAAAACTATGATACTTGGCCAAAACGTGATTTTCAGCGCATGAAATGCACATTAAGGCAATAAAAACTGAAATGTTCCCCCGCTGCGAAACAAACTGTCAGTGACACATAGTTACTGTGTATATAGTGTATAATCGTCCAAATTAAGTAGGTTTTTCATTTGATATCATTCTAAGTGATGGAAGTTAGGGTTAGGGTTAGGTTAAGTTAAGTTAAGTTATAGTGAAAACTATGATACTTGGCCAAAACGTGATTTTCAGCGCATGAAACGCACATTAGGGCAAAAAAACTGAAATGTTTGTTAGGTCTGACAATACAACTTCAGGAGCAGGCTAAGAAAGAGTGAGATAAATTTAAATAGAAAATATGTATTACCAGACTGCAAAGTGGACAGTGAGAGTTCCTACAGTGGGGTCCACTGCGATGTTACTGCAACTCTAGTCGAATGACCAGTGAGTGTGTCTTAAATACAGGCAAAACTGACAGTTGTCCCTAAGACTTTGGACAGATACGTTTCAGTCATTTGCAGGGCAACAAGTAATTGATTAGTGTCGGGCCTGGAATCTGTAGTCAATTGTTTCCAGACGTAGGGTGTTCTTCGCTGTTCCTACCCTGGGGAACACCGCCATCATGATTTTGGAGGAGACTGACCATTGTTTGTATTAGAGGGGGACATCCGAGCCCCAAACTGAATCATGGGGGAAGAAATCCAAGCTCCGTCGTTGACGCCTGGTGGGTAGATGTGGGTTGGCGTCGACAGTTGGAATCGAGTCTGCTGTTAGAACGTACGTGTGGTCGGATGCAGATGTAGAGATACAGAGCCCAGTTGTATTGGTGGGGATGATCATATACACTTGCCATTCGCAGAGCCACCATATTTGGTCCAGTACTGTCCATGATTGGGATGGAATGTGTCTGATCTCGGCACACCTGGTGACGTGAACTTGGTCTAAAGGGGTCTTCGGATCCGGTCCGCTGAAGTTGAAACAGGATGGATAACAGTCTGTTCGGTTGTTGCACTGGACATACGTTGCGGTATTGACTGTAGCTGCTAATGGTACTGCGACCATGGTATGTAGGCGGTCGAGCTTTGCTGGAAGGAATCTCTCAAATTACCCAGAATACAGTTGTAGGTGAGGTTGGCGAGTTCTTCGTTGTGTCGGTTGGCCCATAGCTGTGGTTGGGCTACGGCAGTAGGCAAGAGGGAACAGACATAACAACTCATTGGTTGTGGCGCGGGCTGTGAGTGCGGTGTATCTGTACCAACTGTTCCTCATCATCAGGTTGTAGTCGTTTTCTTCCTGTGTTTGGACATGGGCGAGATTAAGGTGTATCTACTCAGGCTTAGGTGTTCCTGCCGGACAGATTTTGAGTAGGCGTGTGGCGGATGGTTGTACGAAGGGGTTCACACCAATCACTTTGGGGACCATGGCTGGACTAGTAGTGCGGATGGTGATAGTAAAGAGGGGGCCTTTTCCTGGTCGGTCCGGTCGGAGGCATAGGTTGATGCAGCCTTTTTGTTGGATATTGGTCGTAAGGTCTAGCATATGTTTACCATCTTTGATGGTGGTGGCTAACTTGGTGAAGTTAGCGGTCATGGTGGTAGCTTCTTTGGAAAGGGGCCATGTGATGGTTTTGTAGCCTGTATGGAGGAGGACCTGGTCCAAGGTGTCTGGCCAGACCACTCAGACTCTGGGAGCTTGTAGGTACCAATAAAAATAACTGGAGTCAGTCCTGTGTAATCCCAAGTGAGTAAACTGTAGGTTGAGCAAAGGGACTTGAACGACGATTGGTGTCTTGGTTAATGGGATAGAGATCTGGGGGCCCCTGATCGTTTCCTGAACCAGCTAGTGGGGCATTCTCCTCCAGTGGGAGTGTACCAAGGTTCTGGTACGTTCCCCCCATGTGGTTGAACACAGAGCGGGGATGATGATGGCCAAAATCACACGGTGAGGTCCGTCCCAACGTGGAGAAGACCAGCACTTTCTTTTTTTCACCTTGACGAGTACCAGGTCTCCTGGGGACAGGACCTCCTCTGTGGGAGACAGAGAAGATGTCGGCAGATTATTTTCCATTCATCACAGTTCTTTCTTCGAACATTTTGCATAACCACTTAGTGAAGGAATCTGTTTCTCCTTTCTCTTCTACCACCAGATCTTTTTCCCACATTGTTAAGTGGAAGGGTCTGTCGTTCACTGCCTCAAATGGTGTGCATCCCTGTGCTGTTGGAATGATTCTCATGTACGTTTCTACCAGGCTCAGGCATTCTTGCCATGGTTTTCCTGTGTCTTCCATGGTTTTTCTGAGTCTGAGTTTTACTGTTCTAATGGTTTGTTCGACGAGTCCAGCACTTTGGTTCAGTTTGATAAAATCCATGTTCAGAAGCTCGAAGGGATATGTTCCTGTTTGCCTTGTTCCATGCTTGGGTCGTTCGTTGCCTTGAGAGTTGTGTCTACAGCAGTTCAGACAGTTTCTGCCAAAAAAAAAATGAAGTTTGGAGACCTCTGGGAACATGCATTGTTTGTTGTACTGTACTGATCATCCCTCCTGTTGAGACATGGCTCCTCCCATGGCTCAATTTGGCAATTACTTCAAACAATGATCGTGTCACGCATGGCTTGTTTTCTACTGCATAGAGTCCGTTCTTGTGTTGAGTGGCTCCTTCCTTTTCCCATTGCAGTTTCTCTTTTTCTGGGGAATGATTTTGCATTTCTCTTAGGAATTCAGCAGGGATTGGGCTGTGTCTTTCCACCGTCACGTCTTGTTCTAGGAATAGTCTACAAGCCTCTGTCAGTGCCACTATTTCTGCGGCTTGTGCAGACCAGTCGCCGGGGAGTCGTCTTGTCTTGAGGTTGTCTTTTTGAGTCACCACGGCATATACGTTGTGTTTTTCTCCATCCAGGGTTTTTGATGATGATCCATCCCCATAGGCAATGTGTCCGGGGGCAATGGGATGTCCATTAGGTCAGTTGCATATACGTGGTTAATTATGATTCGTTGAGTGGTGAAGAATATGACATATTTTACTCATTCTTTTTAGTATAGCTGTTTCATTTTGATATCATATTTTACTCATTCTTTTTAGTATAGCTGTTTCATTTTGATATCATATTTTACTCATTCTTTTTAGTATAGCTGTTTCATTTTGATATCACATTTTACTCATTCCTTTTGTTGTGGCGGTCTTGTTTTAGAGTCGCCACTGGTTCCCAACTCAAATACAATATGAACAGAAGGATGGGTCTGAGACTCCTCAACTATAATGTTAACAAAAGGCTCTTCCTGAGATTCTTATTTCAAGGTGGGATCCACACAGATAAGAGACCAGATGGAGGACTTCAAAGGGCAGAGGAACAAAGAGCAGGGCGGAGGGTCGGGACTTTATAGAACCAGCGGAGACAGAGGTCTGGATGATGTGGATTCAAGGCTGGAAGATGTGGAGCCCAGAGAAACCCCCCCTCACAGCAGCCCGGGACCAGCCCACATCTCATTAATAATCAGCGAATAAATATGCATTTTTGTTTGACTATAACTGGGCAAACGCGGGTTTGGACAATGTCTTTTCCATCCTCCGCTTTGGGACATCAACACTCAGCGGGCTTATTCTATGGAAGGGAGACCCGGAGCTCTGTATAAATCAATTTGAATGGAATAAATCATCTGTGGATAAACTCGCTCAACCCTGGTTTGTCTCCTCCGATGCTGAACACGCTCCATTGTTAGACTGGAGACTACAGAGTTAAGGAATTGGAGTCAGGTAAAATATTTATAGTCTAACAGTTTTGGTGACCCTGTCCGTGAGTCGGTTGCGTAGACAGATAGGGGTTAAGGCCGATAACTCCGTCCGTGAACCAGGGAGGAGACTGCGTAGACATATGGGTTTAAGGCCAGCCGCGGACTCTAAAACACGTCGGCGAACGTGGAGTCGCGGTTATCGAAACACGTCAGCGAACGTGGGAATAAGGAAAAGTTAAACACGTCAGCGAACGTGGGAATAAGGAAAAGTTAAAACACGTCAGCGAACGTGGGAATAAGGAAAAGTTAACCACGTCAGCGAACGTGAGGGCACGCCGGCGAGCGTGAGACCTTTCTCCTGGGACTTCTCCGACAGGCGCCTGATCAACTGAAAGGTAAGCAGAATACCTATTACTGAAACATTAAAATTCTGCTATTGGATTTTTAAATTATGGAGAAGTGACTATAGAAAGGGGATATCGGGAATAGGAGATTCCGAAAAGGTTGTAATATACCTAGAGTCGGAATTAATGACGATCCCAGAACGGTCGTTTTGAGATAGAGAAAACGGTCGTATGAAACAAAGGAACAAGAGATTCCGGAAAGAGTTGTATGCAGGAGTTATTTTAAAGTCTTCAGCAGGGAAACGACTGGGTCCACAGATGTTTGATTCCTAGAATTGATTCTAAAAAAAAAAAAAAAAAAAAAGTAACAATAATTCCTAGAATTGAACATACTAAAATTCCAAATTTATCCGGAGACTTGATATAGATTGAATTGGTGAAAATGGAAGGATGTGAGAGTGCGGGAGAATGTGGAGAATGGAATGAATTGACAATTTTGTATGCAGATGTGGAAGCACAGGTTCTGAGTGGTGTTCAAGTTAAAAAACAACCAAAAATAAGACGCGAGTTGGTGAAACAATTTAGTACTTTAAAATAAAATGTACATTTTGTAGGTCAAAAGCATGAATGGAATATGAATAACTTGTCCATTGCTTTGCGAAAAGTAGAGCGTGACGTCACAGCTAAGGAGGTGGAACTCCGAAGGAGAAAAGAGGAGGTGTGGAGGTAGAGGCGGGGGTCGATACTGAGAAAGGAGGAGGAGTTGGAACAGCATAGATTGGCAATACACAACCTGGTAATTGCGTCAATAGCTTTGGCTGCGGTCAGGGCCCCCACCCAGATCGAACCAACTTTGACTCTTGTACCTTCAGCGCCTCCACTGAATAATAAAGCTCCATTAAAACCTCACGGTATACCCATACAAGCACCAATAGTGACTTTAGGTGGATGATTGATCCTTGACGTTGAGAATGAGGAGGAAGCTATGTCCTCCGAGGCAAAAGGCCTCATAGGAAAAGCATGTAATCTTGAACACGCGATAGATAGGACAGAACGATCCAGAGTTGACTTGACTGACCGAGAGGACAATGATGAAAAAGAAATGACCAAAGGGACTCGACAGAAAAATGAAATAAAGAAAGGTAGGAAAAAAGGAAAAGATGACTTGACTGACAATCGTATACTGTTTGAGGACGCGAATCGACAATCAGACTATAACTCAGATAATGATTCAGAGATTGCAGGTGAACAGGAGAATGAGAGTGTGGACATGTATAAACAGGCTCTACCAGATTTGGGATCTCATTACGCCCTTCGCCCACGTAACAATGGGGCAAAAGAGACACCAGACAAGACTGCCGCGCCAAAACCAAAGCCCAGCGCAAAGCGGGTACAAGCTACATCTGGAGGTATGTATCCCCTCCGCCCTCAGGGAGCAGAAATGATATTTGAACCTCTTGGTCTTAGAGATGTGGCTACATTGGCTGACCAACTCCCTCCAATGGCGAATGGAGGAAGTACATGGCTGATGAAGTTTTTGGCCCTAATGAGCGGACAGAATTGTGCGCTTGGTGACATGAGACAGGCCATATCAGCTTCCTGCTCTCATCATCAATTACAAATGATAGAGGAGGAAGCAGAAACTATCAGGTACCCACACGAAACCCCATTGTCCCAGGTATCGGGCGCCTTATTTACGGCAATTAAAAATACCTTCCCAAGATCCCATGACATGGCTCCAACCGTGTTTCCATACATCGATGGAGTGGGAGGTCCGGTACACTATGAAAAGTGCATTAATGCCTGGATAGATAGTACCGGCCGACACCCATCGGGCAGATTAGATAATATCCTCTTATTCCGAACAGCTGTTGTCGAGGGTCTTCCAGAACCTGTGAAAAAGGAGTTGAAAAAGGACCCTGACTTGTTGACTGGTGATGAACCAAGGTTTAAACGTCACCTGTCTCACCATTGTAAGATGTATGATAACGAGAAGGTAAAAGAAAAAGCCGAGTCGCTAAATATGAATTCTACTCTGGTAAAATTACAACTTTCCAAATTTTATAGTGAATCCAAAAAATCTAAACAGGAAAAGACAAACCAATCTGCCCAGATGTTCCAGGGCCATGGTCGGGCTCGAGATGGTGGTCAGTTCCATGATGGATACGGTGGTCGCAGGGGTGGTTTCTCTGGTGGCCGGGGAAAAGGGTACTCGAGACCGGGCCAACAAGACAACTGTTTTACATGTGGCCGTCCTGGACACTGGAGACATGAGTGTCCCAGTCAGCGACAGTACCCGCGGCAACCCCCAACACAACAGGGGGGGCCACCACATCAACAGCGGCCCACGCGCGGAGGAGCAAGAGGCACTGGCAGACCATGGCGGTCAAAGCAGCCAGCTCAGTCAACTGGACAATATTACCAGGGTGGAGATGATCCTCACAGTCCATGGGATCCTCCACACTCCGAATAGGGGTGCCCGAGAGGCTCGGTAAGCAGGGGAACGGCAGACCCAATGCTTTATATGAGAATCAAGGGCGTCCAAACATCAGCTTTGGTGGAAACGGGAGCAACATACTCATCTTTGAACATGCCGCTCACAGCCGGTTGTCTCTCCTCTTCAACCATAACTTTGGTCGGCTTCTCGGGATCTCCTCAAGCTCTGCCTATTACCAGACCGCTGCAAACGGAAATACCCCACCTAAAACAGACTCTATTTCATTCCTACATCCATTCACCCCAAACACCTGTGAATTTAATGGGAAGAGACTTGTTGATGTCTATTGGAGCTACCATCTTATGTGGGCCGGATGGCCTCACAGTGACTTTACCAAATGGTGCAAAGATTCCGTGTTCGCAACCAGTACGAACATGTGGACAATGGTTGATGTGTCCCTTGCAACAAGACACCGAGGTAGCAACAATCTATTGGTCATGTCTTGAGCCTGAAACTCCGGCCACTGGGGGACTGTTGTTTGTTTATCACCAGTGGAAATCATTCATTGATTCACTCCGGCCTTACCATCCGCCCAAGGATGACTTTCATTGTACTTTGTTTTATGACACAGAAGATGACTTAGTCTATCGAGACCGTTTTCAGAAAGTTCTTGGAACACCCTGGTAATTGAAATCCACCAAAATATTGTGGGTCCAGAAGGCGTAGCTTCATATGTTGATTTGGACGAATCGCAAAATGTGTGGTACAAAATGTCGGATACAGCCGACCCCCACATTTCTTTGGCTCTGTCTCATGGTCACGAAGCTCGTCAACTCGGTCCCATGGTCAAGAAAAACTTCTTAAAGTCACTGACTGGCAGTCCACTGACCTACCAGGGCTGACTTATTCCAAATTGCATGACTCTTATCAGGTTGACCCACATGCCCCATTGATAAACAAATCTTGACTCGAGAACATGGTAGGGAATTGACTGATCACCACCAGACAGAGGAGGTACTGAAAACTATTCCGGACACATTGTGGTCATCAGGACCATTTGATGTAGGACATTGTGTTAAAATTCCACCTGTAATGTTAAAAATAGATGAGAGTGCCATCATCCACAGGCCACAATATAGATGGACTCCAGATGCGGACAAAGGTATGGAAGACACTCTAGGTGGACTGTGGGACGCAGGTGTGATAGAACTTTCTAACTCACGATGGAACACGGCATTGCGACCAGTACTTAAGGCGGATGGACAGAGTTACCGTATGGCACATGACCTTAGACCTGTGAACGACGCGACGCTGACTCCGATCCTACCAGTACCCGACCCCCATAGAATGTTGACTTCGCTCAGTCCAGTGTATCAATGGTTTACTTGTATTGATCTAGCTAACGCCTTTTTCTGTGTACCTTTGCATTCTTCAGCCAGACAGTACTTTGCGTTCACCTATCGTGGTGTCCACATGCAGTATCAGCGCCTGCCACAAGGGTTTAAAAACTCACCTGGTATTTTTAATCAGTGTCTGAAGGACCTGTTACAAGACCTAACGTTACCTGAAAACTCTGTTCTTTTACAGTATGTGGATGACCTTTGCATTGCGACAACCACTTCTGAAATCTGTCTGGCGGTCACTAAGATGGTCCTGCTAAAACTTCATAATATTGGTTTCAAAGTGTCAAAGAAGAAGCTTCGGTGTTGTCGAAGAGAAGTAACTTTTCTAGGCCGTGTTGTGTCAGCCAAAGGACTGTCCATGTCACCTGAACATCGAAAAACCATTTTGTCTCATTCCAGGCCCCAAACCGTCAAAGACATGTTGTCATTTCTGGGTCTCTGTGGCTACAGTAGGACCTATTATGCATGCAAATATATTTCACATATCCCCCCTGAAGTTACTTTGAAAGAATTTTCATTTTCATCAATCTATATCCCTCCTTTGCAGGTTTTAGAATACAAATATCATTAATAGTCACTCAACATGGTATGGAAAATAACTAAATCACTTGTCAAGGCAGAGGCGAAAAACTCAAGTTTACTCAGGGGTACTTGAGGAAAATTCCTCTGCGTCCCCCTTAATGAGCGAACACAATTTTTTAAGTCAAGACAAGTACATTTACCCAGACGACTCGACATCCGGGGATTCATCACACTTTGGAAGAGTGCTAGAATCTCCGGCAAGGTTTGTCATGCTGTGAAACTGTATGTCACTGTAAGCTACCAGCGTGTGCTGGATATTTTTTTGAATCATAACTTTCATACAAGGGATTACACACATTGAAAAGATGCAGAATAGAATTAAAACCGCAAAAAAGGGAGTTGCAAATTTAATCAGAATAGAGAACCATGATCCGGTTGTCAACCACGACCACAGTGATGCACCTATGGCTGAGTGATCTTGGGCCATGGTGTTGGCTAAGGCTTTCTTTTCAGCTATGGCACGAGTTATGTTACCTTCGTCACCGGTTTCATCTGGGATGAAGGTGCAACAGTGTTCTCCAACTATGGCACACACACCTCCATCCTTGGCTGTTATCAAATCTAGGACCATGCGGTCTTGCAACTCCATTTCTCTAAGGGCTTTTAATTCCTCTGCTATACCTTGTAGGGCTTTGATAGTTTGGTTAATGAACAATCCCATCCGATAATTCAATAATTCTACACGGAGCATAACTTTACCCACTCCAATCTGTGGAAGTAGTGACAATATGACTTTCTCGGAGGTGGACCATAATTTGTGATCATCAGGGACCTTACTACCCCAAATTGAATCATGTGGTTTAAATTGTACAGGTATAAATCTCTTATATCTTACTGGTATTTTCACTCCCCTTAAAAGGAATGCATCTTGAACCATCTTCACCATTGCACAGCGACCATTCCATACTGTGGGCAAACCCAAATACACTGTATGCCCACACATCCAATACCCATCATCTTGGGGATCAGTGCCCATTACATCAGGGAGAGTGTAATAGTCCCTGCAGGTGGCACCCATGGGTACTCCTGTGGCATTGAACCTGGCTTTGTTAGTGGTGTCTCGTCTGCACGGGGTAAGTATATCCCTACAGAATTTCATGGGGACTTCTCCTACTGGTCTGGACTTACCCCAGAATGTCATATTACTAGCGAAACACACAGCCGTAAAATCACTTGGGTATGGGACGTTGCTTAACATAACTAGATCTGTCCAATCATAGTTCAAAAGCCTTGTGAATTTTCTACCTGTTAAAGGTGGTACAGTGGCATCAACCTCGGGAACTACAGATCTAAATGCACCTTCTAGACACTGTGATCTCAGTATGTCGGGATACCATAGAGGTGTGTAGGCAGTATAGGTATAGGGGTCGATTGGCTTGGGATACACTGGTGGGGTACATGTGGAATAAGGCATACGACTACACACATAACAACTTTCTTTCACACCAGTTATTTTTTTCTGAAATACCATGAAATTATACCACATATTTTCTTCAAAATGATTCTTTGGATTGTTCTTTTCATACCACTTCACTTTCCTCTGTGACAGTAGCACGGCATCGTCTCGTTTTTCAACTCGAATGTCTGGGGGCGGGGCACTCAGCCACACCCATGCTGCCACTGATAGTACAGTCACAGTGATGAGGGTGGCAGCGGCTTTCATTTTGGCTTCTGTGTGAGGGTGTAAAAACTGAGAGGTCAAGGTTAGGTTAGGGGGGTGTTTGGGGCAGGTGAGCAGACGTCAGATGATTCCTTCGCGGACAAGGGTTTTGGTACCGTCCGATTTGCAATCTACTCAGGCTTGCCGATGTCTCGAACTATTTTGACTTGGGATTGGTGAATCCACGTCGACCTCTCGGCAATCTTTACTGCGGTGGGGGTGGTGAGTTGAACCACGAATGGGCCTTCCCAACGTGGCGAGGACCAGGATTTCCTTTTTATGACTCGAATCAGGATCTGGTCACCAGGCTTCACCACCTCCTATAAGGGAGACAGAGGGGATAACGGCAGCTCACATGTATTTTGGACAAGTTTTTCTCTAAACATTTTTACCATCCACTCTGTTAGTGGATCTGCCTCGCCCTTAGTCTCTTGCCATGGTTCACCTTCCCATAGGGGAAGTTGGAATGGTCTTCCATGAACTATCTCAAAAAGTGTTAATCCTGAGCTAGTTGGTACAATTCTCATATATGTTTTGACTAGTGGTAAGCATTCTGGCCATGTTTTTTTTGTTTCTTCCATGGTTTTTTTAAGCCTTAGTTCTATTGTACCATTTGTTCTCTCTACCAGTCCCGCGCTTTGCGGATGGTACGAGCAGTGATTTTTTAGACTTATTCCTAGGTGGTTTGCCATGTATTGTATTATGCTGTTTACAAAATGAGTTCCATTGTCACTCCAGATGATTCTGGGGATCCCATGTTCTGGGATTATGTGTTTACAGATGGCTTTAGCCACCGTCAATGCGTCTGGTGTTTTTGAGGGGACTATTTCAGTCAATTTCGAGAATGAGTCAATCAAGACTAAACAGTATTTATACTGGTTGCTTCTGGATAATTCAATGAAATCCATGTGTATAATTTCAAATGGGTAGGTACCTTTTGGGCATTGGCCTCATTTGGGTCTGAGGTTACCTTGCACATTATGTTTGCAGCAAAATAAACAGTCTCTACAAAAAATTTTAAAATAGGTATTTAGACCTGTTGTCACATGGAAAACACGCTGTACCATGTCTATCATCCCCCTTGTTGAGACATGAGACTTTCCATGGCTCAATTTTGCTACCATTTGGAATAATTTTTTTGGCAAGCAGGGTAGGCCTTTTATTGTATATAGGCCGTCCGCAGACTGTTCCGCGCCTTTGAGTATCCATGCATCTTTTTCATTCTGTGGTGCAATGTTTTGCATTTCAATAATTACTGTTTTTGGGATTGACTCATGTTGTTGTTGTGTATACTGAGCACTCAGTGTTTGTGCTGCTCCTTTAGCTGCTGTATCTGCTCTAGTATTTCCTCTACTAATTCTGTCGCTGCTGTTAGTATGTGCCTTACATTTGCATACAGCTATGAGGCTGGGAAGTAGTACTGCATTAAGTAATTGTTTCAGCAGTTCGGCATGCTCTACTGATTTGCCTGTGGATGTTTTCATCCCTCTTCTAATCCATTGTGCAGCAAATACATGTAGAGTGGAGTGTGCATATTGGCTGTCTGTATAAATCGTGACCTTCCTACCTTTAAACAATGTGCACGCCTTTGTCAATGCTATAATTTCTGCATCTTGCGCTGAGAGATTAGATGGCAATTTTTCTGCACATAAGACTTTGTTGTCTGTGACGACTGCAAATCCTACTTGATTTTTTCCTTGTTCTGATTTGGATGTGGATCCATCTACGTACACATAAGTGCTGTCTGGAATTGGAGTGTCTTTTAGATCTGGTCTTGGTTTACAGCTTTCACTGGTTCTTTCATCACATTGGTGTGGATCTCCGTCTTCTTCAGTTGGTATTAACGTTGCTGGGTTCAAGGTATTGCATCGCTGAATCGTGAGATGGGGTTGCGATAACAATGTGGCTGTTACGGCCAGGTGTCTTGCTGGTGACAGGAACAACATTTTGGTTTGTGTTATCAGTAGATCCACTTCATGGGGGACTTGGAGTGTGAGTGGATGGAACAGTACAAGTTCAGCTGTCATCTGGACCGCTAATGCTGCTGCGCACACTGCTCGTACTTACGGGGGTAGGGCAGCTGCAACTGGGTCCAGTCGTTTTGGGTAGAACGCTACTGGTTTAATCTTTGTTCCATGTGGTTGTAGTAACACTGATGTCATGAACGCTCCTTTGCAAGTCACTGTTTGGGTGAATGGTTTTTCATAGTCAGGAAATGCTAGGACTCCTGATTCCAAGATGTGTTGCTTCACTTCCATGAATGTTCGGTT
The DNA here is from genome assembly GCF_051989575.1 of Stigmatopora nigra. Lineage (NCBI taxonomy): Eukaryota > Metazoa > Chordata > Actinopteri > Syngnathiformes > Syngnathidae > Stigmatopora > Stigmatopora nigra. The sequence continues at coordinate 756,419 of NC_135525.1, read as the reverse complement.
TCCTTCTTCAGTCCATGTCACTGGGTCTCTCATTGTCATCTCAGTGGCATAGATCATGTCTAGAAGTGGCTGAGTTAGTTCTGCATAATTTGGAATCCAACTCCTGCAGTAGTTAGTTAGGCCTAAGAAGGCCATCATTTGTTTTTTCGTCTGTGGTTTCGGACATTGCTGGATGGCTTCTCGTCTTCCATCCGTTAGTTCCCTTCCTTTCTGTGAGACTCGGTGTCCCAAGAAGATGACTGACTCCTGACAGTACTGCAGTTTCTTCAGCGACGCCTTGTTCCCAGTTTGCTCTCGATGTTTGAATAATCTGATTGCTTCCTCTTTGTTTTCCTCTTCGGTGGGGCTGGCTATCAGTATATCGTCTACATAGACTAGGATCTGTGTGGTGTCTGTGTTCATGCTGATTTATACACGCTGCAATCTCTTGTGAGAATATTGTGGGGCTGTCGCAGAATCCCTGTGGCAGCCTTGTGTATGTGTATTTGGTTCCTTCGAATGTGAAACCAAACCAGTCTTGTGCTGTTTTGTGTAATGGTATAGAGAAAAATGCATTGCTTAGGTCAATTACTGTAAAGAATTTCTGATTTGGCTTTAACTCGTTCAACAGTATGTGTGGGTCGGGTACGCAGGGTGCTCTGGACTTCACTGCTTCATTGACCCGTCTTAGGTCTTGGACCAATCTCCTCGTTCCCGTCTCCGTTTTCTTCACGGGAAAGATAGGTGTGTTACATTCGCTTGATGGACTTTCAATTAGAATGCCTGCTTCGAGCATTTCTTTAATTACTGGTCTGATGCCATTTATAGCATCTGGTTTAAGGGGGTATTGTTTAGCCCGTGGTCGAAATGATGTCTTGGGCTCAATTCTTACTTCTCTTGCTGTGGTCATTTTTCCTACATCTGCTTTTGATTTGGACCACAGTGAACTCGGTACTGTAGGGAAATCTTCAGCTTGTAGTAGTATGTAGTCTTGTCATGCAGTTAAATGTGTCTTCGGACTTGCTTGGGTCATCCACTTCAGCTTCTGTCTTGTCACTGTTCCATATGGGGTGTTTATTAGTACGCTGACTGTGTGAGTCTGATGTGACCACGACTCCTCGTTTCTGGTCTCCAAAAATTGCACCATGCGTCCTAGGTCTTTCCAGGACCTGTGGTGTTTTCTCTTTATGGACACATGAGGTGTTATCTCAAACTGTAGTAGTTTTTTTCGCTTGTGGCGGCAAGTCCACCGAAGTGGCTGCATCTCCCTCTGCTGTGGAATACAGGTACTCCAGTCGGACTAGTTGGGGTCCCAGTCGCTCGAACTGTTTAACAAATTCTGGTCTGGCTTTTCCAAATTTCATGGTGATGTGTAGTGGCCAGCGGGTTTGTGTTTGGCCATTAATATTTTCGACTTTGGATTTTAACTGTCGGATCTTACTGGTGTTTGACTTTGTCCCACCAGTAAGGTGTAGTATGGTTTGCTATCTCTCTCCCAGAGGGTGGACATGATTTCGGTTAAGTCTAACACTTCTACTGGCGAGCAGGGGGTTTCTCCGTCCTCCCAAACGCTTTCTTCAGTTTCCTCTTCTGTGTTAGACTTCCATTTCTTCTGGCGTCATTCTTGATATTGATTTTCAGGGTTGAACGGTGGGGGTCTCTGGTTCCACCTGTGTGTATTTTTGCAGTCTCGAGCAAAATGTCCTCTCTCTTGACACTTGAAACACTTGTCATCTGGGCTTCTTCTTCTTGGTCGGCCGTGTCTTCCTCGGCCACTTACTCTTCCATGTCCTCGTTGGTAGTATACTTCTGATGACTCTTCGTCCACCAATGAGGCCATGGCTTGGGTCAGAGCGTTAACTCCTGAACTTACCTGTTTTTGGCAGTGTCTCTCCTCAGCATGAATCGCCCACTCCATGAGTTGGTTCATTGGCATGGTTCGGTATGTGACACAGTACTTCTGCACGAACCCTTTGATATGGGGCTGGAGCCCTTCCAGGAACCCTTGTCTCAGTTGGGCTTGGTACGCCCCTTGCTCATTTTGGTCTTCCGTTATCCCACTGTGGGCTTTGAACACTTCTTCAAATCTTGCTCTGAATTTATGAATTCCTTCTCCTTGTTCCTGTCTTGTGGCTCTAATTTTGTCATAACATGGTGTTGGGCGCCACGTCTCTCGAACTCGACTCAGGACTCTTTCTACTAGCATCGTTAGGTCTGGTGAGTCATGGGGGTGAATTTTTCCTTGGTTGTTTTTTTCATCGAAGTTTCCTCTCACTCTTGCCCAGTTGTGTCCCAGACTCATGGTGAACGCTTTTCTTGTCTCAGCTCCATTCAGGTGAAAACTGCCTTAGCTGTTCAAAATTATTGGACCATTCAGTTGGGTTTTTTATTGGGTCTCCCAGTCCCTTTCATGCTTCAGTACATTCAGACTCGGTCCATGGACGGTGGACGAGAATGGTTTGATCACGATCTCCATTCACTTGGAAGTGTGGGTTTGCAACTTCAACTATGGGATACATTTGGCTTGGTGGTGCCCATGGCTGTGGGCCAGTGTAAGGTCCTTGAAATGCTATCAAGGGAGGATAGAGTTGTCCTCCTCCCATTTTTTCTCTTTGTGCTCTAGTCTGCATTTTGATTACTCCTGCTGGTTCTGCAGCGGCACCTGTGGACTCTGGCTTACCCCTCCTTTCTTCATCGTGTGGATTGTAAGAGGCCCTTTGTAACTTGAGATGTTGTTCTTGTGTGTGCATCTCAGGTCCCCCTCCCTCTTTGTGCCCTTGGCTCGTAAAAGGTGCCTCGCACAGCCTGTCCGAAGTGAGTGCACTGGAGGGGGCCAGTGTCTCTTCGTGGGGCCTAATATTAATCAAAGCTGCCATACTTGTTTTTTTTAGCTTGTTTAATTTTCTTCATAATTTTTTGTTTCTGTCTTAATTGGGCTTGACCGATCCAAACTTGAATATCTTGAAGTTCTTTACATATCTTCTCTTTTTTTTCCTCTTTCAATAGCCTTCTCGACTTGTAATTTACGCTTTATGGCCTGTAATGGCTCCTCCAACAGTCTCCCATCCCACTCTTTGTCTTTATTCTTCCTCCATTCTTTCATATATGTGCAATTATCAGGAAAATGCTTCAGCATAAACTTCATGTCGGTTGAGAGTTCTTTGCTGTTTGTTAAACCCATTTTTGCAACTTTTCTTTTGTTTGAAGATTTTTGCTTATTCAAAAATTATATTGATATATTTCGTTATTCTTATAATGTATTCATTAGTTTTTATTTAGTGTTTACTCACCTTCTCTAGGGACGTCCCGTTTAATTTACTATCTTATTTTCCCGCCTAGATAGTCATTTATACTCTTATTTTGCGCGGCAAACGACGTGATTTACGAGCGTGTCACAAGTGCTCTGGTTTAAATTTCTCCTTAGGGAGATTACTTGCAAGTTTTATATTTATTATTTTATATATATATATATATATATATATATATATATATATATATATATATATATATATATATATATATATATATATATATATATATATATATATATATATATATATATATATATATATATATATATATATATATATATATATATATATATATATATATATATATATATATATATATATATATATATATATATATATATATATATATATATATATATATATATATATATATATATATATATATATATATATATATATATATATATATATATATATATATATATATATATATATATATATATATATATATATATATATATATATATATATATATATATATATATATATATATATATATATATATATATATATATATATATATATATATATATATTCTTTATTTTGAGCTTTCATTCTCTTGGCACAGTATAATAATATTTTTTCTATATCTTTAACGCAATCCTCGGAGTCCCTGGCGGAGAGTTGCGACCTCCTCCTCTTTGTCTGGTGATTCACGCATTAGAACTCAAACCAGAAATCTCGAGATCCTTACTTGATCTCCCGTTTAATTTACCTAACTTCTCAAATCCCGAGAACGTTTCCCCTAACTTACGGGGAGCGGTAAAGAAACATTTTTCTCCGACACACGGAGCATCTTTCTTCTCTAGAAAGACAGGGTCTCAATACTGGATTGGATTAATTAAATTAATTTTAAAAGTGCCTTACCGCTCAGATGTGCTCTGTGTCCGGTGGGATGGATTCGCTTCCTTCTTCTGAACAGCGGAGAATCGATAACCCTTCTCCTCAATGGGGAGACAGCTGACGTCAGATTTTTGGATTAATTATTCGCGATCCAAAATCAGGATGCGAAACCTTCTGGGTTTCGGGCACCAGAATGTTGGAGCTACCAGCCAACACTTAAATAAACTCGAACACAGGAACACACACTGATGTGGATGGAATGAAAGTTAAAAGCCGCGTCTGCAGAGGCCCGAGAGTGTGACTACTCTCCAAGCTCCACAAGGCTGTTTCCCGCTGAAGAGTTGTTTCAACGGTGGTTTTATTAGAGATAAGACAAGTCATAAAAATGGTAGGCGTCAATACAAATGAAGGAGGTGGATTACAAAAGGTGTAGTGCACATTTTAACCAATAGGTGTAAATTAATATTCTATTCTAGTAACCTTTAATATATCATAGTGAAATGGGTGCAAGATTATATATATATGCATGAAAATATATTTCACACCCAGCGTAAATTTTCTCCAAAACATGCATTTTGCAATAAAAAATAGTTGTTGCATTATAACTGGGTCCAGTCGGGTCTGGTTGCTGTTTATATCTGAAACTTGTGTCCAAAGATGATAGGGATGTATATTTTACTATTCTGTTTGAAAATAATCATGCAGGGATGTTTTGGGGCTTTTTTATACAAGAATCAAAAACCTCTAATGGATCTTTATTTTGCATGGTGGTTGAATTAGAACCGGGCCCAGTCGGTTCTGGTTGCCGCTTTTACCCAGATTTGGTGTCAATTGCGTGGATGGATGCATTTTCACTATTATGTGTAAAATTAAAGATGCAGGGATGTTCTGGGAATATTTCCCACCGTCAATATGGAGGAATGGTGGGCGCGCTAGTTAAAAGCCATTCATAATAAATGACAGCTCACAAGGAGCGAATGTTCCGCAAAAATAGGCTCTGATTTTATGACAGAAGTCCCACTAAGTAACATGCATAGTAAAAGAAAAACGCTATTGTAAATTATAATATTTTTGTTTGTGGACTTGGTTGAACTGAGAGTTTGTCTGTGTGAGACAGTGCACACAATATTCATTGTTGATAATGACTGGCCTGTGATGTTAGTACTGTAGGAGTCAATTTATGTCATTACTATGCTGGTGTGTGACATTTACAATAAATCTGGCTGAGCAAAGGTATGTGTGTGATGTGGCTCTTTGCGGTAACACAGTAAAAAATGTGGCTCTTTGCGGTAACAGTAAAAAATGTGGCTCTTGGTCTCTGACTGGTTGGCCACCCCTGATCTAGGGATCTTCAGAAGTTCTGTTATTCCCGAATCAATGACCTCCATTTGGGCACATTATTGACGGAGCTCACGACCATGATCCATTGTGTGGCTCGGATGTGTCCCTCAAACACAAATACTGGTCAGTCTCATCCAAAATCCTAATGGCTCAGTTCCCTTGAGTGGGAGCGGCGAGGAACACCCTGCATTTAAAGACCATTGAAGGCAGGTTCCGGGCCTGTGTCGGCGCATCAGTCAGGCTGGGTAGCCGCTATGGCCCAGGTGATTTTCCAGGGCTGCCCTGCTCTTGACGGAATGGCCACCCAGCGGGGCTGTGTGTGCGCCATGGTGGGAGACTCGTGCTGCCCCTTCATCCCTGCCGGCATGTCCTGCTCGGTCCATGATGCCCTGCAGGCTATTAGGAACATGCAGAGAGCTGTGACCGGAGATTCGGTTCTACAACGAGGATGGCTTGACTGGTTCTTCTCTGGCTCATGGAAACAGCCACTTCAATATTTCGATATTTTCACAGACACAAAAGGAGGGAATTGTGGGATGGCCTGGCTAAGTGGCTTAATAAATGTTTATTCTTGTCGCACCATGTGGTCATACTGGTTCTACCTTTGTTTGTTAAGATCGTAGAATGCAAAGTAGACTAGCCAAACTGGTTTTACAATTGATTTAAAAGATCGTGGAATGTAAGAAAGGCTAACTAGTTGGCCTTGCAATTGTTTGTTCGCCTCGCGAAATATAAGAAAGGCTGGCTGACAGGCTTTGCAATTGTTTCCTTGTATTGTGCGATGAAAAAAGGTTCAACTTCAGGAGTAACTGTCACTCTCCAGGTCATCCAGGGTCAAGTGCACACTTGAAAACTTTCATATTCGACCAAAACGTGCTTATCAGCGCATAAAAAGAACATTTGGTTGTACGCGGGAAGAACGGCAGCAGACAAAAAGGCTATTTAGAAAGGTATCACCACTACGCAGAAGATCGTCGGCTACTCTGCCCTCACTGGAAGACATTGCCAGCCCTCGTTACCTCAGCAGAGCCAGGGACATGATCAGGGACCCATGCCACCCTGGTCACAATCGGTTCTAGCTGCTGCTCTCTGGCAGACAGACGCTGTAAGTTTCCCACATCCGTTGGGACTCTAAACTTGGGGTAACACAACACAATCCCTTCTATGTAATAACTTCGGGTGAGGTAATATGAATAGACATTAGGTACAGGCAGACACTGTAAGTTTCCCACATCCTTTGGGACTCGAAACTTGGGGTAACACAACACAATCCCTTCAAAAAGTAATTGATCAGTGTCGGACAGTTGAGTATTTGTGCTGACATGTCACCCCAATCACAAAACTAAGATTGTTTATTCAGTCAGACAGTTGGGTGTTTATGCTGACATGTCAGCCATAAGGATGACTACGATGCTGTTATACTCACAAAAATGTATAAAATATGAACAAGCATTTGTAAAGATACTTTGTCTAATCTTACATGTTCCCCTGCTGCCAAACAAACTGACAGAGACACATAGTTACTGTGTATATAGTGTAAAATCGTCCAATTCAAGTAAGTTATCCATTTGGCATCATTCTCATGGCTAGAAATTAAGTTATAATGAAAACAATCATACTTGGCCAAAACGTGATTTTCAGGGCATGAAAGGTACATTAAGGCAATAAAAACTGAAAAGTTTCCCTGCTGCCAAACAAACTGTCAGAGACACAGTTGCTGTGTATATAGTGTAAAATCGTCCAATTCAAGTAAGTTTTTTATTTGGCATCGTTCTAAGTGATAGAAATTAAGTTACAATGAAAACTATCATACTTGGCCAAAACGTGATTATCAGGCCATGAAAAGCACATTAAGGCAATAAAAACTGAAACGTTCCCCTGCTGCCAAACATACTGTCAGAGACACATAGTTCCTGTGTGTATATAGTGTAAAATCATCCAATTCAAGTAAGTCTTTCATTGGCATCATTCTAGGTAATTCTGGAGCTATCTCCCACCATAAACAGTGTCCAAAACAGGCATTTTGCGATTAAAATAGTGGTTGTATTAGAACCAGGCCCAGGCGGTTCTGGTTGGTGTTTTTACCCAGAAATTGTGTCCAATGATGATAAGGATGTATTTTTGATTATTCTGAATAAAAATAATCATCTAGGGATGTTCAGAAGTTCTGTTATGCCCGAATCAATGACCTCAATTTGGGCACTTTATTTACAAGTGGTTGTTTAGAACCAGGCCCAGTCAGTTCTGGTTGGTGCTTTTACCCAGAATTAGTATCCATTGTGTGGGTAGATGTATTTTCACTATTCTGTCTAAAAATAAAGATCCAGGACAGTTCTGGGGCTATTTCCCACCATAAATAGTGTCCAAAACATGCATTTTGCGATACAAAATAGTGGTTGCATTATAACAGGGTCCAGTCCGTTCTGGTGGGTGTTTGTATACGGAACTTGTGTCCAATTATGATGGGGATGTATACTTGACTATTCTCTATTAAAAAATATCATCTAGGGATGTTCAGAAGTTCTTCTATGCCCGAATAAATGACCTCCATTTGGGCACTTTATTTTGCATGGTGGTTGTAGTAGAACCAAGCCGAGTCGGTTCTGGTTGGTGCTTTTACCCAGAGTTAGTTTTGATTGTGCAGGTGGATGTATTTTCACTATTCTGTCTAAAAATAAAGATCCAGGATAGTTTTAGTGGTATTTGCCACCATAAATAGTCTCCAAAACATGCATTTTGCGATAAAAAAATAGTAGTTGCATTATAACTGGGTCGTCTCGGTTCTGGTTGCTGTTTATATCCGAAACTTGTGTCCAAAGATGATGGGGATGTATATTTTACTATTCTGTTTAAACATAATTATGCAGGGATGTTTTGTGGCTTTTTTTTATACAAGAATCATAAACCTCCATTATGGATCGTTATTTTGCATGGTGGTTGAATTAGAACCGGGCCCAGTCGGTTCTGGTTGGTGCTTTTTACCAATAATTAGTGTCAATTGTGTTGATGGATGCATTTTCACTATTCTGTGTGAAATTAAAGATGCAGGGATGTTCAGGGAATATTTCCCACCGTCAAAAGTGTCCAAAACAGGCACTTTGCGATTAAAATAGTGATCCTATTTGAACCAGGCCCAGTCGGTTCTGGTTGATGTACTTGTGTCAAATGATAATGGGGATGTATTTTTGACTATTCTCTATAAAAATAATCATCTAGGGATTTTCAGAAGTTCTTTTATGCCCGAATCAATGACCTCCCTTTGGGCACTTTATTTTGCATAGTGGTTGTATTAGAACCAGGCCCAGTCGGTTCTGGTTTGTGTATACACCCGTAACTTGTGTCCGATGGGAATGGGGTTGTATTTTTCAATATTCTGTATAAAAATCGTCATCTAAGGATGTTCAGAAGTTATTTTATGCCCGAATAAATGACCTCCATTTGGGCACTTTATTTTGCATGGTGGTTGTATTAGAACCAAGCCCAGTCGGTTCTGGTTGGTGCTTATACCCAGAGTTAGTATTGATTGTGTAGGTGGATGTATTTTCACAATTCTGTCTAAAATTAAAGATCCAGGATGGTTCTAGGGCTATTTCCCAGCATAAATTTTGTCCAAAACATGCATTTTGCGATAAAAAATAGTAGTTGCATTATAACTGGGTCCAGTCGGGTCTGGTTGCTGTTTATATCTGAAACTTGTGTCCAAAGATGATTGGGATGTATATTTGACTATTCTAGTACTATTCTAATTTTACTATTTTAGTATTCTGTTTAAAAATAATCATGCAGGGATGTTTTGGGGCTTTTTTATACAAGAATCAAAAACCTCCAATGGATCTTAATTTTGCATGGTGGTTGAATTAGAACCGGGCCCAGTCGGTTCTGGTTGCCGCTTTTACCCAGATTTAGTGTCAATGGTGTGGATGGATTCATTTTTCACTATTATGTGAAAAATTAAAGATGCAGGGATGTTTTGGGAATATTTCCCACCGTCAATAGTGTCCAAAACATTTTGCGATAAAAATAGTGGTTGTATTAGAACAAGGCCCAATCGGTTCTGGTTGGTGTATTTACCCAGAATTTGTGTTGGTTGAGTAGGTGGATGTAGTTTCACTATTTTCTATAAAAATAATGTTACCCTCCATAAACATTGTCCAAAACAGGCATTTTGTGATTAAAATATTGGTCGTATTAGAACCGGGCCCAGTCGGTTCTGGTTGCAGCTTTTAACGCAGATTTAGTGTCAATTGTGTGGATGGATGCATTTTCACTATTATGTGTAAAATTAAAGATGCAGGGATGTTTTGGGAATATTTCCCACCGTCAATAGTGTCCAAAACATTTTGCGATAAAAATAGTGGTTGTATTAGAACAAGGCCCAATCGGTTCTGGTTGGTGTATTTACCCATAATTTGTGTTGGTTGAGTAGGTGGAAGTAGTTTCACTATTTTCTATATGAATAATGTTTCCCACCATAAACATTGTCCAAAACAGGCATTTTGCGATTAAAATAGTGGTCGTATTAGAACCGGGCCCAGTCGGTTCTGGTTGGTGTTTCTACCCATAATTAGTGTTGAATGTGTAGATGGATGTATTTTCACTATTCTGTGTAAAAATAATGATCCAGGATGGTTCTGGAGCTATTTTCCCACCATAAACAGAATCCGAAACAGGCATTCTGCGATTAAAATAGTGGTTGTATTAGAACCGGGCCCAGTCTGTTCTGGTTAGTGAATTTACCCGAAAAATTGTATACATTGACGATGGGGATGTATTTTTGATTATTATGTATAAAAATAATTATCTAGGGATCTTCAGAAGTTCTGTTATGCCCGAATCAATGACCTCCATTTGGGCACATTATTGACGGAGCTCACGACCATGATCCAGTGTGTGGCTCGGATGTGTCCCTCAAACACAAATACTGGTCAGTCTCATCCAAAATCCTAATGGCTCAGTTCCCTTGAGTGGGAGCGGCAAGGAACGCCCTGCATTTGAAGACCATTGAAGGCAGGTTCCGGGCCTGTGTCGGCGCATCAGTCAGGCTGGGTAGCCGCCATGGCCCAGGTGATTTTCCAGGGCTGCCCTGCTATTGACGGAGTGGCCACCCAGCGGGGCTGTGTGTGTGCCATGGTGGGAGACTAGTGCTGCCCCTTAAGCCTTGCCGGCATGTCCTGCTCGGTCCATGATGCCCTGCAGGCTATTAGGAACATGCAGAGAGCTGTGACCGGAGATTCGGTTCCACAACGAGGATGGCTTGACTGGTTCTTCTCTGGCTCATGGAAACAGCCACTTCAATATTTTGATATTTTCACAGACACAAAAGGAGGGAATTGTGGGATGGACTGGCTAACTGGCTTAATAATTGTTTATTCTTTTCTTACCATGTGGTCATATTGGTTTTACCTTTGTTTGATAAGATCGTAGAATGCAAGGTAGACTAGCCAAACTGGTTTTACAATTGAATTAAAAGATTGTGGAATGTAAGAAAGACTAACTAGTTGGCCTTGCAATTGTTTGTTCGCCTCGAGAAATAAAAGAAAGGCTGGCTAACAGGGTTTGCAATTGTTTCCTTGAATTGTGGGATGAAAAAAAGTTTCAACTTCAGGAGTAACTGTCACTCTCCAGGTCATCCAGGGTCAAGTGCACACTTGGAAACTTTCATATTCGACCAAAATGTGCTTATCAGCGCATAAAAAGCACATTTGGTGGTACGCGGAAAGAACGGCAGCAGACAAAAAGGCTATTTAGAAAGGTATCACCACTACGCAGAAGATCGTCGGCTACTCTGCCCTCACTGGAAGACATTGCCAGCCCTCGTTACCTCAGCAGAGCCAGGGACATGATCAGGGACCCATGCCACCCTGGTCACAATCGGTTCCAGCTGCTGCTCTCTGGCAGACAGACGCTGTAAGTTTCCCACATCCGTAGGGACTCTAAACTTGGGGTAACACAACACAATCCCTTCTGTGTAATAACTTCGGGTGAGGTAATATGAATAGACATTAGGTACAAGGTGATCTGACACCTACATGCTGAATGAAGGTAAGTGAAAGACAGTAAGAGGTAAGTGATCCACTCAGGGGGTGGTGATGCAATTTATCCATAAAGGCAGAATTGTAAATTAAGAGTCTGGAGTCATAACTTGTAAAACTGTGTAAAACTGTCAGAGACACAAATGTCTCTCTATACATAGTGTAATATCGTCAAATTTTATAATTTAATAAGTTTTTAATTTGGCATCATTCTAATGGCTAGATATTAAGTTATAATGAAAACTATGATACCTGGCCAAAACATGATTTTCAGCGCATGAAAAGCACATTCAGGCAATAAAAACTGAAATGTTCTCCTGCTGCCAAACAAACTGTCAGAGACACATAGTTACTGTGTATATAGTGTAAAATCGTCCAATTCAAGTAAGTTTTGCATTTAGCATCATTCTAAGTGATAGAAATTAAGTTATAGTGAAAACTATGATACTTGGCCAAAACGTGATTTTCAGCGCATGAAACGCACGTTAAGGCAATAAAAACTGAAATGTTCCCCTGCTGCGAAACAAACTGTCAGAGACACATAGTTACTGTGTATATAGTGTATAATTGTCCAATTCAAGTAAGTTTTTCATTTGGCATCATTCTAGTGATAGAAATTAAGTTATAGTGAAAATTATGATACTTGGCCAAAACGTGATTTTCAGCGCATGAAACGCACGTTAAGGCAATAAAAACTGAAATGTTCCCCTGCTGCGAAACAAACTGTCACAGACATATAGTTACTGTGTATATAGTGTATTATCGTCCAATTTAAGTAAGTTTTTCATTGTTGGGTTTATTCTGTATTACTATTATAAATATATTTGTATTAATTCATTTCTCTGTTAAATCATTCTCTTTCTATTTTCAAAGTGTTGCGAGGTGACGAGTATTGCCAAGTCATCTTTAACCTGGACGGCCTGTTCCAGGATGGTTATACAAACAATCCACCCAATCTGGGTCCTTGAGATTTGGTGGCCCCTTGGTGACGAGGCCAGGGCTATTCGGCCAATAACAAGAATGCTGTTATCGTTATGTAACCGTGCACTTCGGGTTTTTCTGTATGTAACCATTATATGATTATGATTATATTATATGATTCTTAGGTCAAGGAAGTTGTATAATTACTCTAATCTAAATGTTGTTAGGTCTAGTCTCCTGTTTTTGTTATTGGTAAAATACTTTGATTGTTATTGTAGTCCCAGATGTTGTTTTTACTCATACGTGATGGAATGATCAACAACTCTGTAAATTGTTTTGATTCATGGCAATAAGAGGCGTACGAAAACGTCTATTCGAGGAGACGTTCGGAAGTTGTAAGGTGACACTTGCTGACTCTCCCCTTCGGAGGCTTTTACCCATTGTTATCCATTTCTATTTAATTAAATGTCAATAATTGAATAAGATGTCTGCCTGCAGTTATTGATAATTACGGACGAAGGTAATTATTAATGAACCTAACATTCATTTAGCATCATTCTAAGTGATAGAAAGTAAGTTATAGTGAAAACTATCATACAGGGCCAAAACATGATTTTCAGCGCATGAAACGCACGTTAAGGCAATAAAAACTGAAATGTTCCCCTGCTGCGAAACAAACTGTCAGAGACACATTTTTACTGTGTATATAGTGTATAATTGTCCAATTCAAGTAAGTTTTTCATTTGGCATCATTCTAAGTGATAGAAATAAAGTTATAGTGAAAATTATGATACTTGGCCAAAACGTGATTTTCAGCGCATGAAAACGCACGTTAAGGCAATAAAAACTGAAATGTTCCCCTGCTGCGAAACAAACTGTCAGAGACATATAGTTACTGTGTATATAGTGTATTATCGTCCAATTCAAGTAAGTTTTTCATTTAGCATCATTCTAAGTGATAGAAATTAAGTTATAGTGAAAACTATCATACTCGGCCAAAACATGATTTTCAGCGCATGAAACGCACGTTAAGGCAATAAAAACTGAAATGTTCCCCTGCTGCGAAACAAACCGTCAGAGGCACATACTTACTGTGTATATAGTGTAAAATCGTCCAATTCAAGTAAATTTTGCATTTAGCATCATTCTAAGTGATAGAAATTAAGTTATAGTGAAAATTATGATACTTGGCCAAAACGTGATTTTCAGCGCATGAAACGCACGTTTAGGCAATAAAAACTGAAATGTTCCCCTGCTGCGAAACAAACTGCCAGAGGCACATAGTTACTGTGTCTATAGTGTAAAATGTTCCAATTCAAGTAAGTATTGCATTTAGCATCATTCTAAGTGCTAGAAATTAAGTTATAGTGAAAACTATGATACTTGGCCAAAATGTGATTTTCAGCGCATGAAATGCACGTTAAGGCAATAAAAACTGAAATGTTCCCCTGCTGCGAAACAAACTGTCAGATGCACATAGTTACTGTGTATGTAGTGTATAATTGTCCAATTCAAGTAAGTTTTTCATTTTGCATCATTCTAAGTGCTAGAAATTAAGTTATAGTGAAAACTATGATACTTGGCCAAAACGTGATTTTCAGCGCATGAAATGCACATTAAGGCAATAAAAACTGAAATGTTCCCCCGCTGCGAAACAAACTGTCAGTGACACATAGTTACTGTGTATATAGTGTATAATCGTCCAAATTAAGTAGGTTTTTCATTTGATATCATTCTAAGTGATGGAAGTTAGGGTTAGGGTTAGGGTTAGGGTAAGGGTTAGGGTTAGGGTTAGGGTTAGGGTTAGGGTTAGGGTTAGGGTTAGGTTAAGTTAAGTTATAGTGAAAACTATGATACTTGGCCAAAACGTGATTTTCAGCGCATGAAACGCACATTAGGGCAAAAAAATGAAATGTTTGTTAGGTCTGAAAATACAACTTCAGGAGCAGGCTAAGAAAGAGTGAGATAAATTTAAATAGAAAATATGTATTACCAGACTGCAAAGTGGACAGTGAGAGTTCCTACAGTGGGGTCCTGTTCACTGCGATGTTACTGCAACTCTAGTTGAATGACCAGTGAGTGTGTCTTAAATACAGGCAAAACTGACAGTTGTCCCTAAGACTTTGGACAGATACGTTTCATTCATTTGCAGGGCAACAAGTAATTGATTAGTGTCGGGCCTGGAATCTGTAGTCAATGGTTTCCAGACGTAGGGTGTTCTTCGCTGTTCCTACCCTGGGGAACACCGCCATCATGATTTTGGAGGAGACTGACCATTGTTTGTATTAGAGGGGGACATCCGAGCCCCAAACTGAATCATGGGGGAAGAAATCAAAGCTCTGTCGTTGACGCCTGGTGGGTAGATGTGGGTTGGCGTCGACAGTTGGAATCGAGTCTGCTGTTAGAACGTACGTGTGGTCGGATGCAGATGTAGGGACACAGAGCCCAGTTGTATTGGTGGGGATGATCATATACACTTGCCATTCGCGGAGCCACCATATTTGGTCCAGTACTGTCCATGATTGGGAAGGAATCTGTGTCTGATCTCGGCACACCTGGTGACGTGAACTTGGTCTAAAGGGGTCTTCGGATCCGGTCCGCTGAAGTTGAAACAGGATGGATAACAGTCTGTTCGGTTGTTGCACTGGACATACGTTGCGGTATTGACTGTAGCTGCTAATAGTACTGCGACCATGGTATGTAGGCGGTCGAGCTTTGCTGGAAGGATTTTCTCAAATTACCCAGAATACAGTTGTAGGTGAGGTTGGCGAGTTCTTCGTTCTGTCGGTTAGCCCATAGCTGTGGTTGGGCTACGGCAGTAGGCAAGAGGGAACAGACATAACAACTCATTGGTTGTGGCGCGGGCTGTGAGTGCGGTGTATCTGTACCAACTGTTCCTCATCATCAGGTTGTAGTCGTTTTCTTCCTGTGTTTGGACATGGGCGAGATAAGGTGTATCTACTCAGGCTTAGGTGTTCCTGCCGGACGGATTTTGAGTAGGCGTGTGGCGGATGGTTTTACGAAGGGGTTCACACCAATCACTTTGGGGACCATGGCTGGACTAGTAGTGCGGATGGTGATAGTAAAGAGGGGGTCTTTTCCTGGTCGGTCCGGTCGGAGGCATAGGTTGATGCAGCCTTTTTGTTGGATATTGGTGGTGAGCTCCAGCGTATGTTTACCATCTTTGATGGTGGTGGCTAACATGGTGAAGTTAGCGGTCATGGTGGTAGCTTCTTTGGAAAGGGGCCATGTGATGGTTTTGTAGCCTGTATGGAGGAGGACCTGGTCCCAGGTGTCTGGCCAGACCACTCAGACTCTGGGAGCTTGTAGGTACCAATAAAAATAACTGGAGTCAGTCCTGTGTAATCCCAAGTGAGTAAGCTGTAGGCGGAGCAAAGGGACTTGAACGACGATTGGTGTCTTGGTTAATGGGATGCAGATCTGGGGGCCCCTGATCGTTTCCTGAACCAGCTAGTGGGGCATTCTCCTCCAGTGGGAGTGTACCAAGGTTCTGGTACGTCCCCCCCATGTGGTTGAACACAGAGCGGTGATGATGATGGCCAAAATCACACGGTGAGGTCCATCCCAACGTGGAGAAGACCAGCACTTTCTTTTTATCACCTTGACGAGTACCAGGTCTCCTGGGGACAGGACCTCCTCTGTGGGAGACAGAGAAGATGTCGGCAGATTGTTTTGCATTCATCACAGTTCTTTCTTGGAACATTTTGCATAACCACTTAGTGAGGGATTCTGTTTCTCCTTTCTCTTCTACCACCAAATCTTTTTCCCACATTGTTAAGTGGAAGGGTCTGTCGTTCACTGCCTCAAATGGTGTGCATCCCTGTGCTGTTTGAATGATTCTCATGTACGTTTCTACCAGGCTCAGGCATTCTTGCCATGGTTTTCCTGTGTCTTCCATGTTTTTTCTGAGTCTGAGTTTTACTGTTCTAATGGTTTGTTCGACGAGTCCAGCACTTTGGTTCAGTTTGATGAAATCCATGTTCAGAAGCTCGAAGGGATATGTTCCTGTTTGCCTTGTTCCATGCTTGGGTCGTTCGTTGCCTTGAGAGTCGTGTCTACAGCAGTTCAGACAGTTTCTGCCCAAAACATTGAAGTAAGTTTGGAGACCTCTGGGAACATGCATTGTTTGTTGTACTGTACTGATCATCCCTCCTGTTGAGACATGGCTCCTCACATGGCTCAATTTGGCAATTACTTCAAACAATGATCGTGTCACGCATGGCTTGTTTTCTACTGCACAGAGTCCGTTCTTGTGTTGAGTGGCTCCTTTTGTTTCCCATTGCAGTTTCTCTTTTTCTGGGGCATGATTTTGCATTTCTCTTAGGAATTCAGCAGGGATTGGGCTGTGTCTTTCCACCGTCACGTCTTGTTCTAGGAATAGTCTACATGCCTCTGTCAGTGCCACTATTCCTGCGGCTTGTGCGGACCAGTCGCCGGGGAGTCGTCCTGTCTTGAGGTTGTCTTTTTGAGTCACCACGGCATATACGTTGTGTTTTTCTCCATCCAGGGTTTTTGATGATGATCCATCCCCAAAGGCAATGTGTCCAGGGGGCAATGGGTTGTCCATTAGGTCAGTTGCATATACGTGGTTAATTATGATTCGTTGAGTGGGCAACTGTGAGAATTGGTTTAACCACTTGTCGTCCGGTCTCCCATGAACTTCAGGGTGACATGTAATGGCCATGTTTGTTGTTCCTGTCCTGGTGCTGCTGGGCAGATATCTTCAGACTGTTCTCTTAGACTTTCAGCTACCTTGGCAGAATCATTCCCGACAATGTCGAGAGCGTAGAAGCTGTTAGATGTGGTCGAGTGGAAGATATTTTTGGTCTGTAATTCCCTGGGTTGGAAGCCATTTTGGGTGGCCACTAGGCTTAGCCCAAGCTGGACCATGATATCTCGTCCCGGTAACTCTCCGATTTTCATTTTGCAGTCTGACAATAAACCCATCCCTTTTGTTGCTTTCTCACCCATATTAATCACCTACTTAATAGTTTAAACAACAATTATTTTCTAAATTACCCGAAATTGATCTCCACTTTGTGATTAACCCAATATCTCTGAACACACAAAGACCAAAAGTCCCTGACTTTGTCTTAGTTAAGTCCCTGACTCTATTAACAGACCAAGACTATAAAGCCCTTGCTAATTCTTGTTCTACTTTCATTGGTCCCGGACCAAAAAATCGTCCATTTCAAGTAAGTCATTCATTGGCATCATTCTAGGTGATTCTGGAGCTATCACCCACCATAAACAGTGTCCAAAACAGGCGATACAAAATAGTGGTTGCATTATAACAGGGTCCAGTCGGTTCTGGTGGGTGTTTGTATACGAAACTTGTGTCCAATTATGATGGGGATGTATACTTGACTATTCTGTGTAGAAGTAATCATCTAGCGATGTTCAGAAGTTCTGTTATGCCCGAATGAATTACTTTCATTTGGTCACTTTATTTACAAGTGGTGGTTTAGAAACAGGCCCAGTCGGTTTTGGTTGGTGCTTTTACCCAGAATTTGTGTTTATTGTGTGAGTGGATGTATTTTCACTATTTTGTATAACAATAATGATCCAGGATGGTTCTGGAGCTATTTCCCACCACAAACAGTGTCCAAAACAGGCATTTTGCGGTTCAAGTAGTGGTTGTATTAAAACCAGGCCCAGTCGGTTCTGGTTCGTGTTTTTACCCAGAAATTGTGTCCAATGATGATGGGGATGTATTTTCGATTATTCTTTATAAAAATAATATTCTAGGGATGTTCAGAAATTCTGTTATGCCCGACTCAATGACCTAAATTTGGGCACTTTATTTACAAGTGGTTGTTTAGAACCAGGCCCAGTCGGTTCTGGTTGGTGCTTTACCCACAATCAGTGTCGATTGTGTGGGTGGATGTATTTTCACTATTCTCTGTAAGAATAAAGATCCAGGGATGTTCTGAGACTATTTCCCACCATAAATAGTGTCAAAAACATGCATTTTGCGACAAAAATAGTGGTTGTATTAGAACCAGGCCCAGTCAGTTCTGGTTTGTGTCTACACCCGTAACGTGTGTCCAATAGGAATGGGGTTGATGTTTTGACTATTCTGTATAAAAATTATCATCTGGGGATGTTCTGAAGTTCTTCTTTGCCCGAATAAATTACCTCCATTTGGGCACTTTATTTTGCATGGTGGTTGTAGTAAAACCAAGCCCAGTCAGTTCTGGTTCGTGCTTTTACCCAGAGTTAGTGTTGATTGTGTAGGTGGATGTATTTTCACTAATCTGTCTAAAAATAAAGATCCAGGATGGTTCTAGGGGTATTTCCCAGTGTTGGGGCTACCAGCCAACACTTAAATAAACTCGAACACAGGAACACACACTGATGCGGATGGAATGAAAGTTATAGGCCGCGTCTGCAGAAGCGGGGGAGTGGACAAATCAGAGGCCCGATAATGTGACTACTCTCCAAGCTCCTCAAGGCTGTTTCCCGCTGAAAAGTTGCTTCAACTGTGGTTTTATTAGAGATAAGACAAGTCATAAAAAATGGGAGGCGTCAATACAAATGCAGGAAGTGGAGTACAAAAGGTTTAGTGCACATTTTAACCAATAGGTGTAAATTAATATTCTATTCTAGTAACCTTTAATATATCATAGTGAAATGGGTGCAAGATTATATATATATGCATGCAAATATATTTCACATATCCCCCCCTGAAGTTACTTTGAAAGAATTTTCATTTTCATCAATCTATATCCCTCCTTTGCAGGTTTTAGAATACAAATATCATTAATAGTCACTCAACAGGGTATGAAAAATAACTAAATCACTTGTCAAGGCAGAGGCAAAAAACTCAAGTTTACTCAGGGGTACTTGAGGAAAATTCCTCTGCGTCCCCCTTAATGAGCGAACACAATTTTTTAAGTCAAGACAAGTACATTTACCCAGACGACTCGACATCCGGGGATTCATCACACTTTGGAAGAGTGCTAGAATCTCCGGCAAGGTTTGTCATGCTGTGAAACTGTATGTCACTGTAAGCTACCAGCGTGTGCTGGATATTTTTTTGAATCATAACTTTCATACAAGGGATTACACACATTGAAAAGATGCAGAATAGAATTAAAACCGCAAAAAAGGGAGTTGCAAATTTAATCAGAATAGAGAACCATGATCCGGTTGTCAACCACGACCACAGTGATGCACCTATGGCTGAGTGATCTTGGGCCATGGTGTTGGCTAAGGCTTTCATTTCAGCTATGGCACGAGTTATGTTACCTTCGTCACCGGTTTCATCTGGGATGAAGGTGCAACAGTGTTCTCCAAATATGGCACACACACCTCCATCCTTGGCTGTTATCAAATCTAGGACCATGCGGTCTTGCAACTCCATTTCTCTAAGGGCTTTTAATTCCTCTGCTATACCTTGTAGGGCTTTGATAGTTTGGTTAATGAACAATCCCATCCGATAATTCAATGTTTCTACACGGAGCATAACTTTACCCACTCCAATCTGTGGAAGTAGTGACAATATGACTTTCTCGGAGGTGGACCATAATTTGTGATCATCAGGGACATTACTACCCCAAATTGAATCATGTGGTTTAAATTGTACAGGTATACATCTCTTATATCTTACTAGTATTTTCACTCCCCTTAAAAGGAATGCATCTTGAACCATCTGCACCATTGCACAGCGACCATTCCATACTGTGGGCAAACCCAAATACACTGTATGCCCACACATCCAATACCCATCATCTTGGGGATCAGTGCCCATTACATCAGGGAGAGTGTAATAGTCCCTGCAGGTGGCACCCATGGGTACTCCTGTGGCATTGAACCTGGCTTTGTTAGTGGTGTCTCGTCTGCACGGGGTAAGTATATCCCTACAGAATTTCATGGGGACTTCTCCTACTGGTCTGGACTTACCCCAGAATGTCATATTACTAGCGAAACACACAGCCGTAAAATCACTTGGGTATGGGACGTTGCTTAACATAACTAGATCTGTCCAATCATAGTTCAAAAGCCTTGTGAATTTTCTACCTGTTAAAGGTGGTACAGTGGCATCAACCTCGGGAACTACAGATCTAAATGCACCTTCTAGACACTGTGATCTCAGTATGTCGGGATACCATAGAGGTGTGTAGGCATTATAGGTATATGGGTCGATTGGCTTGGGATACACTGGTGGGGTACATGTGGAATAAGGCATACGACTACACAAATAACAACTATCTTTCACACCAGTTATTTTTTTCTAAAATACCATGAAATTATACCACATATTTTCTTCAAAATGATTCTTTGGATTGTTCTTTTCTTACCACTTCACTTTCCTCTGTGACAGTAGCACGGCATCGTCTCGTTTTTCAACTCGAATGTCTGGGGGCGGGGCACTCAGCCACACCCATGCTGCCACTGATAGTACAGTCACAGTGATGAGGGTGGCAGTGGCTTTCATTTTGGCTTCTGTGTGAGGGTGTAAAAACTGTGAGAGGTCAAGGTTAGGTTAGGGGTGGTGTTTGGGGCAGGTGAGCAGACGTCAGATGATTCCTTCGCGGACAAAGGTTTTGGTACCGTCCGATTTGCAATCTACTCAGGGTTGCCGATGTCTCGAACTATTTTGACTTGGGTTTGGTGAATCCACGTCGACCTCTCGGCAATCTTTACTGCGGTGGGGGTGGTGAGTTGAACCACGAATGGGCCTTCCCAACGTGGCGAGGACCAGGATTTCCTTTTTATGACTCGAATCAGGATCTGGTCACCAGGCTTCACCACCTCCTGTAGGGGAGACAAAGGGGATAACGGCAGCTTACATGTATTTTGGACAAGTTTTTCTCTAAACATTTTTACCATCCACTCTGTGAGTGGATCTGCCTCGCCCTTAGTCTCTTGCCATGGTTCACCTTCCCATAGGGGAAGTTGGAATGGTCTTCCATGAACTATCTCAAAAAGTGTTAATCCTGAGCTAGTTGGTACAATTCTCATATATGTTTTGACTAGTGGTAAGCATTCTGGCCATGGTTTTTTTGTTTCTTCCATAGTTTTTTTAAGCCTTAGTTCTATTGTACCATTTGTTCTCTCTACCAGTCCCGCGCTTTGCGGATGGTACGAGCAGTGATTTTTTAGACTTATTCCTAGGTGGTTTGCCATGTATTGTATTATGCTGTTTACAAAATGAGTTCCATTGTCGCTCCAGATGATTCTGGGGATCCCATGTTCTGGGATTATGTGTTTACAGATGGCTTTAGCCACCGTCAATGCGTCTGGTGTTTTTGAGGGGACTATTTCAGTCCATTTCGAGAATGAGTCAATCAAGACTAAACAGTATTTATACTGGTTGCTTCTGGATAATTCAATGAAATCCATGTGTATAATTTCAAATGGGTAGGTACCTTTTGGGCATTGGCCTCGTTTGGGTCTGAGGTTACCTTGCACATTATGTTTGCAGCAAGTTAAACAGTCTCTACAAAAAATTTTAAAATAGGTATTTAGACCTGTTGTCACATGGAAAACACGCTGTACCATGTCTATCATCCCCCTTGTTGAGACATGAGACTTTCCATGGCTCAATTTTGCTACCATTTGGAATAATTTTTTTGGCAAGCAGGGTAGGCCTTTTATTGTATATAGGCCGTCCGCAGACTGTTCTGTGCCTTTGTGTATCCATGCATCTTTTTCATTCTGTGGTGCAATGTTTTGCATTTCAATTAATACTGTTTTTGGGATTGACTCATGTTGTTGTTGTGTATACTGAGCACTCAGTGTTTGTGCTGCTCCTTTAGCTGCTGTATCTGCTCTAGTATTTCCTCTACTAATTCTGTCGCAGCTGTTAGTATGTGCCTTACATTTGCATACAGCTATGTGGCTGGGAAGTAGTACTGCATTAAGTAATTGTTTCAGCAGTTCGGCATGCTCTACTGATTTGCCTGTGGATGTTTTTATCCCTCTTCTAATCCATTGTGCAGCAAATACATGTAGAGTGGAGTGTGCATATTGGCTGTCTGTATAAATCGTGACCTTCCTACCTTTAAACAATGTGCACGCCTTTGTCAATGCTATAATTTCTGCATCTTGCGCTGAGAGATTAGATGGCAATTTTTCTGCACATAAGACTTTGTTGTCTGTGACGACTGCAAATCCTACTTGATTTTTTCCTTGTTCTGATTTGGATGCGGATCCATCTACGTATACATAAGTGCTGTCTGGAATTGGAGTGTCTTTTAGATCTGGTCTTGGTTTACAGCTTTCACTGGTTCTTTCATCACATTGGTGTGGATCTCCGTCTTCTTCAGTTTGTATTAACGTTGCTGGGTTCAAGGTATTGCATCGCTTAATCGTGAGATGGGGTTGCGATAACAATGTGGCTGTTACGGCCAGGTGTCTTGCTGGTGACAGGAACGACATTTTGGTTTGTGTTATCAGTAGATCCACTTCATGGGGGACTTGGAGTGTGAGTGGATGGAACAGTACAAGTTCAGCTGTCATCTGGACCGCTAATGCTGCTGCGCACACTGCTCGTACTTACGGGGGTAGGGCAGCTGCAACTGGGTCCAGTCGTTTTGGGTAGAACGCTACTTTCCAGGACCTGTGGTGTTTTCTCTTTATGGACACATGAGGTGTTATCTCAAACTGTAGTAGTTTTTTCGCTTGTGGCGGCAAGTCCACCGAAGTGGCTGCATCTCCCTCTGCTGTGGAATACAGGTACTCCAGTCGGACTAGTTGGGGTCCCAGTCGCTCGAACTGTTTAACAAATTCTAGTCTGGCTTTTCCAAATTTCATGGTGATGTGTAGTGGCCAGTGGGTTTGTGTTTGGCCATTAATATTTTCGACTTTGGATTTTAACTGTCGGATTACGGATGAGGGCCCTTGTGTTGCTAAATCTAGGGAGTAGAACGTATGAGGTTCCTCTTGATCTTCAACTACTTGGATTTCCGCTTCCTCCCATCTGTGTACTGGTTTCATACCATCGTCTGTGGGGATAAGGCTGATTCCCAGTTTACGGAGTAGATCTCTTCCCATGAGGTTCACAGGACAGTTTTTACTCAGGACAAATTTTGCTTCATGATTTTGTCCATTTTCATCAGTTATTTTTGTTTTCTTCGACTTCTTCAATAGCTCCATGTGTCCTCCTGCTCCTATCACAGTGATCCACTCCTTTCCTGGTATCAATCCTGGCACTTTGTCTTTGATAACTGATTTATCTGCTCCAGTGTCGCATAAGAATCTTACTGGTGTTTGACTTTGTCCCACCAGTAAGGTGTAGTATGGTTTGCTATCTCTCTCCCAGAGGGTGGACATGATTTCGGTTAAGTCTAACACTTCTACTGGCGAGCAGGGGGTTTCTTCGTCCTCCCAAACGCTTTCTTCAGTTTCCTCTTCTGTGTTAGACTTCCATTTCTTCTGGCGTCATTCTTGATATTGATTTTCAGGGTTGAACGGTGGGGGTCTCTGGTTCCACCTGTGTGTATTTTTGCAGTCTCGAGCAAAATGTCCTCTCTCTTGACACTTGAAACACTTGTCATCTGGGCTTCTTCTTCTTGGTCGGCCGTGTCTTCCTCGGCCACTTACTCTTCCATGTCCTCGTTGGTAGTATACTTCTGATGACTCTTCGTCCACCAATGAGGCCATGGCTTGGGTCAGAGCGTTAACTCCTGAACTTACCTGTTTTTGGCAGTGTCTCTCCTCAGCATGAATCGCCCACTCCATGAGTTGGTTCATTGGCATGGTTCGGTATGTGACACAGTACTTCTGCACGAACCCTTTGATATGGGGCTGGAGCCCTTCCAGGAACCCTTGTCTCAGTTGGGCTTGGTACGCCCCTTGCTCATTTTGGTCTTCCGTTATCCCACTGTGGGCTTTGAACACTTCTTCAAATCTTGCTCTGAATTTATGAATTCCTTCTCCTTGTTCCTGTCTTGTGGCTCTAATTTTGTCATAACATGGTGTTGGGCGCCACGTCTCTCGAACTCGACTCAGGACTCTTTCTACTAGCATCGTTTGGTCTGGTGAATCATGGGGGTGAATTTTTCCTTGGTTGTTTTTTTCATCGAAGTTTCCTCTCACTCTTGCCCAGTTGTGTCCCAGACTCATGGTGAACGCTTTTCTTGTCTCAGCTCCATTCAGGTGAAAACTTTGCCTTAGCTGTTCAAAATTATTGGACCATTCAGTTGGGTTTTTTATTGGGTCTCCCAGTCCCTTTCATGCTTCAGTACATTCAGACTCGGTCCATGGACGGTGGACGAGAATGGTTTGATCACGATCTCCATTCACTTGGAAGTGTGGGTTTGCAACTTCAACCATGGGATACATTTGGCTTGGTGGTGCCCATGGCTGTGGGCCAGTGTAAAGTCCTTGAAATGCTATCAAGGGAGCATAGAGTTGTCCTCCTCCCATTTTTTCTCTTTGTGCTCTTGTCTGCATTTTTATTACTCCTGCTGGTTCTGCAGCGGCACCTGTGGACTCTGGCTCACCCCTCCTTTCTTCATCGTGTGGATTGTAAGAGGCCCTTTGTAACTTGAGATGTTGTTCTTGTGTGTGCATCTCAGGTCCCCCTCCCTCTTTGTGCCCTTGGCTCGTAAAAGGTGCCTGGCACAGCCTGTCCGAAGTGAGTGCACTGGAGGGGGCCAGTGTCTCTTCGTGGGGCCTAATATTAATCAAAGCTGCCATACTTGTTTTTCGTTCAGCTTGTTTAATTTTCTTCATAATTTTTTAATTCTGTCTTAATTGGGCTTGACCGATCCAAACTTGAATATCTTGAAGTTCTTTACATATCTTCTCTTTTTTTCCTCTTTCAATAGCCTTCTCGACTTGTAATTTACGCTTTATGGCCTGTAATGGCTCCTCCAACAGTCTCCCATCCCACTCTTTGTCTTTATTCTTCCTCCATTCTTTCATATATGTGCAATTATCAGGAAAATGCTTCAGCATAAACTTCATGTCGGTTGAGAGTTCTTTGCTGTTTGTTAAACCCATTTTTGCAACTTTTCTTTTGTTTGAAGATTTTTGCTTATTCAAAAATTATATTGATATATTCCGTTATTCTTATAATGTATTCATTAGTTTTTATTTAGTGTTTACTCACCTTCTCTAGGGACGTCCCGTTTAATTTACTATCTTATTTTCCCGCCTAGATAGTCATTTATACTCTTATTTTGCGCGGCAAACGACGTGATTTACGAGCGTGTCACAAGTGCTCTGGTTTAAATTTCTCCTTAGGGAGATTACTTGCAAGTTTTATATTTATTATTCTATATATATATATATATATATATATATATATATATATATATATATATATATATATATATATATATATATATATATATATATATATATATATATATATATATATATATATATATATATATATATATATATATATATATATATATATATATATATATATATATATATATATATATATATATATATATATATATATATATATATATATATATATATATATATATATATATATATATATATATATATATATATATATATATATATATATATATATATATATATATATATATATATATATATATATATATATATATATATATATATATATATTCTTTATTTTGAGCTTTCATTCTCTTGGCACAGTGTAATAATATTTTTTCTATATGTTTAACGCAATCCTCGGAGTCCCTGGCGGAGAGTTGCGACCTCCTCCTCTTTGTCTGGTGATTCACGCATTAGAACTCAAACCAGAAATCTCGAGATCCTTACTTGATCTCCCGTTTAATTTACCTAACTTCTCAAATCCCGAGAACGTTTCCCCTAACTTACGGGGAGCGGTAAAGAAACATTTTTCTCCGACACACGGAGCATCTTTCTTCTCTAGAAAGACAGGGTCTCAATACTGGATTGGATTCTACAAATTAATTTTTAAAGTGCCTTACCGCTCAGATGTGCTCTGTGTCCGGTGGGATGGATTTGCTTCCTTCTTCTGAACAGCGGAGAATCGATCACCCTTCTCCCCAATGGGGAGACAGCTGACGTCAGATTTTTGGATTAATTATTCGCGATCCAAAATCAGGATGCGAAACCTACCGGGTTTCGGGCACCAGAATGTTGGAGCTACCAGCCAACACTTAAATAAACTCGAACACAGGAACACACACTGATGCGGATGGAATGAAAGTTAAAGGCCGCGTCTGCAGAGGCGGGGGAGTGGACAAATCAGAGGCCCGAGAGTGTGACTACTCTCCAAGCTCCTCAAGGCTGTTTCCCGCTGAAAAGTTGCTTCAACGGTGGTTTTATTAGAGATAAGACAAGTCATAAAAATGGTAGGCGTCAATACAAATGAAGGAGGTGGAGTACAAAAGGTGTAGTGCACATTTTAACCAATAGGTGTAAGTGAAATGGGTGCAAGATTATATATATATATATATATGCATGCAAATATATTTCACACCCAGCGTAAATTTTCTCCAAAACATGCATTTTGCAATAAAAAATAGTTGTTACTGGGTCCAGTCGGGTCTGGTTGCTGTTTATATCTGAAACTCGTGTCCAAAGATGATAAGGATGTATATTTTACTATTCTGTTTAAAAATAATCATGTAGGGATGTTTTGGGGCTTTTTTATACAAGAATCAAAAACCTCCAATGGATCTTTATTTTGCATGGTGGTTGAATTAGAACCGGGCCCAGTCGGTTCTGGTTGCCGCTTTTACCCAGATTTAGTGTCAATTGTGTGGATGGATGCATTTTCACTATTATGTGTAAAATTAAAGATGCAGGGATGTTCTGGGAATATTTCCCACCGTCAATAGTGTCCAAAACATTTTGCGATAAAAATAGTGGTTGTATTAGAACAAGGCCCAATCGGTTCTGGTTGGTGTATTTACCCAGAATTTGTGTTGATTGAGTGCGTGGATGTAGTTTCACTATTTTCTATAAAAATAAAGTTTCCCACCATAAACATTGTCCAAAACAGGCATTTTGCGATTGAAATAGTGGTCGTATTAGAACCAGGCCCAGTCGGTTCTGGTTGGTGCTTCTACTCATAATTAGTGTTGAATGTGTAGATGGATGTATTTTCACTATTCTGTGTAAAAATAATGATCCAGGATAGTTCTGGAGCTAATTTCCCACCATAAACAGTGTCCAAAACAGGCATTCTGCGATTAAAATAGTGGTTGTATTAGAACCAGGCCCAGTCTGTTCTGGTTGGTGAATTTACCCGAAAAATTGTATCCATTGACGATGGGGATGTATTTTTGAATATTATGTATAAAAATAATCATCTAGGGCAGGGGTGGCCAACCCGCGGCTCCCGAGCCGCATGCGGCTCTTTGCCCGGTTTCATGCAGCTCTTACGTCCACATCAAAGTTTGTATTTGTGTTTTATTTTTATTTGCGTGTGCGCTTCGCTTGAGTTCAATACGGTATTTTCGTCCAATGCGCATGTGCTTGGGATGAAAATACCTCAAAGTTTCCCAGTAGGAGCAAGGTCATTTGATTAAACGTTTTTAACAGAGTGGGAGAGCTCCCGTGAACCAGAAGCGACAATGAACGGCGTCTCGCAAACAAAAAGTATCCCAAAGATCGAGCGTCGGCTGAAAAAGCCACACCCCCTGCGAGGCAGACCAAGGCGAGAGTGCTCAGCTGGGAGCAGCCAATAGGAGAGCGAGGTGTACACCCACGTGGTGGGCGCGCTAGTTAAAAGCCATTCATAATAAATGACAGCTCACAAGGAGCGAATGTTGCGCAAAAATAGGCTCTGATTTTATGACAGAAGTCCCACTAAGTAACATGCATAGTAAAAGAAAAACGCTATTGTAAATTATAATATTTTTGTTTGTGGACTTGGTTGAACTGAGAGTTTGTCTGTGTGAGACAGTGCACACAATAATCATTGTTGATAATGACTGGCCTGTGATGTTAGTACTGTAGGAGTCAATTTATGTCATTACTATGCTGGTGTGTGACATTTACAATAAATCTGGCTGAGCAAAGGTATGTGTGTGATGTGGCTCTTTGCGGTAACACAGTAAAAAATGTGGCTCTTTGCGGTAACACAGTAAAAAATGTGGCTCTTTGCGGTAACAGTAAAAAATGTGGCTCTTGGTCTCTGACTGGTTGGCCACCCCTGATCTAGGGATCTTCAGAAGTTCTGTTATTCCCGAATCAATGACCTCCATTTGGGCACATTATTGACGGAGCTCACGACCATGATCCATTGTGTGGCTCGGATGTGTCCCTCAAACACAAATACTGGTCAGTCTCATCCAAAATCCTAATGGCTCAGTTCCCTTGAGTGGGAGCGGCGAGGAACACCCTGCATTTAAAGACCATTGAAGGCAGGTTCCGGGCCTGTGTCGGCGCATCAGTCAGGCTGGGTAGCCGCTATGGCCCAGGTGATTTTCCAGGGCTGCCCTGCTCTTGACGGAATGGCCACCCAGCGGGGCTGTGTGTGCGCCATGGTGGGAGACTCGTGCTGCCCCTTCATCCCTGCCGGCATGTCCTGCTAGGTCCATGATGCCCTGCAGGCTATTAGGAACATGCAGAGAGCTGTGACCGGAGATTCGGTTCTACAACGAGGATGGCTTGACTGGTTCTTCTCTGGCTCATGGAAACAGCCACTTCAATATTTCGATATTTTCACAGACACAAAAGGAGGGAATTGTGGGATGGCCTGGCTAAGTGGCTTAATAAATGTTTATTCTTGTCGCACCATGTGGTCATACTGGTTCTACCTTTGTTTGTTAAGATCGTAGAATGCAAAGTAGACTAGCCAAACTGGTTTTACAATTGATTTAAAAGATCGTGGAATGTAAGAAAGGCTAACTAGTTGGCCTTGCAATTGTTTGTTCGCCTCGCGAAATATAAGAAAGGCTGGCTGACAGGCTTTGCAATTGTTTCCTTGTATTGTGCGATGAAAAAAGGTTCAACTTCAGGAGTAACTGTCACTCTCCAGGTCATCCAGGGTCAAGTGCACACTTGAAAACTTTCATATTCGACCAAAACGTGCTTATCAGCGCATAAAAAGAACATTTGGTTGTACGCGGGAAGAACGGCAGCAGACAAAAAGGCTATTTAGAAAGGTATCACCACTACGCAGAAGATCGTCGGCTACTCTGCCCTCACTGGAAGACATTGCCAGCCCTCGTTACCTCAGCAGAGCCAGGGACATGATCAGGGACCCATGCCACCCTGGTCACAATCGGTTCTAGCTGCTGCTCTCTGGCAGACAGACGCTGTAAGTTTCCCACATCCGTTGGGACTCTAAACTTGGGGTAACACAACACAATCCCTTCTATGTAATAACTTCGGGTGAGGTAATATGAATAGACATTAGGTACAGGCAGACACTGTAAGTTTCCCACATCCTTTGGGACTCGAAACTTGGGGTAACACAACACAATCCCTTCAAAAAGTAATTGATCAGTGTCGGACAGTTGAGTATTTGTGCTGACATGTCACCCCAATCACAAAACTAAGATTGTTTATTCAGTCAGACAGTTGGGTGTTTATGCTGACATGTCAGCCATAAGGATGACTACGATGCTGTTATACTCACAAAAATGTATAAAATATGAACAAGCATTTGTAAAGATACTTTGTCTAATCTTACATGTTCCCCTGCTGCCAAACAAACTGACAGAGACACATAGTTACTGTGTATATAGTGTAAAATCGTCCAATTCAAGTAAGTTATCCATTTGGCATCATTCTCATGGCTAGAAATTAAGTTATAATGAAAACAATCATACTTGGCCAAAACGTGATTTTCAGGGCATGAAAGGTACATTAAGGCAATAAAAACTGAAAAGTTTCCCTGCTGCCAAACAAACTGTCAGAGACACAGTTGCTGTGTATATAGTGTAAAATCGTCCAATTCAAGTAAGTTTTTTATTTGGCATCGTTCTAAGTGATAGAAATTAAGTTACAATGAAAACTATCATACTTGGCCAAAACGTGATTATCAGGCCATGAAAAGCACATTAAGGCAATAAAAACTGAAACGTTCCCCTGCTGCCAAACATACTGTCAGAGACACATAGTTCCTGTGTGTATATAGTGTAAAATCATCCAATTCAAGTAAGTCTTTCATTGGCATCATTCTAGGTAATTCTGGAGCTATCTCCCACCATAAACAGTGTCCAAAACAGGCATTTTGCGATTAAAATAGTGGTTGTATTAGAACCAGGCCCAGGCGGTTCTGGTTGGTGTTTTTACCCAGAAATTGTGTCCAATGATGATAAGGATGTATTTTTGATTATTCTGAATAAAAATAATCATCTAGGGATGTTCAGAAGTTCTGTTATGCCCGAATCAATGACCTCAATTTGGGCACTTTATTTACAAGTGGTTGTTTAGAACCAGGCCCAGTCAGTTCTGGTTGGTGCTTTTACCCAGAATTAGTATCCATTGTGTGGGTAGATGTATTTTCACTATTCTGTCTAAAAATAAAGATCCAGGACAGTTCTGGGGCTATTTCCCACCATAAATAGTGTCCAAAACATGCATTTTGCGATACAAAATAGTGGTTGCATTATAACAGGGTCCAGTCCGTTCTGGTGGGTGTTTGTATACGGAACTTGTGTCCAATTATGATGGGGATGTATACTTGACTATTCTCTATTAAAAAATATCATCTAGGGATGTTCAGAAGTTCTTCTATGCCCGAATAAATGACCTCCATTTGGGCACTTTATTTTGCATGGTGGTTGTAGTAGAACCAAGCCGAGTCGGTTCTGGTTGGTGCTTTTACCCAGAGTTAGTTTTGATTGTGCAGGTGGATGTATTTTCACTATTCTGTCTAAAAATAAAGATCCAGGATAGTTTTAGGGGTATTTGCCACCATAAATAGTCTCCAAAACATGCATTTTGCGATAAAAAAATAGTAGTTGCATTATAACTGGGTCGTCTCGGTTCTGGTTGCTGTTTATATCCGAAACTTGTGTCCAAAGATGATGGGGATGTATATTTTACTATTCTGTTTAAACATAATTATGCAGGGATGTTTTGTGGCTTTTTTTTATACAAGAATCATAAACCTCCATCATGGATCGTTATTTTGCATGGTGGTTGAATTAGAACCGGGCCCAGTCGGTTCTGGTTGGTGCTTTTTACCAATAATTAGTGTCAATTGTGTTGATGGATGCATTTTCACTATTCTGTGTGAAATTAAAGATGCAGGGATGTTCAAGGAATATTTCCCACCGTCAAAAGTGTCCAAAACAGGCACTTTGCGATTAAAATAGTGATCCTATTTGAACCAGGCCCAGTCCCCGATGGGGATATATTTTTGATTATAATGTATAAAAATAATCATCTAGGGATCTTCAGAAGTTCTGTTATTCCCGAATCAATGACCTCCAATTGGGCACATTATTGACGGAGCTCACGACCATGATCCAGTGTGTGGCTCGGATGTGTCCCTCAAACACAAATACTGGTCAGTCTCATCCAAAATCGTAATGGCTCAGTTCCCTTGAGTGGGAGCGGCAAGGAACGCCCTGCATTTGAAGACCATTGAAGGCAGGTTCCGGGCCTGTGTCGGCGCATCAGTCAGGCTGGGTAGCCGCCATGGCCCAGGTGATTTTCCAGGGCTGCCCTGCTCTTGACGGAGTGGCCACCCAGCGGGGCTGTGTGTGTGCCATGGTGGGAGACTCGTGCTGCCCCTTCATCCCTGCCGGCATGTCCTGCTCGGTCCATGATGCCCTGCAGGCTATTAGGAACATGCAGAGAGCTGTGACCGGAGATTTGGTTCCACAACGAGGATGGCTTGACTGGTTCTTCTCTGGCTCATGGAAACAGCCACTTCAATATTTTGATATTTTCACAGACACAAAAGGAGGGAATTGTGGGATGGACTGGCTAACTGGCTTAATAATTAATTATTCTTGTCGCACCATACTGGTTTTACCTTTGTTTTTTTAAGATCTAGAATGCAAGGTAGACTAGCCAAACTGGTTTAACAATTGATTTAAAAGATCGTGGAATGTAAGAAAGACTAACTAGTTGGCCTTGCAATTGTTTGTTCGCCTCGCAAAATATAAGAAAGGCTGGCTAACAGGGTTTGCAATTGTTTCCTTGAATTGCGCGATGAAAAAGGGTTCAACTTCAGGAGTAACTGTCACTCTCCAGGTCATCCAGGGTCAAGTGCACACTTGGAAACTTTCATATTCGACCAAAATGTGCTTATCAGCGCATAAAAAGCACATTTGGTGGTACGCAGAAAAAACGGCAGCAGACAAAAAGGGCTATTTAGAAAGGTATCACCACTACGCAGAAGATCGTCGGCTACTCTGCCTTCACTGGAAGACATTGCCCTCGTGACATGATCAGGGACCCATGCCACCCTGGTCACAATCGGTTCCAGCTGCTGCTCTCTGGCAGACAGACGCTGTAAGTTTCCCACATCCGTAGGGACTCTAAACTTGGGGTAACACAACACAATCCCTTCTGTGTAATAACTTCGGGTGAGGTAATATGAATAGACACTAGGTACAAGGTGATCTGACACCTACATGCTGAATGAAGGTAAGTGAAAGACAGTGAGAGGTAAGTCATCCACTCAGGGGGTGGTGATGCAATTTATCCATAAAGGCAGAATTGTAAATTAAGAGTCTGGAGTCATAACTTGTAAAACTGTGTAAAACTGTCAAAGACACAAATGTCTCTCTCTATATAGTGTAATATCATCAAATTTTATAATTTAATAAGTTTTTAATTTGGCATCATTCTAATGGCTAGATATTAAGTTATAATGAAAACTATGATACTTAACCTAAACATGATTTTCAGCTCATGAAAAGCACATTCAGGCAATAAAAACTGAAATGTTCCCCTGCTGCCAAACAAACTGTCAGAGACACATAGTTAATGTGTATATAGTGTAATATCGTCTAATTCAAGTGAGTTTTTCATTTAGCATCATTCTAAGTGATAGAAAATAAGTTATAGTGAAAATTTTGATACTTGCCCAAAACGTGATTTTCAGCACATGAAACGCACGTTAAGGCAATAAAAACTGAAATTTTCCCCTGCTCTGAAACAAACTGCCAGAGGCACATAGTTACTGTGGATATAGTGTAAAATCGTCCAATTCAAGTAAGTTTTGCATTTAGCATCATTCAAAGTGATAGAAATTAAGTTATAGTGAAAACTATTATACTTGGCCAAAACGTGATTTTCAGCGCATGAAACGCACGTTAAGGCAATAAAAACTGAAATGTTCCCCTGCTGCGAAACAAACTGTCAGAGACACATAGTTACTGTGTATATAGTGTATAATTGTCCATTACAAGTAAGTTTTTCATTTGGCATCTTTCTAAGTGATAGAAATTAAGTTATAGTGAAAATTATGATACTTGGCCAAAACGTGATTTTCAGCGTATGAAACGCACGTTAAGGCAATAAAAACTGAGATGTTCCCCTGCTGCGAAACAAACTGTCAGAGACACATAGTTACTGTGTATATAGTGTACAATCGTCCAATTCAAGTAAGTTTTGCATAAAGCATCATTCCAAGTGATAGAAATTAAGTTATAGTGAAAATTATGATACTTGGCCAAAACCTGATTTTCAGCGCATGAAACGCACGTTAAGGCAATAAAAACTGAAATGTTCCCCTGCTCTGAAACAAACTGCCAGAGGCACATAGTTACTGTGGATATAGTGTAAAATCATCCAATTCAAGTAAATTTTGGATTTGGCATCATTCTAAGTGCTAGAAATTAAGTTATAGTGAAAACTATGATACTTGCCCAAAACGTGATTTTCAGCGCATGAAACGCACGTTGAGGCAATAAAAACTGAAATGTTCCCCTGCTGCGAAACAAACTGTCAGAGGCACATAGTTACTGTGTATATAGTGTAGAATCGTCCAATTCAAGTAAGTTTTGCATTTAGCATCAATCTACGTGATAGAAATTAAGTTATAGTGGAAATTATGATACTTGGCCAAAACGTGGTTTTCAGCGCATGAAACGCACGTTAAGGCAATAAAAACTGAAATGTTCCCCTGCTGCGAAACAAACAGTCAGAGACACATAGTTACTGTGTATATAGTGTATTATGGTCCAATTCAAGTAAGTTTTTCATTTAGCATCATTCTAAGTGATAGAAATTAAGTTATAGTGAAAACTATGATACTTGGCCAAAACGTGATTTTCAGCGCATGAAACGCACGTTAAGGCAATAAAAACTGAAATGTTCCCCTGCTGCGAAACAAACTGTCAGAGACACATAGTTACTGTGTATATAGTGTATAATTGTCCGATTCAAGTAAGTTTTTCATTTGGCATCTTTCTAAGTGATAGAAATTAAGTTATAGTGAAAATTATGATACTTGGCCAAAACGTGATTTTCAGCGCATGAAACGCACGTTAAGGCAATAAAAACTGCAATGTTCCCCTGCTGCGAAACAAACTGTCAGAGGCACATAGTTATTGTGTATATAGTGTAAAATCGTCCAATTCAAGTAAGTTTTGCATTTAGCATCATTCTAAGTGATAAAAATTAAGTTATAGTGAAAACTATGATACTTGGCCAAAACGTGATTTTCAGCGCATGAAACGCACGTTAAGGCAATAAAAACTGAAATGTTCCCCTGCTGCGAAACAAACAGTCAGAGACACACAGTTACTGTGTATATAGTGTATTATCGTCCAATTCAAGTAAGTTTTTCATTTAGCATCATTCTAAGTGATAGAAATTAAGTTATAGTGAAAACTATGATACTTGGCCAAAACGTGATTTTCAGCGCATGAAACGCACGTTAAGGCAATAAAAACTTAAATGTTCCCCTGCTGCGAAACAAACTGTCAAAGACACATAGTTACTGTGTATATAGTGTATAATTGTCCGATTCAAGTAAGTTTTTCATTTGCCATCTTTCTAAGTGATAGAAATTAAGTTATAGTGAAAATTATGATACTTGGCCAAAACGTGATTTTCAGCGCATGAAACGCACGTTAAGCAATAAAAACTGCAATGTTCCCCTGCTGCGAAACAAACTGTCAGAGGCACATAGTTATTGTGTATATAGTGTAAAATCGTCCAATTCAAGTAAGTATTTCATTTAGCATCATTCTGAGTGATAGAAATTAAGTTATAGTGAAAATTGTGATACTTGGCCAAAACGTGATTTTCAGCACATGAAACGCACGTTAAGGCAATAAAAACTGCAATGTTCCCCTGCTGCGAAACAAACTGTCAGAGGCACATAGTTATTGTGTATATAGTGTAAAATCGTCCAATTCAAGTAAGTTTTGCATAAAGCATCATTCTAAGTGATAGAAATTAAGTTATAGTGAAAATTATGATACTTGGCCAAAACGTGATTTTCAGCGCATGAAACGCACGTTAAGGCAATAAAAACTGAAATGTTCCCCTGCTGCGAAACAAACTGTCAGAGGCACATAGTTACTGTGTATATAGTGTAAAATCGTCCCATTCAAGTAAATTTTGCATTTAGCATCATTCTAAGTGATAGAAATTAAGTTATAGTGAAAATTATGATACTTGGCCAAAACGTGATTTTCAGCGCATGAAACGTAC
Source organism: Stigmatopora nigra (assembly GCF_051989575.1). Lineage (NCBI taxonomy): Eukaryota > Metazoa > Chordata > Actinopteri > Syngnathiformes > Syngnathidae > Stigmatopora > Stigmatopora nigra. The sequence continues at coordinate 720,466 of NC_135525.1, read as the reverse complement.
GTTAAGGCAATAAAAACTGAAATGTTCCCCTGCTGCGAAACAAACTGCCAGAGGCACATAGTTACTATGTCTATAGTGTAAAATCATCCAATTCAAGTAAGTATTGCATTTAGCATCATTCTAAGTGCTAGAAATTAAGTTATAGTGAAAACTATGATACTAGGCCAAAACGTGATTTTCAGCGCATGAAACGCATGTTAAGGCAATAAAAACTGAAATGTTCCCCTGCTGCGAAACAAACTGTCAGAGGCACATAGTTACTGTGTAAATAGTGTATAATTGTCCAATTCAAGTAAGTTTTTCATTTTGCATTATTCTAAGTGCTAGAAATTAAGTTATAGTGAAAACTATGATACTTGGCCAAAACGTGATTTTCAGCGCATGAAATGCACATTAAGGCAATAAAAACTGAAATGTTCCCCCGCTGCGAAACAAACTGTCAGTGACACATAGTTACTGTGTATATAGTGTATAATCGTCCAAATTAAGTAGGTTTTTCATTTGATATCATTCTAAGTGATGGGAGTTAGGGTTAGGGTTAGGGTTAGAGTTAGAGTTAGGGTTAGGGTTAGGTTAAGTTAAGTTAAGTTAAGTTATAGTGAAAACTATGATACTTGGCCAAAACGTGATTTTCAGCGCATGAAACGCACATTAGGGCAAAAAAACTGAAATGTTTGTTAGGTCTGACAATACAACTTCAGGAGCAGGCTAAGAAAGAGTGAGATAAATTTAAATAGAAAATATGTATTACCAGACTGCAAAGTGGACAGTGAGAGTTCCTACAGTGGGGTCCTGTTCACTGCGATGTTACTGCAACTCTAGTCGAATGACCAGTGAGTGTGTCTTAAATACAGGCAAAACTGACAGTTGTCCCTAAGACTTTGGACAGATACGTTTCAGTCATTTGCAGGGCAACAAGTAATTGATTAGTGTCGGGCCTGGAATCTGTAGTCAATTGTTTCCAGACGTAGGGTGTTCTTCGCTGTTCCTACCCTGGGGAACACCGCCATCATGATTTTGGAGGAGACTGACCATTGTTTGTATTAGAGGGGGACATCCGAGCCCCAAACTGAATCATGGGGGAAGAAATCCAAGCTCCGTCGTTGACGCCTGGTGGGTAGATGTGGGTTGGCGTCGACAGTTGGAATCGAGTCTGCTGTTAGAACGTACGTGTGGTCGGATGCAGATGTAGGGACACAGAGCCCAGTTGTATTGGTGGGGATGATCATATACACTTGCCATTCGCAGAGCCACCATATTTGGTCCAGTACTGTCCATGATTGGGAAGGAATGTGTCTGATCTCGGCACACCTGGTGACGTGAACTTGGTCTAAAGGGGTCTTCGGATCCGGTCCGCTGAAGTTGAAACAGGATGGATAACAGTCTGTTCGGTTGTTGCACTGGACATACGTTGCGGTATTGACTGTAGCTGCTAATGGTACTGCGACCATGGTATGTAGGCGGTCGAGCTTTGCTGGAAGGATTCTCTCAAATTACCCAGAATACAGTTGTAGGTGAGGTTGGCGAGTTCTTCGTTGTGTCGGTTGGCCCATAGCTGTGTTTGGGCTACGGCAGTAGGCAAGAGGGAACAGACATAACAACTCATTGGTTGTGGCGCGGGCTGTGAGTGCGGTGTATCTGTACCAACTGTTCCTCATCATCAGGTTGTAGTCGTTTTCTTCCTGTGTTTGGACATGGGCGAGATTAAGGTGTATCTACTCAGGCTTAGGTGTTCCTGCCGGACAGATTTTGAGTAGGCGTGTGGCGGATGGTTGTACGAAGGGGTTCACACCAATCACTTTGGGGACCATGGCTGGACTAGTAGTGCGGATGGTGATAGTAAAGAGGGGGCCTTTTCCTGGTCGGTCCGGTCGGAGGCATAGGTTGATGCAGCCTTTTTGTTGGATATTGGTCGTAAGGTCTAGCATATGTTTACCATCTTTGATGGTGGTGGCTAACTTGGTGAAGTTAGCGGTCATGGTGGTAGCTTCTTTGGAAAGGGGCCATGTGATGGTTTTGTAGCCTGTATGGAGGAGGACCTGGTCCAAGGTGTCTGGCCAGACCACTCAGACTCTGGGAGCTTGTAGGTACCAATAAAAATAACTGGAGTCAGTCCTGTGTAATCCCAAGTGAGTAAACTGTAGGTTGAGCAAAGGGACTTGAACGACGATTGGTGTCTTGGTTAATGGGATGCAGATCTGGGGGCCCCTGATCGTTTCCTGAACCAGCTAGTGGGGCATTCTCCTCCAGTGGGAGTGTACCAAGGTTCTGGTACGTTCCCCCCATGTGGTTGAACACAGAGCGGGGATGATGATGGCCAAAATCACACGGTGAGGTCCATTCCAACGTGGAGAAGACCAGCACTTTCTTTTTATCACCTTGACGAGTACCAGGTCTCCTGGGGACAGGACCTCCTCTGTGGGAGACAGAGAAGATGTCGGCAGATTATTTCCCATTCATCACAGTTCTTTCTTCGAACATTTTGCATAACCACTTAGTGAGGGAATCTGTTTCTCCTTTCTCTTCTACCACCAGATCTTTTTCCCACATTGTTAAGTGGAAGGGTCTGTCGTTCACTGCCTCAAATGGTGTGCATCCCTGTGCTGTTGGAATGATTCTCATGTACGTTTCTACCAGGCTCAGGCATTCTTGCCATGGTTTTCCTGTGTCTTCCATGGTTTTTCTGAGTCTGAGTTTTACTGTTCTAATGGTTTGTTCGACGAGTCCAGCACTTTGGTTCAGTTTGATAAAATCCATGTTCAGAAGCTCGAAGGGATATGTTCCTGTTTGCCTTGTTCCATGCTTGGGTCGTTCGTTGCCTTGAGAGTTGTGTCTACAGCAGTTCAGACAGTTTCTGCCAAAAAAAATGAAGTTTGGAGACCTCTGGGAACATGCATTGTTTGTTGTACTGTACTGATCATCCCTCCTGTTGAGACATGGCTCCTCCCATGGCTCAATTTGGCAATTACTTCAAACAATGATCGTGTCACGCATGGCTTCTTTTCTACTGCATAGAGTCCGTTCTTGTGTTGAGTGGCTCCTTCCTTTTCCCATTGCAGTTTCTCTTTTTCTGGGGAATGATTTTGCATTTCTCTTAGGAATTCAGCAGGGATTGGGCTGTGTCTTTCCACCGTCACGTCTTGTTCTAGAAATAGTCTACAAGCCTCTGTCAGTGCCACTATTTCTGCGGCTTGTGCAGACCAGTCGCCGGGGAGTCGTCTTGTCTTGAGGTTGTCTTTTTGAGTCACCACGGCATATACGTTGTGATTTTCTCCATCCAGGGTTTTTGATGATGATCCATCCCCATAGGCAATGTGTCCGGGGGCAATGGGATGTCCATTAGGTCAGTTGCATATACGTGGTTAATTATGATTCGTTGAGTGGTGAAGAATATGACATATTTTACTCATTCTTTTTAGTATAGCTGTTTCATTTTGATATCATATTTTACTCATTCTTTTTAGTATAGCTGTTTCATTTTGATATCACATTTTACTCATTCCTTTTGTTGTGGCGGTCTTGTTTTAGAGTCGCCACTGGTTCCCAACTCAAATACAATATGAACAGAAGGATGGGTCTGAGACTCCTCAACTATAATGTTAACAAAAGGCTCTTCCTGAGATTCTTATTTCAAGGTGGGATCCACACAGATAAGAGACCAGATGGAGGACTTCAAAGGGCAGAGGAACAAAGAGCAGGGCGGAGGGTCGGGACTTTATAGAACCAGCGGAGACAGAGGTCTGGATGATGTGGATTCAAGGCTGGAAGATGTGGAGCCCAGAGAAACCCCCCCTCACAGCAGCCCGGGACCAGCCCACATCTCATTAATAATCAGCGAATGAATATGCATTTTTGTTTGACTATAACTGGGCAAACGCGGGTTTGGACAATGTCTTTTCCATCCTCCACTTTGGGACATCAACACTCAGCGGGCTTATTCTGTGGAAGGGAGACCCGGAGCTCTGTATAAATCAATTTGAATGGAATAAATCATCTGTGGATAAACTCGCTCAACCCTGGTTTGTCTCCTCCGATGCTGAACACGCTCCATTGTTAGACTGGAGACTACAGAGTTAAGGAATTGGAGTCAGGTAAAATATTTATAGTCTAACAGTTTTGGTGACCCTGTCCGTGAGTCGGTTGCGTAGACAGATAGGGGTTAAGGCCGATAACTCCGTCCGTGAACCAGGGAGGAGACTGCGTAGACATATGGGTTAAGGCCAGCCGCGGACTCTAAAACACGTCGGCGAACGTGGAGTCGCGGTTATCGAAACACGTCAGCGAACGTGGGAATAAGGAAAAGTTAAACACGTCAGCGAACGTGGGAATAAGGAAAAGTTAAAACACGTCAGCGAACGTGGGAATAAGGAAAAGTTAACCACGTCAGCGAACGTGAGGGCACGCCGGCGAGCGTGAGACCTTTCTCTTGGGACTTCTCCGACAGGCGCCTGATCAACTGAAAGGTAAGCAGAATACCTATTACTGAAACATTAAAATTCTGCTATTGGATTTTTAAATTATGGAGAAGTGACTATAGAAAGGGGATATCGGGAATAGGAGATTCCGAAAAGGTTGTAATATACCTAGAGTCGGAATTAATGACGATCCCAGAACGGTCGTTTTGAGATAGAGAAAACGGTCGTAAGAAACAAAGGAACAAGAGATTCCGGAAAGAGTTGTATGCAGGAGTTATTTTAAAGTCTTCAGCAGGGAAACGACTGGGTCCACAGATGTTTGATTCCTAGAATTGATTCTAAAAAAAAAAAAAAAAAAGTAACAATAATTCCTAGAATTGAACATACTAAAATTCCAAATTTATCCGGAGACTTGATATAGATTGAATTGGTGAAAATGGAAGGATGTGAGAGTGCGGGAGAATGTGGAGAATGGAATGAATTGACAATTTTGTATGCAGATGTGGAAGCACAGGTTCTGAGTGGTGTTCAAGTTAAAAAACAACCAAAAATAAGACGCGAGTTGGTGAAACAATTTAGTACTTTAAAAGAAAATGTACATTTTGTAGGTCAAAAGCATGAATGGAATATGAATAACTTGTCCATTGCTTTGCGAAAAGTAGAGCGTGACGTCACAGCTAAGGAGGTGGAACTCCGAAGGAGAAAAGAGGAGGTGTGGAGGTAGAGGCGGGGGTCGATACTGAGAAAGGAGGAGGAGTTGGAACAGCATAGATTGGCAATACACAACCTGGTAATTGCGTCAATAGCTTTGGCTGCGGTGAGGGCCCCCACCCAGATCGAACCAACTTTGACTCTTGTACCTTCAGCGCCTCCACTGAATAATAAAGCTCCATTAAAACCTCACGGTATACCCATACAAGCACCAATAGTGACTTTAGGTGGATGATTGATCCTTGACGTTGAGAATGAGGAGGAAGCTATGTCCTCCGAGGCAAAAGGCCTCATAGGAAAAGCATGTAATCTTGAACACGCGATAGATAGGACAGAACGATCCAGAGTTGACTTGACTGACCGAGAGGACAATGATGAAAAAGAAATGACCAAAGGGACTCGACAGAAAAATGAAATAAAGAAAGGTAGGAAAAAAGGAAAAGATGACTTGACTGACAATCGTATACTGTTTGAGGACGCGAATCGACAATCAGACTATAACTCAGATAATGATTCAGACATTGCAGGTGAACAGGAGAATGAGAGTGTGGACATGTATAAACAGGCTCTACCAGATTTGGGATCTCATTACGCCCTTCGCCCACGTAACAATGGGGCAAAAGAGACACCAGACAAGACTGCCGCGCCAAAACCAAAGCCCAGCGCAAAGCGGGTACAAGCTACATCTGGAGGTATGTATCCCCTCTGCCCTCAGGGAGCAGAAATGATATTTGAACCTCTTGGTCTTAGAGATGTGGCTACATTGGCTGACCAACTCCCTCCAATGGCGAATGGAGGAAGTACATGGCTGATGAAGTTTTTGGCCCTAATGAGCGGACAGAATTGTGCGCTTGGTGACATGAGACAGGCCATATCAGCTTCCTGCTCTCATCATCAATTACAAATGATAGAGGAGGAAGCAGAAACTATCAGGTACCCACACGAAACCCCATTGTCCCAGGTATCGGGCGCCTTATTTACGGCAATTAAAAATACCTTCCCAAGATCCCATGACATGGCTCCAACCGTGTTTCCATACATCGATGGAGTGGGAGGTCCGGTACACTATGAAAAGTGCATTAATGCCTGGATAGATAGTACCGGCCGACACCCATCGGGCAGATTAGATAATATCCTCTTATTCCGAACAGCTGTTGTCGAGGGTCTTCCAGAACCTGTGAAAAAGGAGTTGAAAAAGGACCCTGACTTGTTGACTGGTGATGAACCAAGGTTTAAACGTCACCTGTCTCACCATTGTAAGATGTATGATAACGAGAAGGTAAAAGAAAAAGCCGAGTCGCTAAATATGAATTCTGCTCTGGTAAAATTACAACTTTCCAAATTTTATAGTGAATCCAAAAAATCTAAACAGGAAAAGACAAACCAATCTGCCCAGATGTTCCAGGGCCATGGTCGGGCTCGAGATGGTGGTCAGTTCCATGATGGATACGGTGGTCGCAGGGGTGGTTTCTCTGGTGGCCGGGGAAAAGGGTACTCGAGACCGGGCCAACAAGACAACTGTTTTACATGTGGCCGTCCTGGACACTGGAGACATGAGTGTCCCAGTCAGCGACAGTACCCGCGGCAACCCCCAACACAACAGGGGGGGCCACCACATCAACAGCGGCCCACGCGCGGAGGAGCAAGAGGCACTGGCAGACCATGGCGGTCAAAGCAGCCAGCTCAGTCAACTGGACAATATTACCAGGGTGGAGATGATCCTCACAGTCCATGGGATCCTCCACACTCCGAATAGGGGTGCCCGAGAGGCTCGGTAAGCAGGGGAACGGCAGACCCAATGCTTCATATGAGAATCAAGGGCGTCCAAACATCAGCTTTGGTGGAAACGGGAGCAACATACTCATCTTTGAACATGCCGCTCACAGCCGGTTGTCTCTCCTCTTCAACCATAACTTTGGTCGGCTTCTCGGGATCTCCTCAAGCTCTGCCTATTACCAGACCGCTGCAAACGGAAATACCCCACCTAAAACAGACTCTATTTCATTCCTACATCCATTCACCCCAAACACCTGTGAATTTAATGGGAAGAGACTTGTTGATGTCTATTGGAGCTACCATCTTATGTGGGCCGGATGGCCTCACAGTGACTTTACCAAATGGTGCAAAGATTCCGTGTTCGCAACCAGTACGAACATGTGGACAATGGTTGATGTGTCCCTTGCAACAAGACACCGAGGTAGCAACAATCTATTGGTCATGTCTTGAGCCTGAAACTCCGGCCACTGGGGGACTGTTGTTTGTTTATCACCAGTGGAAATCATTCATTGATTCACTCCGGCCTTACCATCCGCCCAAGGATGACTTTCATTGTACTTTGTTTTATGACACAGAAGATGACTTAGTCTATCGAGACCGTTTTCAGAAAGTTCTTGGAACACCCTGGCAATTGAAATCCACCAAAATATTGTGGGTCCAGAAGGCGTAGCTTCATATGTTGATTTGGACGAATCGCAAAATGTGTGGTACAAAATGTCGGATACAGCCGACCCCCACATTTCTTTGGCTCTGTCTCATGGTCACGAAGCTCGTCAACTCGGTCCCATGGTCAAGAAAAACTTCTTAAAGTCACTGACTGGCAGTCCACTGACCTACCAGGGCTGACTTATTCCAAATTGCATGACTCTTATCAGGTTGACCCACATGCCCCATTGATAAACTCCTCCATTTTGGAGGAACAAATCTTGACTCGAGAACATGGTAGGGAATTGACTGATCACCACCAGACAGAGGAGGTACTGAAAACTATTCCGGACACATTGTGGTCATCAGGACCATTTGATGTAGGACATTGTGTTAAAATTCCACCTGTAATGTTAAAAATAGATGAGAGTGCCATCATCCACAGGCCACAATATAGATGGACTCCAGATGCGGACAAAGGTATGGAAGACACTCTAGGTGGACTGTGGGACGCAGGTGTGATAGAACTTTCTAACTCACGATGGAACACGGCATTGCGACCAGTACTTAAGGCGGATGGACAGAGTTACCGTATGGCACATGACCTTAGACCTGTGAACGACGCGACGCTGACTCCGATCCTACCAGTACCCGACCCCCATAGAATGTTGACTTCGCTCAGTCCAGTGTATCAATGGTTTACTTGTATTGATCTAGCTAACGCCTTTTTCTGTGTACCTTTGCATTCTTCAGCCAGACAGTACTTTGCGTTCACCTATCGTGGTGTCCACATGCAGTATCAGCGCCTGCCACAAGGGTTTAAAAACTCACCTGGTATTTTTAATCAGTGTCTGAAGGACCTGTTACAAGACCTAACGTTACCTGAAAACTCTGTTCTTTTACAGTATGTGGATGACCTTTGCATTGCGACAACCACTTCTGAAATCTGTCTGGCGGTCACTAAGATGGTCCTGCTAAAACTTCATAATATTGGTTTCAAAGTGTCAAAGAAGAAGCTTCGGTGTTGTCGAAGAGAAGTAACTTTTCTAGGCCGTGTTGTGTCAGCCAAAGGACTGTCCATGTCACCTGAACATCGAAAAACCATTTTGTCTCATTCCAGGCCCCAAACCGTCAAAGACATGTTGTCATTTCTGGGTCTCTGTGGCTACAGTAGGACCTATATACCATGTTATGTGGACAAGACACATACACTTCGCGTTCTGGTAAAAGACAAAGGTGTTAAGAATCTTAGAGCACAACTTGATTGGACGAAAGAAGCAGATGAAACCTTTGTGTCTCTGGTTCAAGAACTGGCCTCTGCGGCTGCCCTGGCCAACCCTGATTTCGACAAACCTTTTCATCTTGATGTGTCTAACTCGGCGACTACAGTAAATGCTGTCTTATTTCAGAAGGTTTCGACGACTAGGCGGGTATTGATGTATTGTAGCGTAACACTAGATGGTGTTGAGCTTCGTCAACCAGAGTGTACTCGTTATGCAGCAGGGCTCGCTAAAGTGCTTCTTAAAACAGCTCATACAGTGATGGGACATCCCATATATGTTCTGACTGATCATGGGGTATCGGCGTATGTGGCTTCATCAGCATTTACCTTATCATCACTTCGACAGTCTAGACTTTTACGTATTCTCACAGCTCCAAACATCAATTACGTTCACACAGGTATCAATATGGCGGATAACATTCAGCTAGGACCACATGAATGTGCTATGAGGGTTAATCACCAAAGGTACGTTCGGCCTGATCTCAATACTAAACCGCTTACATTTGGTCGCATCATGTTTACAGATGGTTGTTGTTGGAGAGACCATTCAGGACGTCTCCGTGCGGCGGCTGCCGTAGTGGAGAGCAAGGGGGATGACTTCGTGCCTTGTGCATCTTCTATACAGACCACTAACCAGTCTGCCCAAGCGGCTGAACTGTTGACACTCTGTTTGGCCTTGGAGACCGCAACAGGTCATCCAGTTACTATTTATAGTGACTCGGCTTATGCCGTTTCGGCCGCTGTCATTGACCTCCCTGAATGGGAACGCAATGCTTACACCACGGCCAAAGGTCGAATCATTGCACACAAAGATATCATTTTGCGTTTGCGCGAAGCCATGTTACTTCCGTCTCAATTGGCGATTGTTAAAGTTCCTGGTCACTCCAAATCTACACCGTTTGCATCTAGGGGTAATCATGCGGCTGATCAATTAGCAAAATCAATAGCGGGGTACGGGGTAGATAATCCTTCTAATATGGTTGTATTGACATCGGACCACCACCACTCAGAGCCGGTGCATGAGAGTTTGTCTGTGGATGTGATTCTGGAAGCCCAGCAGTCTGCTTCTCCGGAGGAACGGACTGTGTGGGCGCATGCGGGTGCTGTGAAACGTGTGGAGGCATAGTGCTTTGCAAAAACATTGGCTTTCCCCACATTGGTGGTGTAGAGGCGGCCGTTGTGTTGCAAGGACTCAGTGAGCGCGCAGTTATCGGGTGATCCGCTGAGAGTGCGGATCAAACGCCACGTTTTGCTGGTGTCCGGGTTGAACTCCAGCTCCTCCAATAGGGCAGCCCACTTTGCTTCCTTGGCCGACCGGGTGAGTGAGTTCACTTTCCTGCAAGCGGCCAGCCAGTCTTCTCTGTGGGTGCTTATGGAGCGGCGTAGGCGATTGCGGTCTTTGATAGCAGATCTCACGTCATCCGACATCCAGGTATTGCTCGTCTTGCCTCTCCGGGATTTGCCAACGACGCGCTTCCCCACCTCCTTCAACAGGGTCGTGAAGCGGGAGAGGCGGTTGGTCAGCGGCGGGGGCGTGTTGGTTCCAAAACTCAGTACTGCATCTTCTACGTCTTGAGTGAAGGTTGCCCAGTCGACGTCTTTGTGGTTCCACCGTGCCGTTGGTAGGGGCGGGCACGACGGGCGGACGACACAGGCCACTGAGATGGACAAGGGTAGGTGGTCGGATCCAAGGTCCTCATCAACAGTCCATTCGGCATGGTTGGCGAGCCGCGGGTGGGCAAAGGTGAGGTCGGGTGTGCTAAGCCCGCCGGTGCTTCGGTTCACCCTTGTTGCCGACCCGTTGTTAAGGAGTGTGATGGAGTTCCTCAGCAGCCAGTCCTCGATGTCGGCCCCACGCTTGTCGCTTGGCTGGTTGTAGTCCCAGAGGCCGGAGTGTGCGTTTAGGTCACCGCCGATGATCACGTCGGTGTTCGCCCCGATCCAGGTGAGGTCCAGTTCGGAATTTGGTCCCGGATCTTGGCATGGGGGTGCGTAGAGGTTGTGCACCGTCAGCCAGCGGTGCCGGGTCACACGTACCTTGATCGTGGACGACTCCAGGAGGCCCCCGCAGGGAGGCGCCCAGGTTCATGAAGGAGAGGTCGTCTTTGATCAGGGTCATGAGTCCGCCCCCGGGTTGGTCTTTGGGGCGGTCGGCACGGACGACAGCACACCCCGGGAAGGTCGGGGTGGAGTCTTTGGCCCGCAGCTTGGTTTCCTGGATCAAGCAAATGTCGTACTTGCCTTCGACCATCCGCTTTTCCAGCTCGGCAGACTTTGTCTTCACGCCGTCAGCGTTCCACTGCAAGATGCGCAGCGTGGATCTCTTGGCTACGTCGGGGATGTCCGTCTTTGGTTTTGGGAAGGGTAGGAGGGGGTTTGGGGGGTTTGGTTGGGGTTGGGAGGTAACTGGTGTCGGGGTGGTGGCACATTGTGGGCAGGACCAGGTGTCAGATGGCCTCATAGTTGCCGCAGCATCACGGGTAGTGCCTGAGCAGGACCGGTGGTAGGGGGCTCTGCAGACTCGACAGGTGAGGGGCTGGGTCGTCTTGGCGATGGTACGCTGGCAGCCGGTGCATTTCACTTTGTGCTGGGAGTCAGACAGGGGTTGAACTGCAAGGCCGGCCGCAACGCGGCCGGCGACTGTCTCGATTCGGGGCCTGTGCAGTGGGCATCTCCATGGGGACGCCTCGGGGGTTTCTCCACGGCAGCGCGTTCCGCGGTGGGTCGCTCCACAACTGGTTTCCGCGCAAGCAAGGAAGCGGATCCCAGTCTTGAATGCCTTGTTGCAGAAGCAACAAATCCGCCCTCCTGATGGGAAGGGCCGGGAGGTTGGCCTCCGTGGGCCACGCACCTCCAAGGGCCGGTCTGCAACCGCCGGGAGAGGCCGCTGCAGGCCGACTGTTTGTGGCATAGGGCGGGGCAGGTAGGGGCGGAGCAATGGAGCGGAGGTTGGCCGCGACGGATCGGACGGCGGCAGTGGTGGCAATGTCCGTCAGGTCCCGGGTTCGTTTCGACATCTCCGGCAAGGAGGCGGGTGGCCAGTGCCAGATACCAGGCCCCCTATCTCAAAAAGGGGAGGGGGGGAGACTCCAGGGTCTCGGTGGCGCCAGCTCCCTGACCGGGCCGATGGTCCGAGTCGTCGGGTGCGCGCCTGACGAAGCACATTCGCCCAGAGGTCTGGTTGAATGGAAGGGGCCACAAAGAGGCTGTGCTTGTTCCCTTCCATTGACTGTAGCTGCTAATGGTACTGCGACCATGGTATGTAGGCGGTCGAGCTTTGCTGGAAGGATTCTTTCAGATTACCCAGGATACAGTTGTAGGTGAGGTTGGCGAGTTCTTCGTTCTGTCGGTTGGACCATAGCTGTGGTTGGGCTACGGCAGTAGGCATGAGGGAACAGACATAACAACTCATTGGTTGTGGCGCGGGCTGTGAGTGCGGTGTATCTGTACCAACTGTTCCTCATCATCGGGTTGTAGTCGTTTTCTTCCTGTGTTTGGACATGGGCGAGAATAAGGTGTATCTACTCAGGCTTAGGTGTTCCTGCCGGACAGATTTTGAGTAGGCGTGTGGCGGATGGTTGTACGAAGGGGTTCACACCAATCACTTTGGGGACCATGGCTGGACTAGTAGTGCGGATGGTGATAGTAAAGAGGGGGCCTTTTCCTGGTCGGTCCGGTCGGAGGCATAGGTTGATGCAGCCTTTTTGTTGGATATTGGTCGTGAGCTCTAGCATATGTTTACCATCTTTGATGGTGGTGGCTAACTTGGTGAAGTTAGCGGTCATGGTGGTAGCTTCTTTGGAAAGGGGCCATGTGATGGTTTTGTAGCCTGTATGGAGGAGGACCTGGTCCAAGGTGTCTGGCCAGACCACTCAGACTCTGGGAGCTTGTAGGTACCAATAAAAATAACTGGAGTCAGTCCTGTGTAATCCCAAGTGAGTAAGCTGTAGTTTGAGCAAAGGGACTTGAACGACGATTGGTGTCTTGGTTAATGGGATGCAGATCTGGGGGCCCCTGATCGTTTCCTGAACCAGCTAGTGGGGCATTCTCCTCCAGTGGGAGTGTACCAAGGTTCTGGTACGTTCCCCCCATGTGGTTGAACACAGAGCGGTGATGATGATGGCCAAAATCACACGGTGAGGTCCGTCCCAACGTGGAGAAGACCAGCACTTTCTTTTTATCACCTCGACGAGTACCAGGTCTCCTGGGGACAGGACCTCCTCTGTGGGAGACAGAGAAGATGTCAGCAGATTATTTTGCATTCATCACAGTTCTTTCTTGGAACATTTTGCATAACCACTTAGTGATGGATTCTGTTTCTCCTTTCTCTTCTACCACCAGATCTTTTTCCCACATTGTTAAGTGGAAGGGTCTGTCGTTCACTGCCTCAAATGGTGTGCATCCCTGTGCTGTTGGAATGATTTTCATGTACGTTTCTACCAGGCTCAGGCATTCTTGCCATCGTTTTCTGTGTCTTCCATGGTTTTTCTGAGTCTGAGTTTTACTGTTCTAATGGTTTGTTCGACGAGTCCAGCACTTTGGTTCAGTTTGATGAAATCCATGTTCAGAAGCTCGAAGGGATATGTTCCTGTTTGCCTTGTTCCATGCTTGGGTCGTTCGTTGCCTTGAGAGTTGTCTCTACAGCAGTTTAGACAGTTTCTGCAAAAAAAATTGAAGTAAGTTTGGAGACCTCTGGGAACATGCATTGTTTGTTGTACTGTACTGATCATCCCTTCTGTTGAGACATGGCTCCTCCCATGGCTCAATTTGGCAATTACTTCAAACAATGATCGTGTCACGCATGGCTTGTTTTCTACTGCATAGAGTCCGTTCTTGTGTTGAGTGGCTCCTTCTGTTTCCCATTGCAGTTTCTCTTTTTCTGGGGCATGATTTTGCATTTCTCTTAGGAATTCAGCAGGGATTGGGCTGGTCTTTCCACCGTCAAGTCTTGTTCTAGGAATAGTCTACGTGCCTCTGTCAGTGCCACTATTTCTGCGGCTTGTGCAGACCAGTCGCCGGGGAGTCGTCCTGTCTTGAGGTTGTCTTTTTGAGTCACCACGGCATATACGTTGTGTTTTTCTCCATCCAGGGTTTTTTATGATGATCCATCCCCATAGGCAATGTGTCCGGGGGGCAATGGGTTGTCCATTAGGTCATTTGCATATACGTGGTTAATTATGATTCGTTGAGTGGTGAAGAATATGACATATTTTACTCATTCTTTTTAGTATAGCTGTTTCATTTTGATAACATATTTTACTCATTCTTTTGAGTATAGCTGTTTCATTTTGATATCATATTTTACTCATTCTTTTTAGTATAGCTGTTTCATTTTGATATCACATTTTACTCATTCCTTTTGTTGTGGCGGTCTTGTTTTAGAGTCGCCACTGGTTCCCAACTCAAATACAATATGAACAGAAGGATGGGTCTGAGACTCCTCAACTATAATGTTAACAAAAGGCTCTTCCTGAGATTCTTATTTCAAGGTGGGATCCACACTGATAAGAGACCAGATGGAGGACTTCAAAGGGCAGAGGAACAAAGAGGAGGGCGGAGGGTCGGGACTTTATAGGACCAGCGGAGACAGAGGTCTGGATGATGTGGATTCAAGGCTGGAAGATGTGGAGCCCAGAGAAATCCCCCTCACAGCGGCCCTGGACCAGCCCACATCTCATTATTAATCAGCGAATGAATATGCATTTTTGTTGGACTATAACTGGGCAAACGCGGGTTTGGACAATGTCTTTTCCATCCTCCGCTTTGGGACATCAACACTCAGCGGGCTTATTCTATGGGAGGGAGACCCGGAGCTCTTTATGAATCAATTTGAATGGAATAAATCATCTGTGGATAAACTCGCTCAACCCTGGTTTGTCTCCTCTGATGCTGAACACGCTCCATTGTTAGACTGGAGACTACAGAGTTAAGGAATTGGAGTCAGGTAAAATATTTATAGTCTAACAGTGGGCAACTGTGAGAATTGGTTTAACCACTTGTCGTCCGGTCTCCCATGAACTTCAGGGTGACATGTAATGGCCATGTTTGTTGTTCCTGTCCTGGGGCTGCTGGGCAGATATCTTCAGACTGTTCTCTTAGACTTTCAGCTACCTTGGCAGAATCATTCCCGACAATGTCGAGAGAGTAGAAGCTGTTAGATGTGGTGGTGTGGAAGATATTTTTGGTCTGTAATTCCCTGGGTCGGAGGCCATTTTGGGTGGCCACTAGGCTTAGCCCAAGCTGGACCATGATATCTCGTCCCGGTAACTCTCCGATTTTCATTTTGCAGTCTGACAATAAACCCATCCCTTTTGTTGCTTTCTGACCCATATTAATCACTTACTTAATAGTTTAAACAACAATTATTTTCTAAATTACCCGAAATTGATCTCCACTTTGTGATTAACCCAATATCTCTGAACACACAAAGACCAAAAGTCCCTGACTTTGTCTTGGTTAAGTCCCTGACTCTATTAACAGACCAAGACTATAAAGCCCTTGCTAATTCTTGTTCTACTTTCATTGGTCCCGGACCAATTGGTTTATTACCAGACTGCAAAGTGGACAGTGAGAGTTCCTACAGTAGGGTCCTGTTCAACGCGATGTTCCTGAAACTCTAGTCGAATGACCATTGTGTGTGTCTTAAATACAGGAAAAACTGACAGTTGTCACTAGGACTTTGGACAGATACATTTCAGTCATTTGCAGGGCAAAAAGTAATTGATCAGTGTCAGACAGTTGAGTATTTGTGCTGACATGTCACCCCAATCACAAGACTAGGATTGTTTATTCAGTCAGACAAGTGGGTGTTTATGCTGACATGTCAGCCGTAAGGATGACTACAATGCCGTTATACTCACAAAAACGTATACAATATGAACAAGCATTTGCAAAGATACTTTGTCTAATCTTACATATTCACCTGCTGCCAAAAAAACTGTCAGAGACACATAGTTACTGTGTATATAGTGTAAAATTGTCCAATTCAAGTAAGTTATCCATTTGGCATTATTCTCATTGCTAAAAATTAAGTTATAATGAAAACAATCATGCTTGGCCAAAACGTGATTTTTAGGGTATGAAAAGTACATTAAGGCAATAAAAACTGAAAAGTTCCCCTGCTGCCAAACAAACTGTCAGCGACACGGTTACTGTGTATATAGTGTAAAATCGTCCAATTCAAGTAAGTTTTTTATTTGGCATCGTTCAAAGTGATAGAAATTAAGTTACAATGAAAACTATCATACTTGGCCAAAACGTGATTATCAGGCCATGAAAAGCACATTAAGGCAATAAAAACTGAAACGTTCCCCTGCTGCCAACGCACTGTCAGAGACACATAGTTCCTGTGTATATAGTGTAAAATCGTCCTATCCATGTAAGTCTTTCATTGGCATCATTCTTGGTGATTCTGGAGCTATTTCACACCATAAAAAGTGTCCAAAACAGGCATTTTGCGTTTAAAATAGTGGTTGTATTAGAACCAGGCCCAGACGATTCTGGTTGGTGTTTTTACCCAGAAATTGTGTCCAATGATGATAAGGATGTATTTTTGATTATTCTGTATAAAAATAATCATCTAGGGATGTTCAGAAGTTCTGTTATGCCCGAATCAATGACCTCAATTTGGGCACTTTATTTACAAGTGGTGGTATTTAAGAACCAGGCCCAGTCGGTTCTGGTTGGTGCTTTTACCCAGATATAGTATCCATTGTGTGGGTAGATGTATTTTCACTATTCTGTGTAAGAATAAAGATCCAGGACAGTTCTGGGGCTATTTCCCACCATAAATAGTGTCCAAAACATGCATTTTGCGATACAAAATAGTGGTTGCATTATGACAGGGTCCAGTCGGTTCTGGTGGGTGTTTGTATACGGAACTTGTGTCCAATTATGATGGGGATGTATACTTGACTATTTTGTATAGAAATAATCATCTAGCGATGTTCAGAAGTTCTGTTATGCCCGAATGAATTACTTTCATTTGGTCACTTTATTCACAAGTGGTGGTTTAGAAACAGGCCCAATCGGTTTTGGTTGGTGCTTTTACCCAGATTTTGTGTGTATTGTGTGAGTGGATGTATTTTCACTATTTTGTATAACAATAAAGATCCAGGATGGTTCTGGAGCTATTTCCCACCACAAAAAGTGTCCAAAACAGGCATTTTGCGGTTAAAGTAGTGGTTGTATTAGAACCAGGACCAGTCGGTTCAGGTTCGTGTTTTTACCCAGAAATTGTGTCCAATGATGATGGGGATGTATTTTTGATTATTCTTTATAAAAATAATATTCTAGGGATGTTCAGAAGTTCTGTTATGCCTGAATCAATGACCTCAATTCGGGCACTTTAATTACAAGTGGTTGTTTAGAACCAGGCCCAGTCGGTTCTGGTTGGTGCTTTACCCACAATTAGTGTCCATTGTGTGAGTGGATGTATTTTCACTATTCTCCGTAAGAATATAGATCCAGGGATGTTCTGAGACTATTTTCCACCATAAATAGTGTCAAAAACATGCATTTTGCGACAAAAATAGTGGTTGTAATAGAACCAGGCCCAGTCGGTTCTGGTTTGTGTCTACACCCGTAACGTGTGTCCAATAGGAATGGGGTTCTATTTTTGACTATTCTGTATTAAAAAATATCATCTAGGGATGTTCAGAAGTTTTTCTATGCCCGAATAAATGACCTCCATTTGGGCACTTTATTTTGCATGGTGGTTGTATAGAACCAAGCCGAGTCGGTTCTGGTTGGTGCTTTTACCCAGAGTTAGTGTTGATTGTGTAGGTGGATGTATTTTCACTATTTTGTCCAAAAATAAAGATCCAGGATGGTTCTAAGGGTATTTGCCACCATAAATAGTCTCCAAAACATGCATTTTGCAATAAAAAATAGTAGTTGCATTATAACTGGGTCGTCTCGGTTCTGGTTGCTGTTTATATCCGAAACTTGTGTCCAAAGATGATGGGGATGTATATTTTACTATTCTGTTTAAACATAATCATGCAGGGATGTTTTGTGGCTTTTTTTATACAAGAATCAAAAACCTCCATTATGGATCGTTATTTTGCACGGTTGTTGAATTAGAACCGGGCCCAGTCGGTTCTGGTTGGTGCTTTTACCAAGAATTAGTGTCAATTGATTTGATGGATGCATTTTCACTATTCTGTGTGAAATTAAAGATGCAGGGAAGTTCAGGGAATATTTCCCACCGTCAATAGTGTCCATAACAGGCACTTTGCGATTAAAATAGTGGTCCTATTAGAACCAGGCCCAGTCGGTTCTGGTTGATGTATGTAGCCGGAACTTGTGTCAAATGATAATGGGGATGTATTTTTCACTATTCTGTATAAAAATTGTCATCTAGGGATGTTCAGAAGTTATTTTATGCCCGAATAAATGACCTCCATTTGGGCACTTTATTTTGCATGGTGGTTGTATTAGAACCAAGCCCAGTCGGTTCTGGTTGGGTCTTATACCCAGAGTTAGTATTGATTGTGTAGGTGGATGTATTTTCACAATTCTGTCTAAAATTAAAGATCCAGGATGGTTCTTTCTCCAAAACATGCATTTTGCGATAAAAAAATAGTAGTTGCATTATAACTGGGTCCAGTCGGGTCTGGTTGCTGTTTATATCTGAAACTTGTGTCCAAAGATGATTGGGATGTATATTTTACTATTCTGTTTAAAAATAATTATGCAGGGATGTTTTGGGGCTTTTTTTATACAAGAATAAAAAACCTCCAATGGATCTTAATTTTGCATGGTTGTTGAATTAGAACCGGGACCAGTCGGTTCTGGTTGCCGCTTTTACCCAGATTTAGTGTCAATTGTGTGGATGGATGAATTTTCACTATTATGTGTAAAATTAAAGATGCAGGGATGTTTTGGGAATATTTCCCACCGTCAATAGTGTCCAAAACATTTTGCGATAAAAATAGTGGTTGTATTAGAACAAGGGCCAATCGGTTCTGGTTGGTGTATTTACCCAGAGTTTGTGTTGGTTGAGTAGGTGGATGTAGTTTCACTATTTTCTATAAAAATAATGTTTCCCACCATAAACATTGTCCAAAACAGGCATTTTGCGATTAAAATAGTGGTCGTATTAGAACCGCGCCCAGTCGGTTCTGGTTGCCGCTTTTACCCAGATTTAGTGTCAATTGTGTGGATGGATGCATTTTCACTATAATGTGTAAAATTAAAGATGCAGGGATGTTTTGGGAATATTTCCCACCGTCAATAGTGTCCAAAACATTTTGCGATAAAAATAGTGGTTGTATTAGAACAAGGCCCAATCGGTTCTGGTTGGTGTACTTACCCAGAATTTGTGTTGATTGAGTAGGTAGATGTAGTTTCACTATTTTCTATAAAAATAATGTTTCCCACCATAAACATTGTCCAAAACAGGCATTTTGCGATTAAAATAATGGTCGTATTAGAACCGGGCCCAGTCGGTTCTGGTTAGTGCTTCTACCCATAATTAGTGTTGAATGTGTAGATGGATGTATTTTCACTATTCTGTGTAAAAATAATGATCCAGGATGGTTCTGGAGCTATTTTCCCACCATAAACAGTGTCCAAAGCCAGGCATTCTGGGATTAAAATAGTGGTTGTATTAGAACCAGGCCCAGTCTGTTCTGGTTAGTGAATTTACCCGAAAAATTGTATCCATTGACGATGGGGATATATTTTTGATTATTATGTATAAAAATAATCATCTAGGAATCTTCAGAAGTTCTGTTAATCCCGAATCAATGACCTCCATTTGGGCACATTATTGACGGAGCTCACGACCATGATCCAGTGTGTGGCTCGGATGTGTCCCTCAAACACAAATACTGGTCAGTCTCATCCAAAATCCTAATGGCTCAGTTCCCTTGAGTGGGAGCGGCAAGGAACGCCCTGCATTTGAAGACCATTGAAGGCAGGTTCCGGGCCTGTGTCGGCGCATCAGTCAGGCTGGGTAGCCGCCATGGCCCAGGTGATTTTCCAGGGCTGCCCTGCTCTTGACGGAGTGGCCACCCAGCGGGGCTGTGTGTGTGCCATGGTGGGAGACTCGTGCTGCCCCTTCATCCCTGCCGGCATGTCCTGCTCGGTCCATGATGCCCTGCAGGCTATTAGGAACATGCAGAGAGCTGTGACTGGAGATTCGGTTCCACAACGAGGATGGCTTGACTGGTTCTTCTCTGGCTCATGGAAACAGCCACTTCAATATTTTGATATTTTCACAGACACAAAAGGAGGGAATTGTGGGATGGACTGGCTAACTGGCTTAATAATTGTTTATTCTTTTCTTACCATGTGGTCATACTGGTTTTACCTTTGTTTGATAAGATCGTAGAATGCAAGGTAGACTAGCCAAACTGGTTTTACAATTGAATTAAAAGATTGTGGAATGTAAGAAAGACTAACTAGTTGGCTTTGCAATTGTTTGTTCGCCTCGCGAAATATAAGAAAGGCTGGCTAACAGGGTTTGCAATTGTTTCCTTGAATTGTGGGATGAAAAAAAGTTTCAACTTCAGGAGTAACTGTCACTCTCCAGGTCATCCAGGGTCAAGTGCACACTTGGAAACTTTCATATTCGACCAAAATGTGCTTATCAGCGCATAAAAAGCACATTTGGTGGTACGCGGAAAGAACGGCAGCAGACAAAAAGGCTATTTAGAAAGGTATCACCACTACGCAGAAGATCGTCGGCTACTCTGCCCTCACTGGAAGACATTGCCAGCCCTCGTTACCTCAGCAGAGCCAGGGACATGATCAGGGACCCATGCCACCCTGGTCACAATCGGTTCCAGCTGCTGCTCTCTGGCAGACAGACGCTGTAAGTTTCCCACATCCGTAGGGACTCTAAACTTGGGGTAACACAACACAATCCCTTCTGTGTAATAACTTCGGGTGAGGTAATATGAATAGACATTAGGTACAAGGTGATCTGACACCTACATGCTGAATGAAGGTAAGTGAAAGACAGTAAGAGGTAAGTGATCCACTCAGGGGGTGGTGATGCAATTTATCCATAAAGGCAGAATTGTAAATTAAGAGTCTGGAGTCATAACTTGTAAAACTGTGTAAAACTGTCAGAGACACAAATGTCTCTCTATACATAGTGTAATATCGTCAAATTTTATAATTTAATAAGTTTTTAATTTGGCATCATTCTAATGGCTAGATATTAAGTTATAATGAAAACTATGATACCTGGCCAAAACATGATTTTCAGCGCATGAAAAGCACATTCAGGCAATAAAAACTGAAATGTTCTCCTGCTGCCAAACAAACTGTCAGAGACACATAGTTACTGTGTATATAGTGTAAAATCGTCCAATTCAAGTAAGTTTTGCATTTAGCATCATTCTAAGTGATAGAAATTAAGTTATAGTGAAAACTATGATACTTGGCCAAAACGTGATTTTCATCGCATGAAATGCACATTAAGGCAATAAACACTGAAATGTTCCCCTGCTGCGAAACATACTGTCAGAGGCACATAGTTACTGTGTATATAATGTAAAATCGTCCAATTCAAGTAACTTTTGCATTTAGCATCATTCAAAGTGATAGAAATTAAGTTATAGTGAAACCTATGATACTTGGCCAAAACGTGATTTTCAGCGCATGAAACGCACGTTAAAGGCAATAAAAACTGAAATGTTCCCCTGCTGCGAAACAAACTGTCAGAGGCACATAGTTACTGTGTATATAGTGTAAAATCGTCCAATTCAAGTAACTTTTGCATTTAGCATCATTCAAAGTGATAGAAATTAAGTTATAGTGAAAACTATGATACTTGGCCAAAACGTGATTTTCAGCGCATGAAACGCACGTTAAGGCAATAAAAACTGAAATGTTCCCCTGCTGCGAAACAAACTGTCAGAGACACATAGTTACTGTGTATATAGTGTATAATTGTCTATTTCAAGTAAGTTTTTCATTTGGCATCTTTCTAACTGATAGAAATTAAGTTATAGTGAAAATTATGATACTTGGCCAAAACGTGATTTTCAGCGCATGAAACGCACGTTAAGGCAATAAAAACTGAAATGTTCCCCTGCTGCGAAACAAACTGTCAGAGACACATAGTTACTGTGTATATAGTGTATTATCGTCCAATTCAAGTAAGTTTTGCATTTAGCATCATTCTAAGTGATAGAAATTAAGTTATAGTGAAAATTGTGATACTTGGCCAAAACGTGATTTTCAGCATATGAAACGCACGTTAAGGCAATAAAAACTGAAATGTTCCCCTGCTGCGAAACAAACTGTCAGAGGCACATAGTTACTGTGTTTATAGTGTAAAATCGTCCAATTCAAGTAACTTTTGCATTTAGCATCATTCAAAGTGATAGAAATTAAGTTATAGTGAAAACTATGATACTTGGCCAAAACGTGATTTTCAGCGCATGAAACGCACGTTAAGGCAATAAAAACTGAAATGTTCCCCTGCTGCGAAACAAACAGTCAGAGGCACATAGTTACTGTGTATATAGTGTATCATCGTCCAATTCAAGTAAGTTTTTCATTTAGCATCATTCTAAGTGATAGAAATTAAGTTAAAGTGAAAATTATGATACTTGGCCACAACGTGATTTTCAGCGCTTGAAACGCACGTTAAGGCAATAAAAACTGAAATGTTCCCCTGCTCTGAAACAAACTGCCAGAGGCACATAGTTACTGTGGATATAGTGTAAAATCATCCAATTCAAGTAAGTTTTGGATTTGGCATCATTCTAAGTGCTAGAAATTAAGTTATAGTGAAAACTATGATACTTGACCAAAACGTGATTTTCAGCGCATGAAACGCACGTTAAGGCAATAAAAACTGAAATGTTCCCCTGCTGCGAAACAAACTATCAGAGGCACATAGTTACTGTGTATATAGTGTAAAATCGTCCAATTCAAGTAAGTTTTGCATTTAGCATCAATCTAAGTGATAGAATTTAAGTTATAGTGGAAATTATGATACTTGGCCAAAACGTGGTTTTCAGCGCATGAAACGCACGTTAAGGCAATAAAAACTGAAATGTTCCCCTGCTGCGAAACAAACTGTCAGAGGCACATAGTTATTGTGTATATAGTGTAAAATCGTCCAATTCAAGTAAGTTTTGCATTTAGCATCAATCTAAGTATTAGAATTTAAGTTATAGTGGAAATTATGATACTTGGCCAAAACGTGGTTTTCAGCGCATGAAACGCACGTTAAGGCAATAAAAACTGAAATGTTCCCCTGCTGCGAAACAAACAGTCAGAGACACATAGTTACTGTGTATATAGTGTATTATCGTCCAATTCAAGTAAGTATTTCATTGAGCATCATTCTAAGTGACAGAAATTAAGTTATAGTGAAAATTGTGATACTTGGCCAAAACGTGATTTTCAGCACATGAAACGCACGTTAAGGCAATAAAAACTGAAACGTTCCCCTGCTGCGAAACAAACTGTCAGAGGCACATAGTTATTGTGTATATAGTGTAAAATCGTCCAATTCAAGTAAGTTTTGCATCTAGCATCATTCTAAGTGATAAAAATTAAGTTATAGTGAAAACTAAGATACTTTGCCAAAACGTGATTTTCAGCACATGAAACGCACGTTAAGGCAATAAAAACTGAAATGTTCCCCTGCTGCGAAACAAACTGTCAGAGACACATAGTTACTGTGTATATAGTGTAAAATCGTCCAATTCAAGTAAGTTTTGCATTTAGCATCAATCTAAGTGATAGAATTTAAGTTATAGTGGAAATTATGATACTTGGCCAAAACGTGGTTTTCAGCGCATGAAACGCACGTTAAGGCAATAAAAACTGAAATGTTCCCCTGCTGCGAAACAAACTGTCAGAGGCACATAGTTATTGTGTATATAGTGTAAAATCGTCCAATTCAAGTAAGTTTTGCATTTAGCATCAATCTAAGTGATAGAAATTAAGTTATAGTGAAGATTGTGATACATGGCCAAAACGTGATTTTCAGCACATGAAACGCACGTTAAGGCAATAAAAACTGAAATGTTCCCCTGCTGCGAAACAAACTGTCAGAGGCACATAATTACTGTGTATATAGTGTAAAATCGTCCAATCCAAGAAACTTTTGCATTTAGCATCATTCAAAGTGATAGAAATTAAGTTATAGTAAAAATTGTGATACTTGGCCAAAATGTGATTTTCAGCACATGAAACGCACGTTAAGGCAATAAAAACTGAAATGTTCCCCTGCTGCGAAACAAACTGTCAGAGACACATAGTTACTGTGTATATAGTGTAAAATCGTCCAATTCAAGTAAGTTTTGCATTTAGCATCAATCTAAGTGATAGAATTTAAGTTATAGTGGAAATTATGATACTTGGCCAAAACGTGGTTTTCAGCGCATGAAACGCACGTTAAGGCAATAAAAACTGAAATGTTCCCCTGCTGCGAAACAAACTGTCAGAGGCACATAGTTATTGTGTATATAGTGTAAAATCGTCCAATTCAAGTAAGTTTTGCATTTAGCATCAATCTAAGTGATAGAAATTAAGTTATAGTGAAGATTGTGATACATGGCCAAAACGTGATTTTCAGCACATGAAACGCACGTTAAGGCAATAAAAACTGAAATGTTCCCCTGCTGCGAAACAAACTGTCAGAGGCACATAATTACTGTGTATATAGTGTAAAATCGTCCAATCCAAGAAACTTTTGCATTTAGCATCATTCAAAGTGATAGAAATTAAGTTATAGTAAAAATTGTGATACTTGGCCAAAATGTGATTTTCAGCACATGAAACGCACGTTAAGGCAATAAAAACTGAAATGTTCCCCTGCTGCGAAACAAACTGTCAGAGGCACAAAGTTGCTGTGTATATAGTGTAAAATCGTCCAATCCAAGTAACTTTTGCTTTTAGCATCATTCAAAGTGATAGAAATTAAGTTATAGTGAAAACTATGATACTTGTCCAAAACGTGATTTTCAGCGCATGAAACGCACGTTAAGGCAATAAAAACTGAAACGTTCCCCTGCTGCGAAACAAACTGTCAGAGGCACATAGTTATTGTGTATATAGTGTAAAATCGTTCAATCCAAGTAACTTTTGCATCTAGCATCATTCTAAGTGATAAAAATTAAGTTATAGTGAAAACTAAGATACTTTGCCAAAACGTGATTTTCAGCACATGAAACGCACGTTAAGGCAATAAAAACTGAAATGTTCCCCTGCTGCGAAACAAACTGTCAGAGACACATAGTTACTGTGTATATAGTGTAAAATCGTCCAATTCAAGTAAGTTTTGCATTTAGCATCAATCTAAGTGATAGAATTTAAGTTATAGTGGAAATTATGATACTTGGCCAAAACGTGGTTTTCAGCGCATGAAACGCACGTTAAGGCAATAAAAACTGAAATGTTCCCCTGCTGCGAAACAAACTGTCAGAGGCACATAGTTATTGTGTATATAGTGTAAAATCGTCCAATTCAAGTAAGTTTTGCATTTAGCATCAATCTAAGTGATAGAAATTAAGTTATAGTGAAGATTGTGATACATGGCCAAAACGTGATTTTCAGCACATGAAACGCACGTTAAGGCAATAAAAACTGAAATGTTCCCCTGCTGCGAAACAAACTGTCAGAGGCACATAATTACTGTGTATATAGTGTAAAATCGTCCAATCCAAGAAACTTTTGCATTTAGCATCATTCAAAGTGATAGAAATTAAGTTATAGTAAAAATTGTGATACTTGGCCAAAATGTGATTTTCAGCACATGAAACGCACGTTAAGGCAATAAAAACTGAAATGTTCCCCTGCTGCGAAACAAACTGTCAGAGACACATAGTTACTGTGTATATAGTGTAAAATCGTCCAATTCAAGTAAGTTTTGCATTTAGCATCAATCTAAGTGATAGAATTTAAGTTATAGTGGAAATTATGATACTTGGCCAAAACGTGGTTTTCAGCGCATGAAACGCACGATAAGGCAATAAAAACTGAAATGTTCCCCTGCTGCGAAACAAACTGTCAGAGACGCATAGTTACTGTGTATATGGTGT
Source organism: Stigmatopora nigra (assembly GCF_051989575.1). NCBI lineage: Eukaryota > Metazoa > Chordata > Actinopteri > Syngnathiformes > Syngnathidae > Stigmatopora > Stigmatopora nigra. The sequence goes on along the minus strand of NC_135525.1, from coordinate 694,619 downwards.
ATTATCGTCCAATTCAAGTAAGTTTTTCATTTAGCATCATTCTAAGTGATAGAAATTTAGTTATAGTGAAAATTGTGATACTTGGCCAAAACGTGATTTTCAGCACATGAAACGCACGTTAAGGCAATAAAAACTGAAATGTTCCCCTGCTGCGAAACAAACTGTCAGAGGCACATAGTTATTTGTATATAGTGTAAAATCGTCCAATTCAAGTAGGTTTTGCATTTAGCATCATTCTAAGTGATATAAATTAAGTTATAGTGAAAACTATGATACTTGGCCAAAACGTGATTTTAGACGCATGAAACGCACGTTAAGGCAATAAAAACTGAAATGTTCCCCTGCTGCGAAACAAACTGCCAGAGGCACATAGTTACTGTGTATATAGTGTAAAATCATCCAATTCAAGTAAGTTTTGCATTTGGCATCATTCTAAGTGCTTGCAATTAAGTTATAGTGAAAACTATGATACTTGGCCAAAACGTGATTTTCAGCGCATGAAACGCACGTTAAGGCAATTGTTGGGTTTATTCTGTTTTACTATTATAATAGTTATATTAATTCATTTCTTTATTAAATCATTCTCTTTCTTTTCTCTGTATTAATTCATTACTTTGTTAAATCATTCTCTTTCTGTTTTCAAAAGTGTTGCGAGGTCACGCCAAGTCATCTTTAACCTGGACGGCCTGTTCCAGGATGGTTATACAAACAATCCACCCAATCTGGGTCCATGAGATTTGGTGGGCCCTTGGTGACGAGGCCATGGCTATTCGGCCAATAACAAGAATATTGTTATCGTTATGTAACCGTGCACTTCGGGTTTTTCTGTATGTAACGATTATATGATTATGATTATATTATATGATTCTTAGGTCAAGGAGGTTGTATAATTACTCTAATCTAAATGTTGTTAGGTCTAGTCTCCTGTTTTTGTTATTAGTAAAATACTTTGATTGTTATTGTAGTCCCAGATGTTGTTTTTACTCATACGTGATGGAATGATCAACAACTCTGTAACTTGTTTTGATTCATGACTATAAGAGTGGGACGAAAACGTCTATTCGAGGAGACGTTCGGAAGTTGTAAGGTGACACTTGCTGTAACGCTCCCCTTCGGAGGCTTTTATCTGTTGTATCCATTTCTATTTAATTAAATGTCAATAATTGAATAAGATGACTTCCTGCAGTTATTGATAATTACGGAAGAAGGTAATTATTAATGAACCTAACATTTTGGTCCTTCTGAGCCATGGAGGTCAATATACCGGAGCGAGAACCCAGGCGCTGCTGTTCGACATCTGGTAAGTGACCGTGCGCACGGCGTCTTCAAAACCCTTGGTGGGCCGGAGTTTTCGACGGGGGCGCCTGGATTCTCGGCGGTTGAAGACTTTTCCTGCTGGAGGGAGACATCTGATGGATCTCGGGTAAGTCCACATTAATGTCTGCATGTTGTGACGGTGTTTCCAAATGCGTTAAAGGGACATTGTATGTGAGGTCCATTGTGGGCTGGTTTCGCGTCCTGGGTGACGGCGACAAAACCCTGTGTTTATACTAGTCAATGGCAGGTACGGTGGGGCACTTTGCTGGAAAGTGTCCTGTGTCTCAGGGGTAGGCACGAATATATTGTACTGGAGGTACAATGTTGGGGCTGGAAAGTGTCCTGTGTCTCAAGGGTAGGCACGAATATGTTGTAAATGTTGTATGGTGTTTGTGTGGTTTCTGCAGTAAAATTAAGATAAGCCTAGGAAATACAGTCGAAGGGGTTATAATATTAATAATAAATATAATAAAGTTAACTGTGTGAGGCACACGAACTCACTACAAAAAAGTAAAATATGGGAAACACGTGTTGTAAGGCGGGTTTGGATGACGATCCAAAAAAAATACGTCTAACTTGTAAGGATTGGAAAAAATTGGAAAGACAAAGCGCTTTAAAATTATTACACAGCTATATTTATGGATAAATAAAAATGGGTTTGCTGGCCAGCTTAAAATGCATAAAATGCAGGATAATATAGGCACTAATGCATAGAGGTAATATACATATATAAATAATATGTGAGTGGATAAAAGTGTAACAGCTTGTTCCACAGACACTAATGGCAAAATAAGGCCGGGGAGAAGTTGAAAATACTATTTTGGGAAATTGTGGGGGTTCCCTCGGATAACGGGGAAATATTTAAGACCGTGGCGGCGGGAAAGTACTGTTTGGTAAGGAAAAATAGCGGGGTCTCCTCGGCTGACGGGGAAAATATTTACCGAGATAGGTGACGGGCGCGGAGGAAGTTTAACAAAAATAAAGGGAGCTAGAAAATTAATGGGGACACTGGTATTTGATTTGGTTAATCCAGGTATGACGTTTTGTGATTACAATTAAATTGGGTTTTTTTCTGATGCTTGGGCTTGTATAACAACAATTAGAATGGTTATTTCCAAGTGCTGGTGGTGCTTTGTTAATATAACCTATATGTACTGTCAATTTACAGCAATGTGATGGCTTTTTGCAGCTTGGTTTTTGATCCCGTCCGCTAACGGGAAGATGGTGTTTAAAAAGACAAAAGAATATATACAGAATGATCATTTAAATGTTTAGCAGGGAATGTCACCTGTGTTTTTATTATGCTCTAGACTTGCAAAAAAAAATGTGTCGACTGCGGGGGAAGCGTTTCTGGTGCAGCGGCTGCTGATTAGATGGGAGTGAAACATGTGGGCCGTGGGGCAGACGATTTAACTGTGTTGGGCTTTCGGGAGCGTTCGGACCGTGTAAACGACTAAAATTTTGTGATCCCTTCCGTGAAGACATTATAATAATAATAATTGGCCTTGGGGGTGCTGAAGCAAACTTGAGGGCAGAAAATGGGTTTTTGCCATATTGTTGTGCTTGCAGCATACATATTCTGGATATATGGGGTCTTGGAAAAATATTGTGATGTAGTTGAATATCGGAAGAGGGGTTAATTTGACGTTTTAATGGTTGTCTTCTCTAAAAAGCGTTGTATTTGGGCACAGGGAAAAAGCTGGTTTGTAAACATAAGATAACAATGCTGTTTTCGCAGCAAGAGTGGAGGTCATAGTTAACGGCTAATTGCGTTTTCTGTTTGGACTTTTCAGAATAAGAACAATACATGGTCTGCAAGAAATGCAAGGTTATGCGAATGCTTTCGCATTGATATTTTGGGTTTTAAAATGAAATGTATTAAGAGGATAGAAAATCTGTTCAGTAAAAGGTTGATTTGGTAAAAAGCTTTGGATTTGGGAAATAGACCAAAATAGTCATTTTTGAGCAATTGTGGATTTCAAAGGGCTCTTAGTTAAAGGAAACTAGCTTTTGGAGGATAACATTTTATTAATACTATTTCAGAATATTTTGATTGTTCAAAATACTTTAATCCAGGTGGTTGGCTGGTTAAAGAAAAGGCCAGGGTGACAAAATTTACAATATTATGGTATATTGGTGACAATAAGGTTTTTAAAACATTAAAGTTTGTAATTAGGAATTGCCTAACAAAAGGTTGATTTCTCTAATTTAATTGTTGTAGATTATTGTTTTGGTAACAGGCTATGGGAAATGACTCTTGTCTTAAGTAAATATCATATGAGGTGATTTATAAAGTATATAGTAGGTATTGAATTATTTGGCTGTTAACGACATCAGATGGGAAATTTACAATGCAATAGTGGCATGATAAAATTCATGGCATTCATCCAAATAATTAGGTGAATTGTAAATAAAATAATTGGTTTAGGATGAGCATATTTTCCCTAAGAATGGAGTAACATGGAATGTTTTTCAAAGTGCACTTGAAAGAACATTGTCTGTTGTCCTGGCGGGAGGAAATATGCTTTGTCACAGGTCATATTGATGACTTTAAGGATATTACGGATTGGATAAGCATTGGTCAATTGATACAGCCAAATAACGTTGCTTTTACGGCTTTAAGGGCATGCAAATTGGTGAGAACTTTAGCAACGATGGGGTTAATACGCCTGAATGTTACAGTGACAACGAGTGGCATGAACAAGCTTAGATAAGGGAGGGAAAGGAGAAATTCTCCAAATTCCAGAATCTGGCTTAGAAACAGGTTATGTTAGTCGTTTTGGGTTTTTGACAGGATGTGGTGGTACATGAATTCTGGGAAATGTTGGGAAATTGGGGACCCCATATCTAAAACAAATTTGAGACAAATGTGTAAATAGGCTCTATTTGGCGCTGGATGCACGAATTCTAGTGGGGCCTTTCATGTTTTGAAACAAGTGACGCTTTAGGTAGATGGGTTGTCTATGAACAAAATGGGATGGGCGAAATTCGCTTACAAATTCGGCGTGTTATCTTGGTTCATAGAATTTGGAGTCAAGGCGACATAATAAAGGCCATAGGCGTCATGTTGTATAAATTAGGCGTGGATGAATTTGTTTTACAAATGGGGGAGATTATTTTATCACCTGGAAAAAAAAAGTGGAAACAAAATTGGATGGCCGCATTAAAAGGTGATTGGCATGCTATTAGAGGAAATTGGGATTTTCCAAAAACCTGATAGGGGGCCATTAGGTCATGGCGGCTGTGAAAATAAAAACCTTAGATGTGAAACTATTGCCACCTCAATTCGGGGAACAAACAGCTAAACTGATAGCATTAAAAAGGATAGAACTTTGTGTGAAACTTGAAGGTAATTTTTTACAAACGGTTAAAATGCTAGAGTGGGGGTGTGTATATTAAAGGATCTACTAATGAATGCGGGGTGGATCCAGACCTTCCGGAATGTGGGGTATTAATGGCGTCCTCGAGAATTTGTGGATTTTCTCCGGGTACTCCAGTTTACTCCCAAAAAATGAAATTATGGATGCTAGACTGGTTGAACACACTAAATTCTTCTTTTTATGAGTGTGAGCGTGAATGATAGTTTGTCTTTTTGTGTTTTTTGATTGGCAGACCACCGAGACATAATCTATCAATAAAAGATCAATAAAGAAAATAATTTGGGCTTGAGTCTAGGGAAGTCCTATGTCTCGACAAGGGGGAGGTGGCCTTGCTACAACGACACTACAAGGCTTATGGTTTAAATCTATATGCATACCCACATATCCATCTCAAAAAATACATATAGATTTTATTTTATTAGATCATATAGATATCATTCCACGATATGGAATTCCAGAAACTATTTATAGTGATAATGGCTCCCATTTTGTTAAAATAATAGTTGTCTACCATCCACAATTGGCGGACCTTATATGAAGTCCTGTTTGGTAGACCTTACAAATTGTTATTATTCACTACACAATGACAATTGGATGATGAGGCGAATCTATCAGAGAAAAAAACGCACACACCAAATTTAGACTATCAGAGGGAGATGTTGCTTCTCAACAGGAAACGGACGAAGCGACGGTGATTCTTGAAGACTGGATGCTGATAAGCAGCATAAAAGAAGAAACATCGGAGCAACGCAAAGTGGGAGGGTCCTTGTTACTGAAAGGGGACACGGATGCACCTTTCCCACAGTAAGAAGGTTGTCTAAATTGAAACGTTTCAAGAGGAAAACTCCCTAAACAAAGACAAAAAGTCATGTTGAAAACAATTATTGCTTTTGGGGCAATGAGATTAATGCTGATTGTGATTCTATTCCTTTCCACAGTAGGGTTGTTTTCTCCAGTTGGAGAAAAAGGCGGAGGCGTTTCAATTGAGGATACACCTTCTTACGGGAGGGTAAACCGAGAAACATACACATTTACATTTAATTTAACATTACCTACTAAATCAAATTTCCAAATTGAAAATATATATTTGGACTCGGCGACGTCCCGGTTGCCATACAAGGGGTCAATCTATGGTGGGAAATATGTGTGGTACATTAACAGCAAAAAATCGAAGATTGGGAAAAGCCTTGTTGCAGAAATTGGTCAAGATTGGAAAGCTTGGACTGACATATTAACCTGTGAAATTTATTTCTGAAACAGGGATTTCCCAAACGGGGGATAATTGGGCGCTGTTAATGGAGTGTAAAGAGGACAAGCACTAGGTGGAGCTACTTTGGTAAAAGGGTGGTCTCAATTGAAACATTGAGGGGACGGGTAAGATAAACTTTCTGACTTAATAAAATACGGGAAACACCAATATTAATTGAAAAGATTATTGCTCAGCAAGCAATACCATAAAACTATAGGGAACTCTTTTATATTGGGTTTGACGTCTCCATATGGTTTCAATTGAGACTAAACCATCTTACAAAGGATTAGGATAACCTACCAGACAAGGGAAAATACGATGGGATCTAACAACTCCCTCAATCACCAATCATTTGGGGAAAAGTGTTTTTACAAATGAAAAAACGTGTCCTACTTGGCAAGAAAAAATATTGAAGCAGTGTTTATCCTGTTACGCGGTAAATAGGAAGTCAATTTTTCCACTGTTTAATCATTTTACCTGCTTAAACCTTACAGGGCATGGTCTGAAGCTGGGGGCGATAAATGAGACGTGGTGTACCGGCGTTCTAAAACAAACTACACCCCTGATACCACGTTCTGGCCTATGGTGGCGGGGTGGTAGATAAATTATACGACTCCTGCCGAAACGCGGCAGGACTAGGTACTTTGGTCTCACTGCTCTTACCGGTGTCTGTTTTTCCATCCACAGTGGAGGAGATACAATTGGCGGCTCATAATTCGGCTGAAGGGTCGACCCTCCCGACATCGTCGAGAGGCATGGAGGGAAGGAGATCCAACATACATTGATGCGATTGGCATCCCCCGGGGCGTACCAGATGAGTATAAGCTGGCTAATCAGATCGCAGCAGGTTGGGAGTCTATCTTCCTTCTAATCACCCCAAACAAAAATGTGGATAGAATAAATTACTTACATTACAATGTCCAAAACTTGGAAATTATACTGAACACGGATTTGTGGCCATGAAGGAACAACTGGCAGCTACCAGTCTGATGGCGTTCCGGGGTCGCATAGCGGTGGATATGATCCTTGAAACAGGGGGCGTGTGTGCAATGTTTGTAAAACAATGTTGCACCTTCATACCGAACAACACGTCACCCAGTGGATCTCTCACCAGGGCCATTACTGGCCTGCAAACACTGAACCGCAATATGCAAGAGCACTCTGGAGTAGATACGTCCGCATTGTCAGATTGGTGGGATAAGACCTTTGGAAAATCTAAAGATTTGGCTACATCCTTCGTGGTGACTATAGGCACAATTACCGCTATCCTAACATTGTGTGGGTGATGTAGTATCCCCTGTTTGCGCTCCTTGCTAAGCCGACTTATAACTACTGCAATTGCCCCTACAAATTCTAAAGTACATGAGTTGTATCTTATGGGACGGTTTGGGGAAAGCAGTGAGGTCCAGGAGTACGGTAAATCCGAGGACCAATTGGACGAATATAATCATGTTCTTTCTCTTTCAGACCAGCCATGGGAGTAAGGAGTAGGCGGGAAAAATCACAGTCACCCGACATTACCATTTAGTGATTACTAAGAAATGACTAATAACATACATATTATAAAAACGGGGGAATGTTGGGTTTATTCTGTTTTACTATTATAATAGTTATATTAATTCATTTCTTTATTAAATCATTCTCTTTCTTTTCTCTGTATTAATTCATTACTTTGTTAAATCATTCTCTTTCTGTTTCCAAAAGTGTTGCGAGGTCACGCCAAGTCATCTTTAACCTGGACGGCCTGTTCCAGGATGGTTATACAAACAATCCACCCAATCTGGGTCCTTGAGATTTGGTGGGCCCTTGGTGACGAGGCCAGGGCTATTCGGCCAATAACAAGAATATTGTTATCGTTATGTAACCGTGCACTTCGGGTTTTTCTGTATGTAACGATTATATGATTATGATTATATTATATGATTCTTAGGTCAAGGAGGTTGTATAATTACTCTAATCTAAATGTTGTTAGGTCTAGTCTCCTGTTTTTGTTATTAGTAAAATACTTTGATTGTTATTGTAGTCCCAGATGTTGTTTTTACTCATACGTGATGGAATGATCAACAACTCTGTAACTTGTTTTGATTCATGACTATAAGAGTGGGACAAAAACGTCTATTCGAGGAGACGTTCGGAAGTTGTAAGGTGACACTTGCTGTAACGCTCCCCTTCGGAGGCTTTTATCTGTTGTATCCATTTCTATTTAATTAAATGTCAATAATTGAATAAGATGTCTTCCTGCAGTTATTGATAATTACGGAAGAAGGTAATTATTAATGAACCTAACAGCAATAAAAACTGAATGTTCCCCTGCTGCGAAACAAACTGTCAGAGACACATATTTACTGTGTATATAGTGTATAATTATCCAATTCAAGTAAGTTTTTCATTTGACATCATTCTGATTGATAGAAATTAAGTTATAGTGAAAACTATGATACTTGGCCAAAACGTGATTTTCAGCGCATGAAATGCACATTAAGGCAATAAAAACTGAAATGTTCCCCCCTGCGAAACAAACTGTCAGTAACACATAGTTACTGTGTATATAGTGTATAATCGTCCAAATTAAGTAGGTTTTTCATTTGATATCATTCTAAGTGATGGAAGTTAGGGTTAGGGTTAGGGTTAGGGTTAGGTTAAGTTATAGTGAAAACTATGATACTTGGCCAAAACGTGATTTTCAGCGCATGAAACGCACATTAGGGCAAAAAAACTGAAATGTTTGTTAGGTCTGAAAATACAACTTCAGGAGCAGGCTAAGAAAGAGTGAGATACATTTAAATAGAAAATATGTATTACCAGACTGCAAAGTGGACAGTGAGAGTTCCTACAGTGGGGTCCTGTTCACTGCGATGTTACTGCAACTCTAGTCGAATGACCAGTGAGTGTCTTAAATACAGGCAAAACTGACAGTTGTCCCTAAGACTTTGGACAGATACGTTTCAGTCATTTGCAGGGCAACAAGTAATTGATTAGTGTCGGGCCTGGAATCTGTAGTCAATGGTTTCCAGACATAGGGTGTTCTTCGCTGTTCCTACCCTGGGGAACACCGCGATCATGATTTTGGAGGAGACTGACTAGTGTTTGTATTAGAGGACCAACTGTTCCTCATCATCGGGTTGTACTCGTTTTCTTCTTGGGTTTGGACATGGGCGAGAATTAGGTGTATCTCCTCAGGCTTAGGTGTTCCTGCCGGACGGATTTTGAGTAGGCGTGTGGCGGATGGTTTTACGAATGGGTTCACACCATTCACTTTGGGGACCATGGCTGGACTAGTAGTGTGGATGGTGATAGTAAAGAGCGGGTCTTTTCCTGGTCGGTCCGGTCGGAGGCATAGGTTGATGCAGCCTTTTTGTTGGATGTTGGTGGTGAGCTCCAGCGTATGTTTACCATCTTTGATGGTGGTGGCTAACTTGGTGAAGTTAGCGGTCATGGTGGTAGCTTCTTTGGAAAGGGGCCATGTGATGGTTTTGTAGCCTGTATGGAAGAGGACCTGGTCCCAGGTGTCTGGCCAGACCACTCAGACTCTGGGAGCTTGTAGGTACCAATAAAAATAACTGGAGTCAGTCCTGTGCAATCCCAGAGTGAGAAAGCTGTAGGCTCAGCAAAGGGACTTGAACGACGATTGGTGTCTTGGTTAATGGGATGCAGATCTGGGGGCCCCTGATCGTTTCCTGAACCAGCTAGTGGGGCATTCTCCTCCAGTGGGAGTGTACCAAGGTTCTGGTACGTTCCCCCCATGTGGTTGAACACAGAGCGGTGATGATGATGATGAGTAGCCACTTCTTTCTTGTACTTTGTTTACTGTGGGACTGATGTATCCAGGTGTCTCTTCCTTCGATTTTGATGGCGGTGGGTGTGGGCAAAATCACACAGTGAGGTCTGTCCCAACGTGGAGAAGACCAGCACTTTCTTTTTATCACCTTGACGAGTACCAGGTCTCCTGGGGACAGGATCTCCTCTGTGGCAGACAGAGAAGATGTCGGCAGATTATTTTGCATTCATCACAGTTATTTCTTGGAACATTTTGCATAACCACTTAGTGAGGGAATCTGTTTCTCCTTTCTCTTCTACCACCAGATCTTTTTCCCACATTGTTAAGTGGAAGGGTCTCTCGTTCACTGCCTCAAATGGTGTGCATCCCTGTGCTGTTGGAATGATTCTCATGTATGTTTCCACCAGGCTCAGGCATTCTTGCCATGGTTTTCCTGTGTCTTCCATGGTTTTTCTGAGTCTGAGTTTTACTGTTCTAATGGTTTGTTCGACGAGTCCAGCACTTTGGTTCAGTTTGTTCGTTGCCTTGAGAGTTGTGTCTAAAGCAGTTCAGACAGTTTCTGCCAAAAAAATTGAAGTAAATTTGGAGACCTCTGGGAACATGCATTGTTTGTTGTACTGTACTGATCATCCCTCCTGTTGAGACATGGCTCCTCCCATGGCTCAATTTGGAAATTACTTCAAACAATGATTGTGTCATGCATGGCTTGTTTTCTACTGCATAGAGTCCGTTCTTGTGTTGAGAGGCTCCTTCTGTTTACCATTGCAGTTTCTCTTTTTCTGGGGCATGATTTTGCATTTCTCTTAGGAATTCAGCAGGGATTGGGCTGTCTTTCCACCGTCACGTCTTGTTCTAGGAATAGTCTACATGCCTCTGTCAGTGCCACTATTTCTGCGGCTTGTGCAGACCAGTCGCCGGGGAGTCGTCCTGTCTTGAGGTTGTCTTTTTGAGTCACCACGGCATATACGTTGTGTTTTTCTCCATCCAGGGTTTTTGATGATGATCCATCCCCATAGGCAATGTGTCCGGGGGGCAATGGGTTGTCCATTAGGTCAGTTGCATATACGTGGTTAATTATTATTTGTTGAGTGGGCAACTGAGAGAATTGGTTTAACCACTTGTCGTCCGGTCTCCCATGAACTTCAGGGTCTTCATGCCTTTTGTTGCTTTCTGACCCATATTAATCACCTACTTAATAGTTTAAACAACAATTATTTTCTAAATTACCCGAAATTGATCTCTACTTTGTGATTAACCCAATATCTCTGAACACACAAAGACCAAAAGTCCCTGACTTTGTCTGAGTTAAGTCCCTGACTCTATTAACAGACCAAGACTATAAAGCCCTTTCTAATTCTTGTTCTACTTTCATTGGTCCCGGACCAATTGGTTTATTACCAGACTGCAAAGTGGACAGTGAGAGTTCCTACAGTAGGGTCCTGTTCAACGCGATGTTACTGCAAATCTAGTCGAATGACCAGTGAGCGTGTCTTAAATACAGGCAAAACTGACAGTTGTCACTAAGACTTTGGACAGATACGTTTCAGTCATTTGCAGGGCAAAAAGTAATTGATCAGTGTCGGACAGTTGAGTATTTGTGCTGACATGTCAACCCAATCACAAGACTAAGATTGATTATTCAGTCAGACAGTTGGGTGTTTATGCTGACATGTCAGCCACAAGGATGACTACGATGCTGTTATACTTACAAAAACTAATACAATATGAGCAAGCATTTGCAAAAAGACTGTCTAATCTTACATATCCCTCCTGTTTGTGAGTATAAACACATCGGAACCTCGTTTGTTAGTGACGCTACTTTTGAACGAAATTCTTCACAAATTACTTCAAACTGGAGTTTAGAGCGACCGGGAAGAGTACCTGGTGTCTCAGAATAGGAAAGACACATTAATCAGAGTCAGACAATAGCACAGCATCAAGGTCAGATTGGGATATGGATTGTTGCATGTGAATACGAGTTAGCATTAGCTGGGTTTCAACAATCATGATTCGTTCGACTGTGGAATTAATGGTACGTTTGATTAAAGCTGAGAAGCAGGGCAAACAACAAGTTAGGACAACAAACACGAGAGTAATAACAGTTACGACTGGTACTAGGGCTTTCAAAAGAGTATGTGTCCATGATGAGCCAAAGAGGAACCAGTCAAGCCATCCTTGTTGTGGAACTGGATCTGGTTCTTCAGTTTGTAAGGCATTATGGACTGAGTGGGATACGTTGGCAGGGATGAAGGTGCAGCATGAGTCTCCTACCATGGCACACACACCTCCCTGCTGGGCGGTTATTCTGTCGAGGGCAAGGCGGTTCTGGATAATCATCTGGGTCATGGCAGTTATTTGGATTTCTTGGTGATAGGTTCATAAATAATTACCCTTCTGATTTAATTATTGACATTTAATTAAATAGATTGCATCATGGATAAGGACCTTAAGGGAAAACACAGCAAAGCCCCTTGTCTTCAAAAGTATCCTCTTGAACAGTTTTTTGCGTATGGCTTTAAGGCATTTGGATTAAAACAATCACGCCTTCATTTGACCTAACAATCATATAACAATTACATAAAGAAGCCGAAGTGCGTCACGAGGTATGCACACTATACGAGTGTTATGGAAATGACAGATATCCCGAGTCCTTGCTGCCTGCCGATCAACAGCCCTCAGAGCCCGATACTGGGTGAGCTGTAGGATAAACAATCCTTGGATAAGAAGTCCACGTGAGAGTGGACCAGGCGGCTGTTTATGACCTCGAGCGGAACAATAGGAAGAATGGTTTAACAAAGAAATGATTTACTACACATATATGTATATAATAGTAATACAGAATAAACCCAACATTCCCCCGTTTTTATAATACGTATGTTATTAATCATTTCTTAGTAATCACAAATGGAAATGTCGGTGACTGCGATTTTATCCGCCTAATCCTTACTCACATGGCTGGTCTGAAAAAGAAAGAACAGGATCATTTTCGTCCAATTCGTCCTCGGAATTACCGTACTCCTGGACTTCACTTCTTTCCCCGGTACATTTCATAAGCAGAGATATAATTCGTGTAATTTAGAATTTGAGGGGCAATTGCAGTAGTTATAAGTTAGCAAGTAGCGCAAACAGGGGATAAGACAACACCCATACAATGTCAAGGTAGTAGCAAATATGGCTACAGAAAACACAACAGATATGGCCAAATCCTTACATTTTCCAAAGGTCTTATCCCACCTGTCTATGAAGCAGATAATTCTACTCCAGAATGCTTTGTCATATCGCGGTTTTAGGGTCTGCAGGCCACTAATGGCCCTGGTTAGGGACCCATCGGGTGACGATTTTTCGGTATGAAGGTGCAACATTGTTTTCCAAACATTTTGCACACACGTCCCCTTAATCCGTAAGGAGCAACTCCACCGTTATGCGATCCTGGAACGCCATCAGACTGGTAGCTGCCAGTTGCTCCTTTATGGCCACGAATCCCTGTTCAGTATAATTTCCAAGTTTTTGGACATTGTAATGCAGGTAATTTATCTCATCCACATTTTTGTTTTTGGACTCACATCCTGCTGCGATCTGATTAGCCAGCTTATACTCATCTGGGACGCCCCGGGGGATGCCGATCGCATCAATGTATGTTGGATCTCCTTCCCTCCATGCCACTCGACGATGTCGGGAGGGACCCTTCACCACACCAGATTTCTGAGCAGCCAATTGTATCTCCTCCACTGTAGATGGAAAAACAGACACCGGTAAGAGCAGTGAGACCAAAGTACCTAGTCCTGCCGCGTTTCGGCAGGAGTCGTATAATTTATCTCCACCCCTGATTCCACCATCGGTCAGAACGTGGTATCAGTGGTGCGGTTTGTTTTAGAACGCCGACACCCCACGTCTCATTTATCTTCCCCAGCTTCAGAACAAGCCCTGTAAGGTTTAAGCAGGTAAAATGATTAAACAGTGGAAAAATTGACTCGCTTTACCCTCCCGTAATGTGTATCCTCACTTGAAACGCCTCCGCCTTTCTCTCCAACTGGAGAAAACAACCCTACTGTGGAGAGGGATAGAATCACAATCATCATTAATCTCATTGCCCCAAAAGCAATAATTGTTTTCTTTGTTTAGGGAGTTTTCCTCTTGAAACGTTTTAATTTATCCGTGTCCCTCTTTCAGCTACTTTAATAGCTGTTGGCGTGGTTAGCAACATGGACCCTCCCACTTTGCGTTGCTCCAATGTTTCTTCTTTATGCTGCGTATCAGCCCCCAGCCTCCAGGAATCACCGTCACTTCGTCCGTTTCCTGTTGAGAAGCAAAATCTCCCTCTGATAGCTTAAATTTTGTGCGTTTTTTCTAAAGATTTCCTCACGTACTCTGCTAGATTTGCCTCATCATCAAATTCTCATTGTGTAGTGAATAATAGCAATTTGTAAGGTCTACCAAACAGGACTTTGCCAATTGTGGATGGTAGGCGCAATAATTTTGCAACAAAATATGAAACCTAGTGCCAATTTCTTCAATTATTTTATTAACAAAATGGGTGCCATTATCACTATAGATAGTTTCTGAGGTCCCAATTTTCTTTTTTTTACCAATCTCTCACGCCATCCCCAAGGCCAATTGGCGATTTCAGAAATCAATTCCAAATTCCCAAATTCTTTTCAACCTTGATATTTTATTGATAGATTATATCTCGGTGGCCTGCCAATCAAAAAACACAAAAAGACAAACCATCATTCACGCTCACACTCATAAACAGAAGAATTTAGTTTTCAACCAGTCTAGCATCAATAATTTCATTTTGTGGGAGTAAACTGGAGTACCCGGAGAAAATCCACAAATTCACGAGGACGCCAGGAATACCCCACATTCCGGAAGGTCTGGATCCACCCCGCATTCATTAGTAGATCTTTGAACCGTAAGGTTGATGCGCTAATCATCAATCCTTCAAAACACACACCCCCACTCTAGCATTTTAACCGTTTGTAGAAAAAATTACCTTCATGTTTCACATTAGGTTATACCCTTTTAAATGCTACCAGTTTAGCTGTTTGCTCCCAGAATTGAGGTGGAAATAGTTTCACCTCTAAGGTTTTTCTTTTCTTTAATTCACACTCAAATTCTATTCACAGCCCTCATGACCTAATGGCCCCCTGTCAGTTTTTTGGAAAATCCCAATTCCCTCTAATAGCATGCTAATCACCTTTTAACGTGGCCATCCATATTTGTTTCAACTCCATCCAGGTGATGAGATAATGCCCCCCATTTGTAAGACAAATTCCTCTACGCCAATTTTATGCGACATGACGCCATCTACGGCCTTTATCACGTCGCCTTGAGTCCAAATTCTATGAACCAAAATAACAAGGGACTGCTCACTCCCCACATTAGGGTTGGCAACCTCAATCACCGTCGAATTTTGCCCATCCCATTTTATTCATAGACAACCCATCTACCTAAAACGTCCCTTGTTTCAAACCAGATTCTCTCTAAGCCAGATTTTGGATTTTGGAATTCAGAGAATCGCTCCTTTCCCCCTTATCTAAGCTTGTTATTGCCAATCGTTATCACTATAACATTCAGGCGTATTAACCCCATAATTGCAATGCTATCAATTTCAAGATAAAGCTCTCTTAATTTGCATGCCCTTAAAGCAATAGAAAGCAACGTCATTTGGTTGTATCAATTCATCAATGCTTATCCAATACGTAATATCCTTAAAGTCATCAACATGACCTGTGCCAAAGCATATTTCCTATCGCCAGGACAACAGACAATGTTCTTTCAAGTGCACTTTGAAAAACATTCCATGTTCCTCCAGTCTTAGGGAAAATATGCCCAGCCTAAACTAATTATTTTATCGACAATTCAACAAATTATTTGGATGAATGCCATGAATTTTCTCATGCCACTATTGCATCGTTAATTTCCCATCTGATGTCATTAACAGCCAAATAACTCTCAATACCTAAGATTTACTTTGCAAATCACCTTATACGATGTTTACCTAAGATCAGAGCCATTTCCCATAGCTCCCTGTTACCAAAAGAAAAATCTAAAACAATTAATTTAGAGAAATCAACCTTTTGCTAGGCATTTCATAATTATAATTTTCAATGTTTAATAAAAGACCCTCAAATTATCACCAATATACCATAATATTGTAATTTTTTCCAACCTCACCTTTTCTTTAACCAGCCAACCTCCTGGATAAAAGTATTTTAAACAATCAAACTATTCAAAAATAGTATTAATATTATTTTACCCTCCAAAAGCTAGTTCCCTTTAACTAAGAGCCCTTTGAAATCCACAATTGCTCAAAAATGACTATTTTGCTCTATTCCCAAATCCAAAACTTTTACCAAATCAACCTTTTACTAAACAGAATTTCTATCACCTTAATATGCATTTCTGTTTAAAACCCGAAAAATGAATGCGAAAGCATTTTCATAACCTTGCATTCCTTGCAGACAATGTATTGCTCTTATTCAGAAAAGTCCAAACAGAAAACGCCATAAGCCGCTAACTATGACCTCCACTCTTGCTGCGAAAGCAGCATTCTTATCTTCTGTTTACAAACCAGCGAGTCACCACTTGAAACGTCGCCTCTATTTTACTGTGCCCAAATATAACGCTTTTTAGAGAAGACAACCATTAAACAGTCAAATTAATCCCTCTTCCAATATCCCACTACATGACAATATTTTTCCAAGACCCCATATTCAGAATATGCTGCAAGCACATCAACATAGCAAAAACCCATTTTCTGCCCTCAAGTTTGTTTCAGCACCCCCAAGGCCAATCATTATTTTTGCAATGTCTTCACAGAAGGGATTCACAAAATTTTAGTTGTTTACACGGTCTGCGCGCACCCGAAAGCCTAACAGTCAAATTGTCTGCCCCGCGGCCCACATGTTTCACTCCCCTCTAATCAGCAGCCGCTACACCAAAGTGCTTCTCCCGCAGTCGACACATTATTTGGCAAGTCTAGAGCATAATAAAAACACAGGTGACATTCCCTGCTGAACATATAAATGACCATTTTGTATATAGTCTTTCGTCTTTTAAACACCATCTTCCCGCTAGCGGACGGGATAAAAAAAACAGGCCAAGCTGCAATAAGCCATTACATTCCAGTAAATTCACAGTACATATAGGTTATATTAACAAAGCACCTCCGGCACTTGGAAATAACCATTCTAATTGTTGTTCTACAAGCCCCAGCATCACAAAAAACAATTGAATTGTAATCACAAAAACGTGATTCCTGGATTAACCAAATCAAATACCAGTGTCTCCATTAATTTTCTAGCTCAACATTCTCATAATCAAAATCCACATTCCAAATCCTTCTAAGCAGACATTCCTTGTTTTCAGAGACCTTTAAGTCATGCAATATATATACCCCCATTTTCCACAAATTATCTGTGATTTTTGTCAAACTTTACCACATCTCTTCTCCCGCTATCTTTGTTAAAATTCCTACGCTCCCGCCACCTATCTCGGTAAATATTTTTCCCGTCAGCCGAGGAGGCCCCGCTATTTTTCCTTACCAAACAGCACTTTCCCGCCGCCTCGGTCTTAAATACATCCCCGTTATCCGAGGGAGCCCCACTATTTTCCCAAAATGCCATGTTTTTTCCTTCTCCCCGGCCATATTTCGCCATTAGTGTCTGTGGAACAAGTCGTCACACTTTTATCCATTCACACATACGTATATTACCTCTATGCATTAGTGCAATTATTATCCTGCAGATTTATCATTTCATGCATTTAAAATGGCCAGCAAACCCATATTTATTTATGCATAAATATAGCTGTCTAATTTTTAAAGCGCTTTGTTTTTCTACAAATTCCCAATCCTTATAGGGCAGACACATTTTTGGATCGTCATTGCTAACAGCCTTACAACACGTGTTTCCCATATTTTACTTTTTTGTAGTGAGTTCGTGTGCCTCACAGTTAACTTTTTATGTTTTTCCCCCTTCGATTGTTTTTTCTAGGCTTATCTTAATTTTTACTGCAGAAACCACACAAACACCATACAACGTTGCCAATATATTCATGCCTACCCTTGAGACACAGGACACTTTCCAACAAAGTGCCCCAAAAATGTACCTGCCATTGACTAGTACAGTGTTCCCTCGCCACTTTGCGCTTCAGCTACCGAAGACTCAGAGCTTTGCAGATTTTTTTCAGGAAGAAAAATTAAAAATTTAAAGATATTAAATTATATTTATAAATTACATCATTTTACAAGATGTGGAAACAAAATATTCAATTAGAATTAGTAATTGCATCATTTTACAAAAATTTCAAACAAAGAATGCATGTATGCGCAAAGCATCACGGGGCATCACGGGCATAAACGCAAGCTGATTGGCCAGCTGAATGCTCACTGAATGAATACTCGACTCCCCATTGGCCCATTCACCACGGAAGCTCAAGCTTCTCCCGATACCCATTTTCAGTCCACGTTTATCTCGTGCTAGCATACAGCACGCTTCTCGTCAAGCTAAAGCTAAGCGTAAAAGTTAGACTATGAGGGTTTCACGCCTAACGATATCCATCACTCTGCCGTTGATAAGTCAGGCTGGCTCGGTTGGTGCGGACTGAAGGCTTCTCGGATAGGACGGCTGATGGGATTACAAATCTCATCGACTGTCACTCAGACCCACTGACAGAGGAGGACCTACAGGAAATGACCAAGTCAGCGAGTGGGGAGGAAGACAAGTCTGCTGCCGACGACGAGGGTGACGAAGCTGACAAAGCTGACGAAGGTGGCCTTACTTTGCATAATTTGCAGGACCTCTTCAATGCTGCCAAAGACCTCCAAAAAAAGTCCAAAGAAACGGACGATAACATGGTGAGGGCCGTCGAGTTCAGCAATCGCACCGATGACGTCATGGCTGTTTACAGGCGCATCTTCAGCGACCAAAAAAAAAAACAACGTTCACAACTCCCAATAACGAGGTTTCTTAAGCGCAAAAGAACTGCGGAAGATCCATCCGGACTGCTTGGATGTTTTTGAATTTCTGAGTTTTCTGAATAAAAGTTTACATTTATTAAATGTGCAGCTTTTTTACTGTATATATAATGTATTTGATTTGTTTGTATGCACCAACATAATACCTGCATTCTGATGTGGAATAAAACACCTGAATGAACAGCATATTAGCTTGGAGGTGGTTTTGTGCCCGTGTTATATGAAAAACTTACTTGAATTTAATAGATTTTACACTATATACACAGTGATTATGTGTCTCTGACAGTTTGTTTGGCAGCAGGGGAACATTTCAGTTTTTATTGCCGTAATGTGCTTTTAATGCGCTGAAAATCACATTCTGGCCAAGTTTGATAGTGAGAATATGACATATTTTACTCATTCTTTTAGTATAGCTGTTTCATTTTGATATTGTATTTTGCTCATTCTTTTTGTTGTGGCGGTCTTGTTTTGGTATCGCCACTGCAGGGTTCGGCTCCTGTTCTCAACTCAATTACATGATGAACAAAAGGATTGGTATTGGTCTGAGATTCTTCAATACAATATGAACAGAAAGATTGGTCTGAGATTCTTCAATTACAATATGAACAGAAGGATTGGTCGGAGATTCTTCAATTACAATATGAACAAAAGGATTGGTCTGAGATTTTTCAATGTTAACAAAAGGCTCTTTCTGAGATTCTTGTTTCAAGGTTGGATTCACACTGATAAGAGAACAGATAGAGAAGGACTTCAGAGGGCAGAGGAAACAAAGAACAGGGCAGATGGTCGGGACTTCATAGGACCAGCGGAGACAGAGGTCTGGATGATGGGCATTCGAGGCTGGAAGGTGTGAAGTCCGGAGAAACCCCCCACACAGCAGTCATGGACCAGCCCGCATCTCATTGTTAATCAGCGAATGAATATGCATTTTTGTTATACTATAACTGGGCAAACGCGGGTTTGGACAATGTCTTTTCCATCCTCCGCTTGGGACATCAACACTCAGCGGGCTTATTCTTTGGGAGGGAGACCTGGAGCTCTGTATGAATCAATTTGAATGGAAAAAAATCATCTGTGCATAAACTCGCTCAACCCTGGTTTGTCTCCTCCGATGCTGAACACGCGCCATTGTTAGACGGGATAAGACAGAGTTAGGGAATTGGAGTAAGGTGATATATTTATAGTCTAACAATAGTTTTCATTATAACTTAATTTCTAGCCATTAGAATGATGCCAAATGAATAACTTACTTGAATTGGACGAATTTACACCATATACACAGTAACTATTTGTCTCTGACAGTTTGTTTGGCAGCAGGGCAACATTTCAGTTTTTATTGCCTCAATGTGCTTTTCATGCGCTGAAAATTATGTTTTGGCCAAGTATAATAGTTTTCATTATAACTTAATTTTTAGCCATTAGAATGATGCCAAATGTAAAACTTACTTGAATTGGACGATTTTACACTATACTCACAGTAACTATGTGTCTCGTACAGTTTGTTTGGCAGCAGGGGAACATTTCCGTTTTTATTGCCTTAATGTGATTTTCATGCGCTGAAAATCACGTTTTGGCCAAGTATGATTGTATTCATTATAACTTAATTTCTATCATTTAGAATGATGCCAAATGAAAAATTTACTTGAATTGGACAATTTTACACTATATATACACAGTAACTACAGGGAAGCTCATAATACCCGCCTGACAACAAAAGTAAGCATTTTTTTTGCCTAAGTGTGCACTTGACCCTTGTAGACCTGGAGAGGGATAGTTACTCCCCTAGTTTACCCGATTTCTTTATTTTCTTCATTTTGACACTTTTTTGTCACTTTTCCAACGATTCTTCGTTTTAAACAGTTTTACCCAGCTTTCAGAAAATGTTTCCTGGCATTTTGACCATTTTTTTCTGATTTTCGAAAAACGTCTATATTCTGTCCGGACACCATGGTCCCTCGAGAGTGGATGTTCCGGGGAAGGGAAGCTGATACTACCCGCCTGAAAACAAATCTAAGCGTTTTTTTTTTTTTACCTAAATGTGCCCTGGACCCTGGTTGACCTGGAGAGTGATAGTTACTCCCGCAGTTTACCCGATTTCTTTATCTTCTTCATTTTGACATATTTTCGACACCTTTCCAACGATTGTTCGTTTGAAACACTTTTAACCTGCTTTTGGAATTTTTTCTGGGCATTGTTAGACTAATAGTCTTAGCACCTGACTCCAATTCCTTAACTCTGTCTTATCCCGTCTAACAATGGACTGTAATTAGCATCGGAGACAGAAGAGGGTTGAGTGAGTTAATCCACAGATGATTTATTCCTGACAAATTGATCCATACAGAGCTCCGGGTCTCCCTCCCAAAGAATAAGTCCGCCGAGTGTCGCTGTACCCCGCAGAGGATGAGAAACGACATCGCCCAGACCCTCATTTGCCCAGTTCTAGTATTACAAAAATGCATATTGATTCGCTGATTGACAATGAAATGTGGACTGGCCCATGGCTGCCGAGAGGGGTGTCTTCTCCGGACTTCACACTCTCCATCCTCGAATCCACGTCATCCAGACCTGTCCCTGCTTGTCCTTTGAAGTCCAGACCATCTGTCTCCTTATCAGCGTGAATTCAACCTCAAAAGAAGAATCTCAGACATTTCTCAGCATTTTGACCATTTTTACCCTTTAAAAAAAAAAAAAAAACGTCTGTATTACGTCTAGACGCTGTGCTCGCCCGAGATTGCCTTTTCCCGGGGAGGGAACCTCATATTACCCGCCTGACAACAAATGTAAGGTTTTTTTTGCCTAAATGTGCCCTGGACCCTGGTTGACCTGGAGAGTGATAAGTCCTCCAGCAGTTTCCCAGATTTCTTTATTTTCTTCATTTTGATACTTTTTTGACACTTTCCCAACGATTGTTTGTATTGTATTAAACACTTTCACCCAGTTTTGGAACACTTTTGTGGGCATTTTGACCACTTTTACCCATTTTCTGTATAATGTCTAGACGCTGTTTACGCCCGAGAGTGCCTTTTCCCGGGGACGGAAGCTCATACTACCAGCCTGACAACAAAATTGATAGATCTAAAAATACAATTTCAGGAGCAGGATAAAAAAGAATGAGATCAATTTAATAGGAAATAGGTTCATTACCAGACTGCAGAATGGGGGAGAATGCTCAAACAGCTGTGAACCGCTCACAGTCTGTCCTCCTCGCAATTCTCTCTGAATGAACAGTGGGTCAGTCTTTATATAGGAAGACAGGGTAATATTTCTAAGACAGTGATGTAGGACAGAGTTTATGTAAACAAAACTTTGGGCTAATATGGTTAGACATTTGCAGGTTAAGGTTGTACGATATTTTTATAGCTATTATAAACTGCTGACCCCCTATCTTATATTGCTCCATTCGAACAAACAGTTCCAAAGCGAGCTGGCCACATCGCACAATACAAGGAAACAATTGCGAACCCTGTTAGCAAGCCTTTCTTATATTTTGAAAGGCAAACAAACAATTGCAAGGCCAGCTAGTTAGCCTTTCTTACATTCCACGATCTGCACAAACAATCGTAAAACCAGTTCGGCTAGTCTATCTTACATTCTACAATCTTAACAAACAAATGTAAAACTAGTTTGACAACATGGTGCGACAAGAATAAACAAGTATTAAGCCAGTTGGCCAGTCCATCCCACAATTCCCTCCTTTTGTGACTTTAAAAATATCGAAACTTTCTTCGTTACCGATGCTACTTTTAAATAAAATTCTTCACAAATCACTTGAAACTGGAGTTTCGCCCACCAGAAAGGTGCGAAAACCCTCATGCAGTTGAGGGAAAATTTCTCCCTTGACCTCCCACTTTGGACAATTGCCTCATGGCCTTGTGTGTCAGAATAGGAAAGACATATTAATCTGTGTCACACCGTAGCACAACATCAGGGTCAGATTGGGATATGGGTTGTTGCATGGGCATACGAGTTAGCATTAGCTGGGTATACATAATCATTGTACGTTCGAATGTGGCATTACTGGTACATTTGGTCAAAGCGGAGAAGCGGTGTAAACAACAGGTTAGGGGAACAAGCACGAGAGCAATAATTGTTACAAATGATACTGGGGCTATCAAAAGTGGCCGTTTCCATGAGCCTGAGAAGAACCAGTCAAGCCATCCTCGTTGTGGAACCGAATCTCCGGTCACAGCGCTCTGCATGTTCCTCATAGCCTGCAGGGCATCATGCACCGAGCAGGACGTGCCGGCAGGGTGAAGGGGCAGCACGAGTCTCCCACCATGGCACACACACCACCCCGCTGGGTGGCCACTCTGTTAAGAGCAGGACGGCCCTGGAAAATCACCTCACCCAGGCCTTTCGGCCTCGCTGCAGCCTGACCGATGCGCCGACACAGGCCCGGAACTTGCCGTCAGTGGTCTCCAGATGCAGGGCGTTCCTCACCGCTCCCACTCAAGGAATTTGGATGAGACTGACCAGAATTTGTGTTTGAGGGACACATCCGAGCCACACACTGGATAATGGTCGTGAGCTCCGTCAATAAAGTGCCCAAATGGAGGTCATTGATTCGGGCATAACAGAACTTTTGAAGATCCCCAGATGATCATTTTTGTACATAATAATCAAAGATACATTCCCATCATCATTGGATACAATTTTCGGGTAAATACACCAACCAGAACCGACTGGGCCTGGTTCTGATACAACCACTACTTTAATCGCAGAATGTCTGTATTGGTCACTGTTTATGGTGGGAAAAAGCTCCAAAACCATCCTGGATCATTATTTTTACACATAATAGTGAAATAATATAATAATAATAGTGCCCAAATGGAGGTCATTGATTCTGGTATAACAGAACTTCTGAACATCCCTATATTATTTTTATACAGAATAATCAAAAATACATCCCCATAATCATTGGACACAATTTCTGGGTAAATACACCAACCAGAACCGACTGGGTCTGGTTCCAATACAACCACTATTTTTATCGCAAAATGCATAGTTTGGACACTACTGATGGTGGGAAATAGTCCGAGAACATCACTTGATGTTTATTTTTACACGGAATAGTGGAAATACATCAACTCACACGATGGACACTTCTTGGGTAAAAGCAGTGTTTATGGTGATAAATAGCTCCAGAACCAACCTGGATCATTATTTTTATACAAAATAGTGAAAATACATCCACTCACACAATCAACACAAATTCTGGGTAAAAGCACCAGCCAGAACCGACTGGGCCTGGTTCTAAACCATCACTTGTAAATAAAGTTCCCAAATGAGAGTTATTGATTCGGCCATAACAGAACTTCTGAACATCCATAGATGATTATTTTTATACAGAATAGTCAAAAATACATACCTATCATCATTGGACACAAGTTCCAGGTAAATACACCAACCAGAACCGATTGGGCCTAGTTCTAATACAACCACTATTTCTATCCCAAAATGCATGTTTTGGACACTATTGATGGTGGGAAATAGTCCCAGAAGATCCCTGGATCTTTATTTTTACACAGAATAGTGAAAATACATCCACCCACACATGGACACTATTTCTGAGTAAAAGTACCAATTGTAACCGACTGGGCCTGGTTCTAAACCACCACTTTTAAATAAAGTGCCCAAATTGAGGTCATTGTTTCGGGCATAATAGAACTTCTGAACATTCCTAGATGATTATTTTTATACAGAATAATCAAAAATACATCCCCATCATCATTTGACAAAATTTATGGGTAAATACACCAACCAGAACAGAATGGGCCTGGTTCTAATACAACCACTATTTTAATCACAAAATACCTGCTTTGGACACTGTTTATGGTGGAAAATAGCTCCAGAACCAACCTGGATCATTATTGATAGGTTCATTACCCTTTTGATGTAATTATCAATCACTGCAGGCAGACATCTTATTCAATTTTGACATTTAATTAAATAGATTGCATAATGGATAAGGACCTTAAGGGAAGATACAGCAAAGCAACAAGACTTCCCCTTTGTATTCACGGTATCCTCTCGAACCGTAATTCGCGCACGGCTTTAAGGCCATAAATCAAAACAATTACAAGGTTGTTGATTAATTCAACATGCGTAAGCAAAAACAACATCTGTATTTTAACAATAACATAACAGGAAACTAAAACGAACCCTCATTTGGATTAAAACAATCACGCCTTCATTTGACCAAACAATCATATAACAATTACATAAAGAAGGCCGAAGTGCGTCACGAGGTATGCGCACTATACGAGTGTTAGGGTAGTGGCAGATATCCCGAGTCCTTGCTGCCTCCCGATCAACAGCCCTCAGAGCCTGATACTGGGTGAGATGTAGGATGAACAATCTTTGGATAAGAAGTCCACATGAGAGGACCAGACGGCTGTTTATGACCTCGAGCATTTTACAAACAATAGGAAGAATGATTTAACAAAGACATGAATTACTACACATATATGGATAATAGTAATACAGAAAAAAAACAACAAAGGAAAGTCTTGTTGCTTTGCTGTATCTTCCCTTAAGGTCCTTATTGATGATGACTATTTGATTAAATGTCAATAATTGAATAAGATGTCTGCCTGCAGTGATTGATAATTACATCAGAAGGGTAATTATTCATGAACCTATCAAATAATCCACTAGGAATGTTCAGAAGTTCTGTTATGCCCGAATCAATGACTTTTATTTGGGCACTTTATTTAGAAGTGGTGGTTTAGAACCAGGCCCAGTCGGTTCTAGTTGGTGCTTTTACCCAGAATTTGTGTCGATTGTGTGGGTGGATTTATTTTTACTTTTCTGTGTAAAAAATAATGATCCAGGACGGTTCTGGAGCTATTTTCCCACCATAAACAGTGTCCAAAACATGCATTTTGCAATAAAAATAGTAGTTCTATTTGAACCAGGCCCAGTCGGTAGCTGGTTAGTGCTTTTACCCAGAATTTGTGTCAGTGGATGTATTTTCACTATTATATGTAAAAATAATGATCCAGTACGGTTCTGGAGCTTAATAGGTCTGAAAATACAACTTCAGGAGCATGTTAAGAAAGAGTGAGATCAATTTAAATAGGAAACAGGTTTATTACCAGACTGCAGGATGGTTGGAGAATGCTCCGACAGCTGTGAACCTCTCACAGCCTGTCTTCCTCGCAATTCTCTCTGAAAGAACACTATTTCAGTCTTTATATAGGAACTCAGCGTAACATTTCTAAGACAGTGATTTAGGACAGAGTTTATCTAAACAAAACTTTGGGCTAATATGGTTAGACATTAGCAGGTTTAAGTTGTTTGCAAACACGATATTTTTATACCTTACGCAAACTGCTGCAGCCTATCTTATATTGTGCGATTCGAACAAACGGTTCCAAAGCGACTTGGCCACACTCCACAATACAAGGAAACAATTGGAAACCCTGTTAGCCAGCCTATGTTACATTTCGTCAGGCGAACAAACAATTGCTAGGCCAGCTAGTTAGCTATCTTACAATTTGTGGTGCGAACAAACAATTGCAAGGCCAGCTAGTTAGCCTTTCCTACATTCCACTGTCTTAGCAAACACTTGCCAGTTGGTATGTCTAACCCCACACCATTGTTTTTACCTTAATTCTGCATTAACTAACGCAAAAAGAAAAAACACGGAAAAAATTCAACGCTTTGCCCAGTGCTCGTCAAATATTTTCTTGTAATTTTACTCGTATCTCAAACTGCTCGTATGTTGGGTCACTCGTATGTCAAACTATTATTGTATTAAGTAAGTATTAATGGTAGAATCCTTTCTACTCCAGTCCATGCAGTTTTTTGACCATGAAATAAAAAACAACACATACACACGTTGCATTTTTTTCTGAGTTATATTAGGTTTGAGTGATATTGAAAATACACAAGATACGCAATCAAGTCTGATATTCCCTTACCCTGGCCAGTCTGGGATGCATATACTACAAAGATGTGGCATCTCAAATGACCCATTGGTGTGGTACAAAAATCAAATAAATATGTAGAATCCATTTATGACCTATCTCTGGCGCCATCACTTAGCTGTTTAGTCCAGAAACAGATTTCAGGTGGTATCCTTGTCAATGTATACAGTGTTTCCATGGTGTGTTTTCCCTGCTTAGGTTCCCCCTGCATCGATTCACCTAATTCCAATACAATGCTTACTGTGTTCAACTTCTATCAACAGGCTTACATTTATGGAGAATATTCTACAAACAATTTAATTCATCACAACGTTCCAAAATGAATTGCCAATAAGATAACTAAAACAAAGAATTGTTTCATCAAAATGTATAGAGTTATGGTGGAGGCACCTCGTAGATGATTAAGGAAATATTGCGGCTTTGAGAATTGGATTCAAAAATAATCTGGTTGACAGAAGACATCAAAATATTAAGTATCTCATTACTAACAGTAAATTTTTTTTAAGTACAGTAAATATGCAGTATTGAAACATTCTAAACAAAAGGCATTATTTTTCATTCACACACACCAAGTAAATCCATATGAGGTTTAGAGACCATGTTAACTAATTTGAAAGTGGGCTCTTGTTTAATTGGAATAATGTTGATGAAGGTTTTGTAAAGTATAGATCCTTTGGCAAGCTTGGTGATGATCTGAATAGCCTCCAGACTGCGAGGGGGAGGGGTATATACCTCCTTGGTGAACTTGATGTAACCATCTTCAAGAGCATAAACTGTCCTATTGGTTCCCATTCCAACCTTCAAAACAGAATAACATAAAATGACAATATAGTCAAACATCTATCTTACTTATCTACTCCAAAAACTATGGAATCACTAGTCTCAGTGTGGTTGATAGATAGAGATAGTGAGCGAGAACGCAAAAGGAGAGCGAGAGAGCTCGAGGAGAGCGGGAGAGAGAGCCAGAGCAAGTTTTAAAAAAAGTTTTAAGACGGCATACACAATTTGAAATGATCAAAAATTATATAAAAATATGGGGAAAATGTGTTAGTTGACAGGTATGTTATTCAATTATGAAAGAAACTCTTACCTTACTTTATAAGAAAAGATAAGTAAAATATGATGACTTTAAAAATTATTATTGTATTTTGTATAAGACAACTCCCTTTGTACACTATGAAAAGTAAAGATTAAACCTGCAGAAATTTTGACGCGCATCTTTCCATTCAAACCAAAAGTTCCTGTGCAATATGAAATAAATAAAGTAATCAACTGAAGACGTCATCACCATTGGCCAGCAGACATTTCAGCCTCACAAAAAAGGTGTAAATTTACCTCACATATGGCCATTTAAAACAACAAAAAATAAAAACGGATGAATGTAACTCAAGTTACCAAGTTATAGATTTTTGCAATGTTTGTGGAACATTTACATTGAATGGGGAAATACCTTTTATCAAGTTAAAAAAATATTAAAGGCTGTCTTCAAATGAGGTCAGTGGGTTAATGACATTTTCAATAAGGATGATCTGTGCACATGTGTACACGAGGCATTTAAAAAAAAATAAAGAAAGAATACGCCAGGGACAAATCTTTGATCTTTTAGTGGATCGGCTTGGTGTTGTCCTGCATCTACTTGCTCATTTTTCATTCTTCATCTTCTTTTCGGCGTTCATGCTCCGTGTTAGCCTTTATTGCTAACAATGCCTAAACCCTTTTTAGTCATCATCCTCTTCTTCTCTTTAGTGTTGTCTGGAACTAACATCCATGTCACAATAGCGCCCCTGTTCTTTGTGGTGGTCAGTTGGTCAATAGCAATTTAAAATATATATTTTTTATTATTGTTGACAAAAATAATTCCACGATAATTATTGTTTTATCGCCCAGCTCTACTTCAACATAATCTCGCATTGACACACATTTTTCCAACTGTGCATAAACTTCCTTATTCCCTCAACAAGGATTCATTAGTGAGGAGTCATCTGAACAACACTCGGTCTCACACACCAGCCCAAATGCTGGACACAGGTTGGTAACGGCTCCCTCATCATCCTTATACAGTGTTCCCTCGGTTATCGCGGTTAATGGGGAACGGAACCACCCGCGATAAGTGAATTTCTGCGAAGTAGGGATTCACTTTCAAAAATGCTTAATTAGAATTTAATTTATTTTATTTCTTCTACCCCCCTGTATACAGTACACCATATAGAATACGGGTAAAGAGAGTGATATTCATGTTATAACAAAAAAACTGTACAATATGTTGTCTCAATGTAATATTCATATTTTTTTTTCCAAAAAAATCTGCAAAGCTCCGAGTCCGCGGTGGCGGAACCACGAAGTAGCGAGGGAACACTGTAGTTCGATCTGTTTGGTCACTTTAAAGCGTTCACAATAGGCACTAAGTTAGAAAGTGACCAAGTCAAAAGTGCTGTGATGTACTGCCTAAGGAGCTTGTGCAAATGGGAAAAGTGTGTGACAGACTTGGGACACTACGTTGGAGAAAAAATAAAAAAAGAGAAAAAGAGAGTGAAATTCATGTTATAAAAAAAACTAAAATATGTTGTCTCAATGTAATATTTATATATATATTTTTTTTTCCCTAAAAAAAATCTGCGAAGCTCTGAGTCCGCGGTGGCGGAACCACGAAGTAGCGAGGGAACACTGTAGTTGGATCTGTTTGGTCACTTTTAAGCGTTCACAATAGGCACTAAGTTAGGAAGTTAGAAAGCTAAAGAGAAAAATTCGGGGAAGTTCACTTACATTCGCGCCTGGGTGATACCTCAGCAGCCGCTGTGTTGCCAGGATGTTGCCAGCATTGACAGGATTTCCTATTAAGGAGAGATAACATTATATGAAAAATTTATAAAGAAAACAATAGCGGACCTTAAACTTGGCTTTTTAACAATCACGAATAAAATGGCCTGTTGACGAATCAAATGCTATTGATAATTTAGCTATGAGTAAGCTATTTTTAGGATAATAGGCTCAATTTACTTAAAAATATGGGGGCTCTATTGCACAAGCAGTTTCTGTTGTTTATAATCCAGTACTTTATTTACATTATTTAGTACAGTATTTTTTTTAAATTGGAGGGGAGGTAATTGCAGCCAATAAGAAAATGGCTTCACTGGCTTCTGTGAAAACTCAGAGTTTAGGCGCTCTAGTTATCATTTAGACCAGGGGCGCTCATTACATTGATCGCAATCGACCAGTCCATCTCCAAGACTTCACTGGTAGATCACCGGAGAGTAGGGCTTCAGTACATTGTGGATTATATATTAAGTTTAAAAAAAGTTAATAAAAATGCCAAAGTTCACGCTGAAAACCCAACCAAAAGACTGGAGATGAAAAATGCAGAAGTCAGGGCTCCACCTCTTCGCTCAGCGCCTAAGAAAAATAATTTTACAGCATAAGAACAACACGCCGAAGAAATTACTGCAGAGGGAGGACAAAAATTTGACCAGCGATCTAGCGGCTTGGGTGCTCCGCCTTGATCGAGGTCTGGCCCGTGAAACAGCCCTGAATATAACAGGAAGCGGCATGGTACGTAGGGGAGTAGTTTCATAACATATTTGAAGAGAATGGTTATTTCCCGGGGCAAGATTTTTAAGATTTTCGGAAGATGCCTTTGTTCGCACCAAGGATTGTAAGATAGCTAACTAGCTGTCCTTGCAATTGTTTCCTTGTATTAAGGAATGTGGCCAACTTGCTTTGGAACTGTTTGTCCGGGCCGCGCAATATAAGATAGGCTGCGGCAGTTTGTGTGAGCTATAAAAATATCGTGTTTGCAAACAACTTAAACCTGCTAATGTCTAACCATATTAGCCCAAAGTTTTGTTCACATAAACTCTGTCCTACATCACTGTCTTAGAAACATTACCCTAGGTTCCTATATAAAGACTGAAATAGTTTCCATTCAGAGAGAATTGCGAGGAAGACAGGCTGTGAGAGGTTCACAGCTGTCGGAGCATTCTCCAACCATCCTGCAGTCCGGTAATAAACCTATTTCCTATTTAAATTGATCTCACTCTTTTTAACCTGCTCCTGAAGTTGTATTTTCAGACCTATCAGCCTTCCTGGACATTTTTATATGGCATATACAAGGAAAATCGAGGAGCACTTCACAGGAAATAAACCAAAGAAGATCAGGCACAGGAGACGGTAAGGGTCTGTTTAAAATTAATGTAGAACAAGGCTGGTGAAAATCTAGTTTTTCCAATCGTGAAAAAGTCAAAGAAAAACGTTCCGTAAACAGGAAATATTTGCATATCGTCGGGGAGTATGTATGTCCAAAAATAAAGACAATACACAAGATATGTGGTGTACGTACACTACCTTCGTAAGACGAGCTGGTGATGTGGCTTGGCTAGGGAGTGAAAGAATCCCTCTTAAAGGATTTTTGGAAATTGTTAAAAATAAAAGTAAACCTTCGGAAAATACTGCACCCGATGAGTAAAAGAGCGCTCAATAAAAAGTCATCTTTATATGAAGAAACCAGAAATACGCCGTGACGCGCTCATGCCTCGCAAAATATAAGAATAACGGTTAAAAAGACGATGTAGACGGATGAATAGGATAATAAAGATAAGTATTAAAGAGATAATAAATTAGATGGGACGTCTCTAGAGAATCTCCCGTAAATATATTAATAGCGTAGCATACGACCATTGTTTGAAAAACGTTCAAACAACGGAACAAGAGGCAAAAAGCATCCAAAACGGGGTCGGGGAATAGCAAAAAAATATCCTACCGATGTGAAATTCATGCTGAGACATATTCCTGATCATTGCACTCATATAGGAGAATGGACCAAAAAGAACAATGAATATGGATGGTGGGGGAAATTGTTATTAGAACCTTTGCAAGCTATTCAAATGAGTTTAGAAGTAAAAATAAAAGGCTGTAAACAAAGGAAAAAAGCAAGAAAAAAATATGTTAACAGCTAGAAGATATTTAAGTTTGGATAGAACAAGCTACTAAAACAGAAGAACAAAAGGCTAAGAAGAAAATACAAAGGGCACAACAATGAAACACTATGGCCACCGTGATTGTTAGGCCCAGTGAAGAGACAATGGCAAGAAGCCCACTTTACGGCCAGCCCCTATTCACAGATGCAGACACCCCTCACCCGACAGGCCAAGCACACCCGGGGCAAACAAAGAGAGGGGGATCGTCCATTGATCTTACTGCTCCTTTCACACCAAAATAAAGGAGCACTAGCTGAACAAAGCGTCTAACAAGTTAGACTACCCCAAGATGGAGCCAGAAGAGAGGAACCCGAGCACTTAAATGCCACTGTGGGTATGAATCTGAATCACTTGGGTCTGATAGTCTACCCACAGATGCAAACAAGAGCACAAAGAGAAAGAAGGGAAGAAAGACAACTCTACCCTACTCTGGTGGCGTTCCAAGGACCTCACCTCTACCCACCACAATGGGCACCACCAGGAGGTGGTGAAGTCTGGTGACCAGATCCTGCTCCGAGTCATAAAATGTAAGTCCTGGTCTTCTGCACGTCGGGAAGGTACATTCATGGTTCAACTAACCACCCCCACAGCAGTAAAGATTGCTGAGAGGTCTACATGGATTCACCATTCCCAGTTCAAGGTTGTTTGAGACATAGGGGACTCTGAGTAGACTGGAAGACGGGCGGTTCCAAAACTTTCGTCTGTTAAAAACTCACCTGATGTCTACTCACCTGCCATGAGCACTCTTCACTTAACTTTGACATTTTGTAGACTTTCCATTCCCACACAAGCCAAAATGAAAGCTGCCGCCACCCTCATCACAGTGACTATACTATCAGCGGCAACCTGGGCGTGGCTGGATGCCCCGCCCACAGAGACCCGAGTTCGAAATCGATTTGTCCTATGCTGCTGTCACAAAAAACAGCGAAGTGGTACGAAAAGAGCAATCCAAAGAACTACAAAAAGAAAATACGTGGTATAATTTCATGGCGTTTCAGAAGAAACTTACTGGCGTGAATGAGAGTTGTTGTGTGTAGTCGTATACCTATTTCCACAGGTACCCCACCAGTGTATCCTAAGCCAATTGATCCCTACGACTATGACACCAACACACCTCCATGGTATGCTGACATCGTGAAATCATGCTACCTAGAAGCTACAATTAAAGCTACAATTCCCCAAATTAATGTGAAGGTACCACATTTGGCGGGTAGAAATTTTATAAGGCTCCTAGACTACGATTGGAAAGATCTAGCTTCGTTGAACGAGATCCCATACCCACATGATCCGTTGGGAGAAGTCCCCATGAAGTACTGTAGTCAGGTAGTGAGCGCACACAAAACACCACTAACAAAGACCAATTCAATGCCACAGGAGCGCCCCCGGGTGCCACATGCAGGCACTATTACTCTCTCCCTGATGTAATGGGCACTGATCCTCAAGATGATGGGTATTGGATATGTGGCCATACAGTGTTTTTGAGTTTGCCCACAGCATGGACAGGTCTGTGTGCAATGGTGCAGGTGGACCAAGATGCATTCTTTTTAAGGGGAGTAAATGTCAGAGATGAGAGATCAATAACAGTGCAATTCAAACCACATGACTCAATTTGGGGCAGTGATGTTCCTGATGACCATAAGTTGTGGTCCACCCCCCTCCAAAAAAAATCATACCGTCACTGCTTCCTCAGCTTGGAGTGGGTAAACTTATGCTCCGAGTAGAGACATTGAATTATCGCATGGAACTGTACATTAACCAAACTTTCAAGGCCCTACAGGTCATAGCAGATGAATTAAAAGCCCTTAGAGAAATGGAGCTGCAAGCCCGGATGGTCTTGGATTTGATAACAGCCAAGGATGGTGTGTGGGCCATAGTCGGAGAACACTGTTGTACTTTCATCCCAGATGAAACCCGGCGACGAAGGTAACATTACTCGTGCGATAGCTGGAATGAACTGCCTTAGCCAGCAACATGCCCCAGGATCACTCAGCCGTAGGTGCATCACTTTGGTCGTGGTTAACATCCGGGTCGTGGTTAACATCTGGGTCGTGGTTAACATCCGGGTCTTGGTTCTCAATTCTGTTAAAAATTAGCAACCCCTTTACATGCGATTACGGTACTATTCTGTATTTTTTTGGTGTGTAATCCCTTCTATGAAAGTTATGATTCGAAATACTATCCAGCACACGCTGGTAGCTTACAGTGACATACAGTATCACCGCATGGCAAATCATAATGGAGATTCTCGCACTCTTTCGAAGTCTGACGAATATCGGTATGTCGAGTCCTCCGGGTAATTGTACTCGTCTTGACTTAAAAATTGTGTTCGTTCATAAAGAGGGACGCAGAGGAATTTCCGAATAACCCTAAAATTACCTTGAGTTTTAAGTCTCGGCATTGACAAGTGACTTTATTGTTTTCCATGCCCCATGATAAGTAACTGCTGATGAGATTTATATTCTAGAACCTGGGTAGGAGGGATATAAATTGATGGGTTTAATGACAATTCTTTCGAAGTTACTAAAGGGGGGAAATGGGGAGTATGGAATGTATTCTTATGCTTTTTATTGATCAATTGGTTTATTTAGTATAGTCTTTAGAATAGAATTTTGCATGGCCTCGTGGAAATTTCCTTCATGAACCTAGTAGTTAGGGTCGTGTCATCTACCATGACACGTCCATTTCTTTGTCCATTTTCCCACCTAAAGTTTGTATCTATGTCACATGATCTTTGTCAATAAAACTAGCTCATCTGTTGGGGGTTGCCAGGGATTCGAACTGGTCAGGCTGGAGGATAGACATATACGAGCGCTGGCTACTCTGGCTCCCTCCTTCAGCTGAAGTCTGGTAAATCTCATCACGGCTGACTCGGTGTGCTTCCTCTGATCCGAAGTTATTGAATGTATATGGATTAGATCCCACACAATGGAATCGCTAAATCAAGCTAGAATAGTTTTAAATGGCCTTCCCAAAGTCCTGACTTAAACTCCATTGAGAACTTGTGGACAATGCTGAAGAGAATGTCAGAAAGCCATCAAATTTAACTGCACCAATTCCGTCAAGAGGAGTGGTCAAAGATTCAACCAGAAGCTTGCCAGAAGCTTGTGGACGGCTAGCAAAAGCGCCCAACTAAAGTGAAAATGTTCAAGGGACATGTTACCAAATATTATTGCTGCTGTATGTATATTTTCAACCCAGCAGATTTGATCACTTTTTTCTGTTCACCCATAATAAAGTCATAAAAGAACCAAACTTGAATGTTTTTTAAACTGGAGGTAATTACCTATCTTTTCTGAAAAATTTGAGTCAACCTGTCAAATGGCTTGGGAGCTATTGAACAAAACAGGTATTAATACCAATAATAAATTAATCTATAATCCTTATAAAATGTGATGTATGTGTGTGAGTGTGTGTTAATATTATTTCGCAACATTTGTCCAAACTGTGCAACGTAGAGTTGAAATTTTTTTATGGTGGCCAGAAATGGCTGTCGGATATTTATAGACGAGTGACTGAATTTGCTCACCTTACCTAAGTGTGTAAACCCAATCTTCTATTTGTTAAACACCCATCTTTCAAAAGGTATTTTTTTTTAATAGCACAACAATTGTCTTTTGGTTCCAAACAAGCAGGTGGGACCGGCAAAGCCCTGCTTGTCATCAATAAAGGGCACCAGTAGGAAGCTTTTCAACATCAAAGGAAAATCCTTTGCAAGCAGAAGTGGGAGGGAAGCCGGGATCCCTGCTCGTTTCTTATGAAGTAAGGTAACATAGTTACTGTATTATTTGAATGAGTAAAGTGATTTACTTACATATACACAGAAGTTTGTTTTTTCAAATTTGAAAAAAATATTTCCCATAATTATCAATAGACTGATATTCATTTTATCGTGATAACAATATTTGTCATATCACCCAGCTCGAATTTGAAGTAAAAAAATATACATTTTAAAAAGACATCACTCTTAAAGCCAACTGCAATAAAATACATAGATAACACACTTCAAAAATTCCCATTTTGACTTCATATGCACGAAACAGTGACAAATATGGCGGCAAGTCAGCTGACTGGTTAGTGCGTAGGCCTCAGTTTTAGGGTCCTAGGTTTAATCTAAGGTAGGTCCTCCTGCATGAAGTTTGCATGTTCTCCCCATGCTTGTGTGGGCTTTTTCTCCAATATCCTTCCACATTTCAAAGACACGCATGGTAGGGTGGTTGAACACTAAAAATTTGACGAGGGGGTGGCTTATATGCGATTGTGACAGGGTAAAGTGAGTTAAGTTATAAATGAGTACATGTGTGATGTAAAAATAGTTTTGGGATTGGGTGTTTATCATTCTTCGATTATTGATGCCTCAATAATCGAACACACTTACAAGGGTATGGATCGGTATTCAATTTTTTATATCTGGGCTCATGTAGCTGAAACGCTGGGAAATCTTCAGGTATTTCAGTAAAAGTTGGCTTGAAGATAGCAACAACTGACCTGTCTGATCATTCCCCGTGTTTTAAAGGTATGTTGTTTTGTTGTAGAGACTGATTGAGTGTAGGGTTTGCAAGAGACAATAGTTAGCATGTGAGAAAGAACATAATGTTTAGTAAGGTTTGTTTACTTTTTTATGTGTTGGCGTGAATGTGCGAGTCTCGTGTGGAGGACATTAATAGCCTTTAGCAAGCTACCTTCGGCCGCCATTATAGCGTTAGCATGAGTGTGCAATATATGACGGCCGTAGCAAAGGAAGCTATGCAATTGAGATTTCACGAGCCTCGAGTAAGGTACATGTAATAGCATTAGCAACGTACAGTCGGCCGCCATTAGCGTTAGCATTGTGATGTGTATGCGTGTATGACGGTAGTAGCAAATGGAGCTAAGCTATGCTATTGAGATTCCTTTGTTTGCCCTGCTAACTAGCTGAGGACTTTGCTAAGTTGCAAAACAAAAGGTAACAAGTTACAATAGTCATAAGTTATGACCG
The DNA here is from genome assembly GCF_051989575.1 of Stigmatopora nigra. Lineage (NCBI taxonomy): Eukaryota > Metazoa > Chordata > Actinopteri > Syngnathiformes > Syngnathidae > Stigmatopora > Stigmatopora nigra. Next base: position 658,039 of record NC_135525.1, on the reverse strand, counting down.
TTTATGCAACAAGTACATTGTTTTGGGTTATAATGGGTTGTAAATATATTTATATGTATATATATGGGTGTTATTGTATATAATGTTTTTGTGTGAAATGATTAGATTTTCAGTAAAAGTTGGCTTGAAGATAACAACAACTGACCTGTCTGATTATTTCCCCGTCTTTTAAAGGCAAATAAATTGCCGAATTCAGGGGTAAAACACGATTAAATACGATATTTGGAAAGTGATTTTTTTTTTAGTGTTATGTACTCAAAATCTTGCCGGTTTACTGCCGTTTTGATTCTACTCTAACTGATGATGTATTTTGTATGTACAGTGGTACATCGAGATACAATCTTAATTTGTTCCGGGACTGAGCTCGTAGGTCAATTTACTCATACCTCAAACAAATATTTCCCATAGAAATGAACTAAAAACAAATTAATACTAATTGTTTGAAATTTGATACCTTTCGTCTCCTAGGTGGGCTCTATTTTCCCCGCCTACTGCCTGACTTTCAGATGCAACCTATCAAGGGTTGTTTGCTTTTGTATTCCCTTCAAAATATTCTGAAAATGATGCGCACAAATGTCCTCACAACAAGACACATGGCCACTTGCCAACCTGCCCGGGAAGTATTACTCCTCGTGTATTGGCGACGGGGGGGAAAAAACACTGCAATAATGCAACGCTGCAGTGCTCGTAGGGACATAGCATCCTCTCGCGCCCACTTATGCTCGTATATCAAAATGTATCTCGCATCTCAAGATAAATTTGTGCGAAAATTTTACTCATCTCAAATTGCTCGTATGTCGAGGCACCACTGTATTATCATTTAAGTCTTGTATGTATTCACACAGGTGCTCCTTTGTCCTACGTACAGTGGTACCTCTACATAGGAGCACCTCAAAATACGAGCAGCTCGAGATACGAGTACATTTTCGAGCCAATAATTATCTCTAGATACGAGAAAATGTTTGAGCTGCGGGAAAGCCAGGTGGCCAAGACATGAGAGGCTGTTTATCATTGTAGGGCACTGTCTTTTTTGCCGCATCTCTTCTGTGTATAACCAATATCTACAAGCACAGGGCGGAGCGCTGCATTTTTTTCAGTGTTTTTTTACCGTCACTTAGCGCGAATGCCGGAGCGATCGCTAATACGAGCAGTATAGTATACTACAATTTTCGTTGGGTGCTCATAAGAGTATCAGGGGCACTGGCTCTCTCCCCCGCAACTCCTCGTGTAATATCTGTGGTCGCAAATATACCTCTTTGTAATGTCTCTGTGAACACTGAGCGAAGCGTTGCATTTTCGCAAGTTGAAAGTGTTCAAAAGTTGAAATTGTTCAAATTGAAGTTGATTCAATGCTATATTTTGTATTATATTATGTTTGAGGCCTATAAAAGTATATTGAAGGTTTATATAAGTGCACCTGTATGTTTAAGGCTTGTATAAGTAACCAGCATTGGTTTGTACTGAAAAAAACATTTAATAAAATAGAGAGAATACATATAGTACTGTATACATTAGAGATGGAGAGAGAGATTTACGGGAAACTGGCCAAAATAAGCTATCTAATGACGATTGCAGTTTTCTTTTTTTCATCATAAATGCGGTAGCACTGTATGGCATCATTTAATTGATTTCCAACCTTTGTGCAACGTTCAATATTTGGGTCCTGCTGCTCAATCTGTCTGTTTATAAATGGTACTGACGGTGGAACCATTCAAGTTGTATTCCCGTGCAACGCTAACCACTTTCTTAAGCGCATCAAGCTCATGCTCGTGGTACGACGAAAATTCCGATTGAATATTTTGCCCGAGATACGATCAAAATTTTGAGATGAGACCAAGCCAGGTGGCCATGGCACTGTCTTTTTTGCATCGCTTTCATGTATAAAATACATCTACAGGCACTAGGCAGACTTTGCATTTCCCAGCCGTATTTTTTTCCCCACGTTGGCCTACATTTACATGCAAAGTAAACGACTATGGATCGGCAGAGTTATGCAAAGAAAAGGTGACCGTTGACAATCGACAGGAAGCGCAAGATAATTGAAAAATATGAGTGGGGTACGTGTTAACGAGATTGCTACGAGAGGAATCCATCAACCATATCCACCATCCTTAAGCAGTTTAAGATTAATTAATTAAGAAGAGCAATTTAGAAGAGCAATTAAGAAGAGGCCTTCCAAAAGACTAACTATAATTTCCCACCGGCGCAGTGACATTCACGATGAGATGGATAGCCTTCTTTTATTGTGGATAAAAGAAAAACTGTTAGTAGGAGATAGCGTGACCGAGTCAACCATATGTGAAAAAGCCAGCAGAATTTACATGGATTTGAACACAAATTTACATGGATTTGATAACAACGAAAAGAGAGCCTTCAACACCTTCAGAACCCTAATTTAACGTGAGTCATGGCTGGTTCAATTTTTTTTTTTTTAAAAGATCTGGAATATACTCGGTAATCAGACACAGGGAAGCGACAAGTTCTAATTCGAAAGCCTCGGTGGAATTTATCAAGACATTTGCCTCGATTATGACCCAGGAAAGTTACATCCCCCATTAAGTGTTCAACTACGACGAAACTGGTCTTTTTTGAGAAAAAGATGCCCCGGCGGACATTCATTGTGGCAGAGGAAAGGCATTACAGGGGCATAAACCTATGAAGGACCGCTGAACTCTAGCTTTGTGTGCTAATGCCAGCGGTGACTGTTAAATTAAGCCGCTACTGGTATACAATGCGGAGAACCTGCATGCTTTCAAGAGACAAATTATCAGGTAAGAAAAACTCCAAGTTATGAGAAGCGCTAATTCTAAAGCTTGGATTACGCGAAATGTGATGACATTTGTGTGCGTCATTATCGAAATATTGTGAAGGGAGGAAAATACAAACAACTCTTGATGCGGTCATTTTGAAGACTCCGGCAAAACGTCCAGGTGGGGTTAACCCCATCGAACTAAAGTAAAAAAGATTCAAACAAATTTAGAATTCAGTTTTGTGTGAAGTTACATTAAACGTTGAGTGTTTGTATATATTTATCCAAGTTAATTTAAATTTGAATGTTCGTTTCCAAGTGTCGTGGATAAAGTCCCCCCGAACACCTCAGCCCCCTCCTTGTATCTCTACCCTCTGCGAAATACCTCTATTAAACACATTTTATTACTATTAAACCACGTATGTATTACTTTGTCAACATATGGTGAATTAGAAGAAATGAAACATGTTTTCCAATCCAATATCCTGCTTATGGTGTTTTTTTCCAGAGGGTTGGAATGAATTAATTTGTTTTCAGTAATTTTCCATGGGAAACGTTCGCTCAACTTCCGAAAAGCTCGACATACGATATCATTCTTGGAACTGATTACAATCGTATATCGAGGTACGTACAGAAGTTCCCTTTAAACTGAAACGTACCCACTAATGTTCAGTTTGACGCCCACTTTTGCCTTGTGAAAAAATAAAAACGAAGTCAGATATCAGAGGTTGTCACTATTTTACAATAAGGCCACGCAGTTGTGAAAACCAAACCCGAGTCTCAGTATGTGTTTGTCTTGCTTCCAAAAACCCTCCAGAACAGAAAACGAGTACACGGCGTTGTGGGTACAAGGTCGAAAAGGAACAAACGCCAATAGGAGCGATGGCATTGCAACTTCCTCCAGGTTGAGGCAAAAGAGTGTAAAATATGCGGTGGAAGGTTATATTGAGAATATCATTTCGAAATATGTTTGTACCATTTTGCTTCTTGTGACCGTAACGCTTTCCAGGGCTCTTTCCTCCGTGATTCTTGCTGCTACTACCAGCCTTTTTGGACGCGAACCGCTGAGAGGACCAAAGACATGACAGGGCCGGAGCTGGAAAACCTGAAAACAAAATTACAATTAAAAGAAAAAACACTGCGCACTTGTGAGAATAAGCAGTAGCGAAATGCAGTCCCTTGTGAGGATAAGCAGTACGGAAAACGAATTCAATTCAGGGAGACTGTGTCACTCCCAACAGGTGTGAGTCATGTTAGTGATTATTTACAGAGTAAGTTGTCATTTTTTATACAGATTTTTTTCATTCAACAGCAAACTGAACGAGAAAAACGATACCCGCGTTGTACTTGCGAACACATTGAAACAGCGCTGCCATCTTGGAGTGTCTGTAACATAGACAAAAATGCTTGTAAGTGTGTTACCTCATAGCCACCATATTGACCAGGTATTTCTTCGATTCTCCTTTCTGTATAATACAGAAGATACGTAAGGTAGTAGCTTATTGCATTCACCTTTAAAAAAAAGTCCTTGCCATTTTCCAAATTAATTGATTTTTTTTAAATAATATTTTTTGAAACCTCTTTTTTCTAATTAATTAATTTTCGGGGACTGTTTTTTGAATTATGTTTTTGCTCCCTCTTTTTCCGCTTTTTTTTTCTCGGGTTGTTTCTTAAAATATTTTTACCTTCGTTTTTCAAATTATTTTTCTCCTCTTCATTTTAGAAAATTAATTAATTCTTTGTTTTGTTTTATTCTCAGACCTAGGATAAAAAAATAATAATTTAAAGAACGGGCAAGCAGCTTTATCGAGATACTTGTAAATCTCGCGGGACTACGCTCCCCAAATTCGAAACGGGCTGACCCGAGCCCGCGTATAGACTTGCTTCTATTCAGCACAAGCAATTTTTAGTATTTACATATGATGTCCAAACAGTACGAGATAGCCCCGTCATTAAGTCACATAACGGCGAGTACAAGTTTCCTGTAGTCCTGAATTTTCGGTACGAACGCAATTCACGTGATACTTCCAAGTGTCTCGATAAATAGCACATTCGTTGTTCAAATTGATTTTTTCCCCGCCAGAGGCCAGGCTCGGGGAATACAAATTTATTTTTAACAGTTCTACGCCGTAGATGCTCAGTATTTTAGTTATTAATTCAACCGGCAGTCTGTGGGTTCACAACGTAACCAGCTTGGATTTATTTAAACTGCACCAGTTTGTATGCATGGACAAAGCTAAATCCGGTCAGTTATTAACATATAGGCAAACTAACATATAGCAGATGTGAATGGGTCTCTCGCGAGATTCCAAGTATCGCGATAACTGTGCACATTGGTTTTTCAAATTATTTTTCTTTCCCTGAGCCTGGCCTCTGGCGGAAAAAAATATTCAGAAAACGAAAATGCGCAGTTATCCAGATGCTTGGGAGTCTCGCGTGGACTGCGTTCGTTTCGTACAGACACTCGTCGTTAATGTCACTTAATGACTGGGCTACCTCGTACTGTCTCAACTCCATATGTAAACACTAAGCAGTCCCGCGAGATTTACAGGTATCTCGATAACGCTGCGTGCACGTTTTTGGAATTGTATTTTTTTTCTTAGGCGGCCGGGCTGAGGAAAATGAAAAAAGCGTGTTCAGCATCGGAGGAGACAGACCAGGGTTGAGCGAGTTAATCCACAGATGATTTATTCCTGACAAATTGATCCATACAGAGCTCCGGGTTTCCCTCCCAAAGAATAAGCCCGCTGAGTGTCGCTGTCCCCAGCGGATGATGAGAACGACACCGCCCGAACCCGCGTTTGCCCAGTTATAGTAATACAAAAATGAATATTCATTCGCTGATTGACAATGAGATGCGGACCGGTCCATGACTGTCAGGAGGGGTATTTTCTTCCGACTTCACACTCTCGATCCTGGAATCACATCATCCAGACCTCTGTCTCCGCTTGTCCTTTGAAGTCCAGACCATCCGTCCAGCTACTTGTCTTTTTTTGTCCTTTGAAGTCCCCACCATCTGTCTTCTTATCAGCGTTAATTCAACCTCAAAAGAAGAATCTCAGACAGAGCATTTTGTTCATTGTAATCGAGTAAATAACAAGAGTTTAATCCTACAGTAGTAATATCAAAATGAAACAGCTACAATAAAATGAATGAGTAAAATGTCCTATTCTTCACTGCTCATCAGGTAACCGGTCAAATAGTCCCAGGGGCTATTAGGCCGGTAACCGGTCAAATAGCCTATATGATCCCATATGGCTATTTAGCCGGTAAGAATTCTGTGTGAGGTAAATAAGTCAGAAACTACGGCTACGGAGCCAATGCCAAAGTAATAGTCATTAGCACCTCTATGTGTGTAGAAGCAATTAGACTACATGAAAGTAACATCTATAAGTGTTAGTAGTGTAAGTAGAAACATCTCTAGGCAAAGTCAATCCATTTTGGAAAGTGAAATTTGGAAATAATTTCAATAATTCATAACAAATATTCAAAATATTAATTTATTTTATAAGTGGTTAACTTCCCATCTAATTTGATAAAGATGAGATGGACAGTTTTTTTCCTGTTCACCCAATTAGCATGAAATATATATATTTTAACAGGTGAATAGGGATGTAATACTATTATTTAATATTGAGTGAATAGGGGATTTTCTAAACCATTCAACCAATCTTATTGAAATTTGATGTCATTGCGAATTGATATATTTTAACATTAGTTGAATAGGTATTTAATGACTATTATTTAACATTGAGTGAATAAGGGATTCACCTAATGTTAAAATCTATCAATTGGCAATAGCACATCAAATTTCAATAAGATTGGCTGAATGGTTTAGAAAATCCCCTATTCACTCAATGTTAAATAATAGTCATTAAATCCCCATTCAGCTATGATAAAATGTATCAATTGCATGCTAATCGGGTGAACAGGATTTTTTTTAACTGTCTATCTCACAGTGGCGGTTCGTGCATTTGCTGGCGACGCCTTTAATCCAACCCTCAAACTATTTTATGGCTTTTAAAACTAATGCATCTAGAGCTGCAATACATTAAAATAATCAATAATAATTTCATACAATTAAAATATTATTCAGGAATAAGCCATATTTTTTTCACCCAAAATAATTTTTAACTGTACACAATATCCATGTTTTCTTTCGCCATCGAAGCTAATGATGAAAGTCGAGCCTGTCCTGTCGTATTTCTGGCATAGTCCATCTTGAAAATGGCTTTAAATCAACACAACAATAGATTTGCTTGTGCCGCTCACTCCAAATACAGCTTGGAAGCTCTCATGATTAGCGCACTGAAAGTGGCATACACACTCTTTTCCAGAGAGGGGGGGGGGGGGGGGGTCGAGATAGAGACAGAGACAGATACAGAGACAGAGATGTATAATGTGCCAGATGAGAGTTTAATGTACTTTCATTGTGACTGTTCATTTATTTTTTATTTTAAAAAGCAGTAGATAGAAAAGAGCTCTGGCAGGGACAGAAAAAAAGAAAGCACAGGTAGAAAAGAAATCGATAAAAAAAACAAATAATACATAATTAATCTAAACAATCTAATTGCATTTAAAAGAGGATATGTGGCACGGTGCAGCTCTGTGGGAGTTTTTTTCCTAAACACAGGTGACGATTAGTCTTCCTTCTGGTGATCTTGTCTAACTATCCTCGAGCAAGGCACTGGTCCCGATGCTGCTCCAGGTGCTGCGTCTTCAGTAGATATATGAACATATATTGTGGCAATGCACGTTGAATGAGTTGAAAGTAGAAAAGCGCTATAATAGGTGTAATTCAATTTACCAGGACCCTTCCACTCTAAATGGATTGGACGTCTATCACCGTCAATGCAAGACAACATATTTTTGAATATCAAATGTTGGCTGACACTTCCGAATGCATGTATTTCGCACAAAAACCTAATCTGTGATTGTGCACATTCTACTTCAACGGAGACGTCTCGGAGGACGGTATTAATTTCTCTCCTCTATTTTTCCTCCTCCACATGACACGTACACCAGGGAAAATCGATAGCCTGATAGAGAATAGACTCCTTAATGAGGATGGCAAACATCTTGGTAAAGACCCATAATCCGTCATTTAATCCCTCGTTACACAATCATCTGCATTCGATGTCCTGCCGTCCGCCTTTGTCTCTTTTATCAATGCGCTTCCGGATCGGCCAATATGTATGCTTCATTAATGTGAGAGTTGGGGGTATTAATTTAAAGTCACCAAAAGACTGAGCAGATAGTCGCAAAAATTCAACTACTCAGTGTCTTTCCAAAAGTCACTTTCTGTTCATTTTGGATAACTTCTTCCATTTTGAGGTGTTCTGGAAACACTTCCTGCACAATTTGGAGATTTTCTCTTTTAATTTTAAGACACTTCCTTTTTATCTCAAGTCATCCTCCTTTTTTCTTTCACGTACTTATGGGTCAATTTCTGAATATTTTAAAGAATTCCCAGGGGATTTTCTGGTCATGTCGGGGAAATTCCTTTTAGATTTTGGAGCATCAAGGGCCACTTTCTGTATGTTCTGGAGCATTACGGTTCCCTTTCTGTATATTTGAATATTTTTTTCTGTCGATTTTTAGATGTTTATGGGGCCACATCCTGTTTATTAGTCAATTTGTGTTGATTTTTGAGCATTGCAGGATAGATTCCTCTTGATCTTGTATAACTTCTTGTATATTTTGGGGCAATCCGGTGTGAGTTTTTTTGATAATTTTCAATACATTATGTTGTTTATTTCCAGATTGGTTTTTCCTGCTATTGGCCGCTCACACAACTGTGAGATGGCTCACTTGGTCCTAATCCTCTCCCATCCAGATCTTCCCAAGCCATTGGCGAGAAAGACGGAGTATTAGCCAGATAAAGGCAAGATCTACGGGAGCCTTCCTTTCTTTTGTGTCTGTATGGGCTCCACTGATGTCTTAAGCTTCACCTTATTTTCCATCTGTTTTATCGTCATAGCAATATTCTGCTCAGGTTTTATGGACTCTTCCACGAAGAAAATAAAAATAACGACATAGAAACGCATCTGATATTTGTATGTATGTGTGTATATATATATACATATATATATATATATATATATATATATATATATATATATATATATATATATATATATATATATATATATATATATATATATATATATATATATATATATATATATATATATATATATATATATATATATATATATATATATATATATATATATATATATATATATATATATATATATATATATATATATATATATATATATATATATATATATATATATATATATATATATATATATATATATATATATATATATATATATATATATATATATATATATATATATATATATATACACATATATATTTATACATATACATACATACACACATACACGCATACACGCACAAACGCACACGCACAAACGCACACGCACAAACGCACACGCACAAACGCACACGCACACACACACACACGCACAAACGCACACGCACAAACGCACACGCACAAACGCACACGCACAAACGCACACGCACAAACGCACACGCACACACACACACACGCACACACACACACGCACACACAGACACACATACACACATATACATACATATACATACGCACATACATATACATACATACACACATACACACATACATACATATACATACACACACACATATACATACATACACACATACACACATTCACACATTCACACATACACAAATACACACATACACATACACACTTACACACATACACAAATACACACATTCACACGTACACACATTCACAAATACACACATTCACACATACACACATTCACACATACACACATTCACACATACACAAATTCACACACACAAATACACACATACACACATACACACATTCACACATACACAAATACACACATACACACATAAACATATACATAAATACACACATACACACACACACACACGTGTATGGTATAAAAGACACCTGTCCACAACATCAGTCTCTCACACTCCAAACTCCATTATGGCCAAAACCAAAGAGCTGTCAATGTAAACCAGAGACAAAATTGTTCACCTGCACCACCTCGGAAGACTGAATCTGCAATAGGTAAAACGTGGTGTAAAGAAATAAACAGTGGGAGCAATTATTAGAAAACCAAACACATTCGAGACCACTGATAATCTCCCTCGTTCTGGGGCTCCATGCAAGATCTCACCCCGTAACGTCAAATTTATGACAAGAACGATGAGCAAAAATCCTAGAACCACACGGCTGAACTAGTGAATAACCTACAAAGAGCTGAGACCACAGTAACAAAGGCTACTATCAGTAACATATTATGCTGCTATGCACTCAAATTCTTCTTGTTCTTCGCTGAACCCTGGAAGTGCTCAGTTAACACACAGGTCCTCAAATCAGGGAACCCAACATTAACCAAGAACCACAGATCTATAAGCATCCTTCCAGCCGTCTCAAAAGTCTTGGAAAAGATAGTAGCAGGGAAAAGGGGATTACATTTACACCAGTCCATACACCCTTAACAGGCTGGAATTCAGCTTTAGAAAATATTATTCTACCAAAACGGCAGTTTGCTTCTTTCTCGAAAACATGTCTTCAATGATCTCTAAAAGACATTTGACACGATCAACCATCAGATACTGATGACTAAACTATCTAATTGAATTTCTTACCAAGCACGCTAAATTGGATTGAATAATACTTGATCTGTAAGATCAAAGAACACTTTTCGGAATAACAGTTTTGGGGTTCCGTAGGGGCTCCGCTAGGCCCACTGCTCTTCAGTGTATAAATAATCTGCCAAGATGTCCTTCAACTGTCACCTGCCAAACGTAAGCCTATGATGCCGTACTATTTGTCCACACGAAAGACAAAAAAAGATGCTGCACAGGAACTCACAGATGCAATGACGTGTGTATAACTGGCTTGAAAAATCTCTATGTACTTCTAAAACAGAGGGCAAAAAATAACAGTAGTAGTCCAATAATTTAAATACCTAGGAATAATTTTTGACTCTCAAATAGCCTTCACTTTGACAGATAAAAAAACAAGTCAATAAACTAAAATTCAATTCATTCAGTTTTAGTTTCATTTGAAACAATTTAACACTTGAGTCAGAAACATTATATTTTGACACAATGATCATAATACACATGACTTACTGTCTAACAGTGTGTAAAACAACATAAAAAAACAATTGAAATCATTTATAAGCTAGCTCTGAAAGTATTGGACAGTAAGCAAAAAACCCACACCCACTGTCAGATATTAAAAAAACACAAACACCTGAACTGGGACAATGCAGTTAAATATGCAGATGCTTCCTAAGATTACAAAATCTTCCAACACAAAGCCCCTCCTTCACTGCAAGATTTTCTACAAAAAAACTCCAACACATCAACAAGGGTTGGCTCTAGAGGTGACTGTGTAGTTCACTTCAGAAAGAGTGCATTTACCTAAGGTACAAGTGCAGCAGTGTTTTAAAAAGCTGCTCATGAGTGCCCCCCTCAGGCGAGACAGGTTCAGTTGGCACACACCTCACTCACAACATCGACACAGAAGAGCCTCATCAATACCTATTTACAGTCATGATCGCAGTACTCATCAGCCCCTACACCCACGAATGCATCACGTTGTCACACACAAGGGGCTCAACTACACACTTTCTGGATATGATTTTTTGTTTTGTAAATAGTCGTGCTAGAGTTAGATCTATTATATACCAAAAACTTACTTACCCGGGCCTCTCAGCCTTGCTGCAGCCGGACTGAAGTGCTGTCACAGGCCTGGAACCTGCAGTCAATTGTCTCCAGACGCAGGGTGTTCATTGCCGCTCCCACCCAGGGGAACAGAGCCATCAGGATTTTGGAAGAGACTGACGACAGAGACAGTGTTTGTGTTTGATGGGGACATCCGAGCACCACACTGGATCATGGTCGTGAGCTCCAACACTCGTTCATCAGTTTGGACGTTGGTGGCCAACTTGGTGAAGTTAGCGGTCAAAATCTCACAGTGAGGTCCGTCCCCACGTGGAGATGACCAGCACTTTCTTTTTATCACCTTGACGAGTACCAGCTCGCCTGGGGACAGGACCTCCTGTGTGGGAGACCGAGAAGATGTCGGCAGATCATTTGCATTCATCACAGTTATTTCTTGGAACATTTAACAACTGAGTGAGAGAATCTGTTTCTCCTGTCTCCACCACCACCAGTCTGAGTCTTACTGTTCCATTGGTTCTTTTAACGAGTCCAGCACTTTGGGGGCGGTAGACGCAATGATACCTCAGGTCAATTCCAAGATGCTCCCATAGCTTGGATCACGCGACTCACGAAGCGAGCACCACCATCACTCCAAATGAATCGTGGTATTCCATGGTTGGAATGATCCTTTTGCATATGGCTTTTACGACTGCCGTGGCGTCCGCTTTCTTGGATGGACATATCTCAACCGACTTGGTCAATGACCACCAGACAGTACTTCTACATCCCACCTTATTTCAGCTCGATGAAATCCATGTTCAGAACCTCGAAGGGATAAGCCTGTTTGTCTTGTTCAGTGCTTGGGTCGTTCATTGCCTTGAGACTTGTGTCTACAGCAGGTGAGACAGTTTCTGCATTTTTTAAAGTAGGTTTGGTGACCAATGGGAACATGCATTGTTTGTTGTGCTATACTGATCATCCTCCTGTTGAGACATGGCTCGTCCCATGGCTCAATTTTGAGAAAAAAGAGTGACTCTGCATATTGTCTACCTCGGTCACAGTCTGCAGAAGTTCCCTATCTTGTAGAAGACTTCCTGTGTGTGGTTCCAGTTTTTGTCCATTTTTACAACGTCTTTTTGAGTCTGTATCTGTTTTAGTTACCACAACCAAGATGCCGTTCAAGAGGCAGGCGGCGGTAGCTCCGTCCACACTTGCTCATTTTGTGTTTTTGCTGCTTTTATGTCTTAACTATTTGATTTGGTGATTTTTAATGATTCCATTTACTTTGATTGGCTTTGTACTTTGTACTTTTGCTTTGCTGTTCTGTCTAATCACCCTCTTGCTACTGCCACTATAAAATTTCCTGAATATGGGATGAATAAAGTTATCCATCCATCTTGAAAAAGTCCATATATTGCCATGATCCATTGGCCTTCCAAAATATAGATAAATGTTATTGTCCTCTAATTGTCCCGTTGGCAGTGAGGGGGAGTTGTGTAAAACTGATATTGCCAAGTTCACTCATAGCCCTTGGGTAAACAGCGGAAAGTCTTTAACAAGATAGACGGCTTCCAGTGCCGCAGCCCTTCAGGTCAGGCCCTCCGCATAAAGATAGGCTGTCATACACAGCTTAGGGGTTGAACACGTGAATCCCACTCTATTTCTCTCTCTCTTACACCTTCCCATAAAATGCAGAGTCAAATAGCTCTCATCTAATCCTCAGCCCTCAGGCACTGGCCTGCAACAAAAGTGCAAGAGAAAAAGAAAACCTTGGCTGAGTTTCAACTTTCTTTCAGGGTTTATTTTTAAATCCCCATTTTACTAAAGGGCTTATTTCCGTTTCTGATTTTTTTTCTTCCAAAGTCATCATTGTTATTAACAAGAAAAAAAGAAAATGCCCCAAATTCCCTAAAATTAATAGAAAGTGATATAAACAGGATAAGACCCTAAATTTCCTCAAAATAAAGAGAAACGTAACAAGATATCAACTGCAACTGGCCCTAAAATGCCCCACATCAATAAGAAATGAATAACTATCAAATTTAAGTCACCTTTAAATGCCCCAAAATTAACAGGAAATATAAAAATAAGAAGTGACCCCACAACATAATCATGGAGTGACCACAAAATGAATAATCAAAAGGAAGTGACCACAAATTGCACCACTATCAACAAGAAGTGATATTGAAATGCTCTGTATGCAACAAAAAGCTACTTATAACAAGAACTGACCCCAACATACACCATAAACAAGAGTAAATAATCTGACAACACTTGGATATGACCTCCCAATGTTCCACAATTAACAAGCAGTTACCTGATGAGAAAAGGTGTTTCACTGAAATGCCTCAAAACCATTAGGAAGTGACCTGAAATGAATAGAAATTGACACCAAAATGCACAAAATCCAACAGGAAGTGTCCCCGAAATGCTTAAAAAAACAAACAGTCACCTAACAACCAGGACTGACCCCGAAATGAAGAGGAAGTACTCTGACATCAACGAGAAGGGACTTTGAAGTCCTTAAATATCAACAGTAAAATACCTGTGAATTAACCAAAATCAACTAAAATTATCTATATTAAAAGGAAGTCCTTTTAAAATGCACCAAATAGCACATGGACTAATATATTTAAAGTGGCCCCCGAATGTCTCAAAATAAACAGGAGGTGACCCCAAACTGCACCAAAAGCAACAGGAACAAATATCAAATAAAAGTCATAAAAGAAGTGATCCTGGAATGCCCCCAATACACCAGAATTGTCACATGCCCTATAATAGGATAATCTGGCCTTCTTTGTCAGGGGAAAAAAAATGCCAGGTAAACTCAAATGATGTGCTTCATATAATCGACCCACCTATTATTTTCCTATTCTTTTTCTATTACTATTCACTTCAACTGTTCAGATGAGATCAATAAATGCTTCTGGCACCCGCGCTGACCTCATCGATAATCCTACTATCCCAGGGAATGCTAAATTGGAGCACCCCCACCACGAACCCATCTACTCTTTGTCTTTCTGTTAACAAATTGGCCGCAGTTCACATAAATTGCCTTCTAATCCATTTTTACTGGATTTACATGAGTATTTTTTTACTCAAACATATCTTTATTCCACTACTAATATTGTGTTGTTTTTATATTTTGTTGGAGGTTTTTGGATGGAGGCGTGTGTGTGCGCCTTCCTAGGGCTGGCTGGCACTTGCCATGTCGCCGGCAAGGACAGATGGACCACGCCTCCCGCTCAACGGCGGCAGCGTGGGCTGCGGTGGTGGGGGCGGAAGACGTGGGCCATAGATAACTTCGACCGCTAAGTTTTGGACTTTGTGTGGGACTCTGGCGGCCATTCTCTAGCCGGGCAGAGTTCTGACGGTCGTCTTCAAGCGTGACATGATGACTGCGGCCATTTATAAGCATTGCATGATGACTGTGGCCATTTTCAAGCATGGCATGATTACTGCGGCCTTTTTCAATCATGGCAGGAGGACGATGGTGGTAGGTCTCGAACACAGGAACACACACTGAGGCAGATAGAATGAAAGTTAAAGGCCGCGTCTGCAGAGGCGTGACTACTCTCCAAGCTCCTCGAAGCTATCTCCCGCCGAAAAGCTGCTTCAACGGTGGTTTTATTAGAGATAAGACAAGTCATAAAATTGGGAGGCGTTAATACAAATGAAGGAGGTGGAGTGCAAAAGGTGTAGTGCACATTTTAACCAATAGGTGTAAATCAAATTATATTCTAGTAACTTTTAATACATCACAGTGAAAAGGGTGCAGGACTAAATATAAGAATACAAATATATTTCACATATCCCCCCTGAAGTTACTTTGAAAGAATTTTCATTTTCATCAATCTATATCCCTCCTCTGGAGGTTTTAGAAACCAAATATCAATAATAGTCACTCAACAGGGTATGGAAAATAACAAAATCACTTGTCAAGGCAGAAGCGAAAACTCAAGTTTACTCAGGGGCACTTGGGAAAAATTCCTCTACGTCCCTCTTAATGAGCGAACACAAATTTTAAGTCAAGACAAGTACATTTACCCAGACGACTCGACATCCAGGGATTCGTCACACTTTGGAGGAGTGCTAGAATCTCCGGCAAGGTTTGTCATGCTGTGAAACTGTATGTTACTGTAAGATACCAGCGTGTGCTGGTTAGGTTTTTGAATCATAACTTTCATACCAAGGATTACAAACATTGAAAAGATACAGTATAGAAGTAAAACCGCAAGACAGGGAGTTGCAAATTTAATCTGAATAGAGAACCATGATCTGGTTGGTAACCACGACCACAGTGATACCCAATTACGGCTGAGTGATCTTGGGCCATGGTGTTGGCTAAGGCTTTCATTTCAGCTATGGCACGAGTTATGTTACCTTTTTCACCGGTTTCATCTGGGATGAAGGTGCAACAGTGCTCTCCAACTATGGCACACACACCTCCATCCTTGGCTGTTATCAAATCTAGGACCATTCGGTCTTGCAACTCCATTTCTCTAAGGGCTTTCAATTCATCTGCTATACCTAGTAGGGCTTTGACAGTTTGGTTAAAGAACACTCATGTAAAAATTCAATGTCCAAGTTGGGAAATTAGTGACAAAATGATTTTCGGGGGAGGGGGGGGGGGACCACAACTTATGGTCACCAGGAACATCACTGCCCCAGATTGAATCACGTGGTTTGAATTCCACTGACTTTGATCTTATATATCTTCTGTTATGTTCGCTCCCCTTCAAAGGAATGCATCTTAGACCACCTGCATCACTGCAGATCTAAATGTGACACCTAGACCCAGTGAATTCAGGATATCAGGATGCCTGTGGAAATGGGTATACGGCTACACACAACAACTTTCATTCACACCAGTTAGTTCAGGGGTGGCCAACCCGCGGCTCCCGAGCCGCATGCGGCTCTTTGCCCGGTTTCATGCGGCTCTTACGTCCATATCAAAGTTTGTATTTGTGTTTTATTTTTATTTGCGTGTGCGCTTCGCTTGAGTTCAATACGGTATTTTCGTCCAATGCGCATGTGCTTGGGATGAAAATACCTCAAAGTTTCCCAGTAGGAGCAAACTCATTTGAGTAAACGTTTTTAACAGAGTGGGAGAGCTCCCGTGAACCAGAAGCGACAATGAACGGCGTCGCGCACACAAAAAGTATCCCAAAGATCCAGCGTCGGCTGAAAAAGCCACACCCCCTGCGAGGCAGACCAATGGCGAGAGTGCTCAGCCGGGAGCAGCCAATAGGAGAGCGAGGCGTACACCACGTGGTGGGCGCGCTAGTTAAAAGCCATTCATAATAAATGACAGCTCACAAGGAGCGAATGTTGCGCAAAAATAGGCTCTGATTTTATGCCAGAAGTCCCACTAAGTAACATGCATAGTAAAAGAAAAACGCTATTGTAAATTATTATATTTTTGATTGTGGACTTGGTTGAACTGAGAGTTTGTCTGTGTGAGACAGTGCACACAATGTTCATTGTTGATAATGACTGGCCTGTGCTGTTAGTACTGTAGGAGTCAATTTATGTCATTACTATGCTGGTGTGTGACATTTACAATAAATCTGGCTGAGCAAAGGTATGTGTGTGATGTGGCTCTTTGTGGTAACACAGTAAAAAATGCGGCTCTTGGTCTCTGACTGGTTGGCCACCCCTGAGTTAGTTATTTGGATTGCTCTTTTCATACCACTTCACTTTCCTCTCGGCTCGAATCTCTGGGGGCGGGGCATTCAGCCACACCCAGGCTGCCACTGATAGCACAGTCACAGTGATGAGGGTGGCAGCGGCTTTCATTTTGGCTTCTGTGTGGGGGTGTAAAAACTACGAGAGGTCAAGGTTAGGTGAAAGCTGCTCAGGCATGGCAGGTGAGCAGACATCATATTATTTTTTCACGGACAAGGGTTTTGGAACCGCCCGACTTCCAGTCTACTCAGAGTCACCGATGTCTCGAACTACTTTGACTTGGGATTGGTGAATCCACGTCGACCTCTTAGCAATCCCTACTGCGGTGAGGGTGGTGAGTTGAACCCCGAAGAGGCCTTCCCAACGTGACGAGGACCAGGACTTCCTTTTTATGACTCAAATCAGGCTCTGGTCACGAGACTTCACCACCTCCTGCAGAGTAGACAAAAGGATCACGGCAGCTTACATGTTCTTTGGACAAGTTTATCGGTTTCTTGGTTTTATCGTACCATTTGTTCGCTCTTCAAGTCCCACGTTCTTTTGGACGTTGCACTTGTTATTTTTATTGTTGATATTAGGCCATCCAGGCGTCTAGGGGTTACCCTCAGCTGCACTGGAACGTGGATTAGTTCATCCGGGGGGTAGCCGGAGGTGTGGGGCAGTCAAATTCGAAGGTGGCGACGGGCGGCCTCTCAGGAGACACCTTGTGAAGGTTCCAACTTTGTCTCCTCTTTGCACTTGTTTGGGCCTGAGGTTATCTTGCACATTGTCCGTAACAAATTAAACAGTTCCTACAAAACAATTTAAAGTAGATATTTAGACCTCTGGGACATGGAACACATGCTGTGCCATGTCCATCTTCCCCCCTGTTGAGACATGGCTCCTTCCATGGCTCAATTTTGGAATAAATTCTTTGGTAGGCACAGTAGGCCTTTAGCTGTGAATAGGCCGTCTGCTGACTGTTCTGCTTCTTCATGTATCTATGCATCTTCTCTTTCTATGGTGCAATGTTTTCAAATCAATTAACAGTTTTTAGATCGACTCAGTTGTTGTTGTTGTGTATGCTGTTTGGTGTTTTCTGCTGCTGCTTTCGCTGCTGTATTCTGTCGTTGTCTTCAGAGTGTGGTTAACATTTGCTTACCGCTATGTGGTTGGGCTTAAAACCCCAATAAACAAAAATCATAACAATCTTACTTATTTTCTAACTATAGTTTGTGAAAATTTAAAATCCTTAACAGTCAAACTTAAATATGGCTAGGTATTCTATTTTGATCGCTGCTTCCTTGTTAAGATCAATAAGTATATTTGTTTTTTCCTTTCCTGCAATTTCACAAATTAACTAATCATACCAAAAGTAGGAAAAATACAAAGAGCAAATCAGGCTGCTCTCTCCTCAGGAAAACAGCTTTTCCGTTCTCTGCAACAGTTACATTCAAATCAATTCATATCCAGAAACAAATGCACACATTTATAATTCTGAACAGAATTGAACCTACTAAAATGTCACCACCCCTTGTTTGTTAGGGTTAATAATTTTAGCATAATTGAGTCATTTAGAGCAATTAAAATTCCTTACTTATAAAATGCATACTAATCAAGTCCCAATTCATTCAATAATGTGTATCGCGTTGCATATTGAACTCAGTCGTTTGAAATTGAAAATATCACCATCTAGTAGTCTTTTTATCAAATGTCACATTGCATTGTCTTTGAAGTTTGCCAGTCATCTCCTATAAAACTTTCTTAATCAATATTTTTCAATAGTCAGGCATACAATTAAAATCCAGTTCCATTTCTTTCCATTTTCTTCCTAATTGTTCACATTAACTATCTGTAAGAAGGTTTGGTCTCAATTGAAATGCTTTAACTCTTTTTATGGAGACAATAAAACCAATATCAAAAGTATGGCCTTATGGCTTACGGCATTGCTCCTGGAGCAATCATCTTTCCAATCCATATTGGAGTGCTTGCCACGATGTCTGATCGCGTCAAAAAGTTTATCTTACTTGTCTCCTCAAACGTTTCCACTGAGACAACCTTCTTACAGTTAAAGGTAGATCTGCATCCTCCTTTTCAGCTATTTTGATGTCTGCTGGTTGGTCAGCAAAACTTGATACGGACGTTCACATTCAATTCAAGATATATATATATATATATATATATATATATATATATATATATATATATATATATATATATATATATATATATATATATATATATATATATATATATATATATATATATATATATATATATATATATATATATATATATATATATATATATCTTGAATTGAATGTGAATTAAACCTTAAGTATTAAGAATTATTTGGTTGTTAATATTATCAAACATGAAAAATACAATGCAAAAATGGCATTCATCCAATTATTAGGTAAATTGTACCTGTTGGTGGGATAAACTAATTATTTTAAGATAGGCATGAATTCCCTAGGCATTGCACGGGAAACATTCCTTGTTTTGTCCTGAGCAAGTGAAATATGCTTTGGCGTGGGTCTTATTAATGACTTTTTTAGAATATGAATGATAAATGGATTACATAAGCTTTAGAACAATTGATGTCAACCAAATTATGTTGACCTAGGATTATTGCTCAAAGGACAGCTAAATTTGATTAGCTGCCAAGAAGCCCTGACTGGGGACGGAGCTCTTCACCCATCAGTGTTCTCGTTACCTCTGCGTCCTGCGTCTGATACGCACAGCTTTTCTTCCAGACGCACAATTTCAAGTAATGTGCTTTTTTCGGACGCAAAGAAATTTTTATCAAAAAAAAACCAAAACACATATATCCGATAGCAAACCAATTTATTCCACATAATCTTTGCGAAATAATTCTCGCGAGACTAGCAGACACTAGCAGACGAAGGAGAGAAAGCGATAGCAAGAGTTTCGTAATAGTGTAAGAAAGATAAAAAATGTTTCAGAAAAAGCAAAACAGTCTGGATAGTTATTTCGCAGTTAAAAATACAACTAGTAAGAAAAGAACTGCAGAAGATTCGATCGATGATCATGAAGCAAAACGGGGGAAGCAAGGAAAAATACGCACATTTCAAAAGACTTTTGGCTGCAAAGAGAGGAGGATCTACGAGCTGAAAGACTAGTACAATGATAAATAAACCCTAACCCTAAACCATATAATAAATAAATTAAATCTGAATGTTTATATATCGTTGTTTATGTTTTATTTGCATCCGTAGTATGTTGGGACTCGTGACAAGTTTCCTGGGACGCACAGTTTTCAGACAAGCGAATCCCTGGGACTCGCAGTGTGCCAATTGTAAAATTATCACTGACCCATAATGAAAATTTGCAGACCACTGAT
Source organism: Stigmatopora nigra (assembly GCF_051989575.1). Classification (NCBI taxonomy): domain Eukaryota; kingdom Metazoa; phylum Chordata; class Actinopteri; order Syngnathiformes; family Syngnathidae; genus Stigmatopora; species Stigmatopora nigra. The sequence continues at coordinate 637,516 of NC_135525.1, read as the reverse complement.
ATCTTATTATGAGTGTGAGCATGAATGGTTGTCTTTATTCTTGTGTTTTTATTGGCTGGCCACCGATATATAATCAATTGGTTAAATTTGAAGGTGGAAAAGAATTTAGAAAATTGGAATAGATTTCCGAAATCGCCAATAAGACCTTTGTCAGGAATGCGGCAAAGTATTTGGAAATTTGAAATCGATTTCTGAAATCACCAATAAACCCTTTTTTAGTGACGGCGGTGACAAATTCTGGAAAAAATATTTAGTCAAATGATTTTTTTGATAAAAATGCAGCAGCAGTACTCCGAATGTGAAACCTGACGTTGAGGAACAAATAATATGTTCTGCGAAATGGGGTAATTGGGGGCACTGAAAAATAAAAAAAGGAAACATCTTTAAGGAAACACATTGAATTTGGGTTAGCAGAAGGAGACTGCTTCTCAACAGGAAACGGACCAATGTTGGTGCCAGGAGCCTAGGTGCTCAACCTTCAGCATAAAGAAGCACTAGCACTACCCAAAGTGGGACCGTCCATAACAAGTGTTTCTGACCAACCAGCAGACATGAAGATAGCCGTGAGGAGAATGAGGATCCACCTTTTGCACAAAGTGTTTCAATTGACACTAAACCTTCTTACAAAGGGTTAAAATAAATGAGGAATGAAATTGTACAATGGATCCCCAGTCAAACATGCTGACCTTCTCACAAAACTCCTGAAAGCGGTACAGCTACTAATGAAGCGGGCTATCTGCAAGTTTAAAGCACACACGACAGGACAAGATCCTGTCTCATTGGGGAACAAGTGACCAGACAAAGCAGCCAAAGAAGCCGCACACTCCTCAAACATCCAGGCGGTGATCTCTACAGTGGAAAGACACAGCCCAATTCCTGCTGAAATCCTAAGAGACATGCAAAATAAATGACCAGAAAACAAGAAACTACAATGGGAAAAAGAAGGAGCCACTCAACACAAGAATGGCCTCTATGCATACAAGCCTTGCGTCCCAAGATCATTGTTTGAAGTAATTGCCAAATTTAACCATGGCAGGTGTGAAGTTGCGTAAAACAGGAGTCTCAATAACATATGCATTTCAAAGGACATACATATTCCCTATTACAAAGAAGCATGGCTCTATGACAAATTTGCAGCCAAACAGTGACACCTGGTGACATCTATGATGGTGGTGACACTGATGATTGTGATATGGATTGAAGGTCCCTATGACATTTAACCGTGACACGGATTGAAAGATTATGTGCAAGCTTTCGTGACCTACAAATTTTCTATGACAAAGAACATCCTGTCAATAATCCTAATTTATGTCTTAACACGTCTCAGTGACTGTTGTACCTTTTTCATGACATCATGCTGAAACTTAATAAAAGCGCGACTTGGGATGAGAGAGAGTTCCGCGGAGCCGAGCGTGAGTTACCTAAATTTATGACCTTCGATATCCCCGAGAACATCCGGAGACCTCCGGGATCTCAGTGGATATCCAGCCCTCCAAAAGTACGACTAAGACGCCGAAGAGAAAGAAAACAGAAACGGGGTTGTCGGGCTGGCCTAGCGGTTAGGCTCCGACAACAACCATTCCGAACCCCGCTTCCTAGTATCTTTCTGACAAATGCCCGATCCATTACCCACAAAATGGATGAGTTGGAACTTCGAGTTGCTACCAACAGCTTTGTAAGGTACTGCAACATTATTCTTACCACGGAAACATGGCTACACCAGCATATACCCGACGCCGCGCTATCGCTAGTTAGCCGAACGCTTTTTCGGAACGATCGTTCCAAAGAACTAACAGGAAAAAGCAAAGGCGGTGGACTATGCATGTACATACACAACAAATGGTGTTGTGACAGCAAGATCATTGACACTCACTGTTCTCCGGATTTGGAGCTATTGACAATACGATAGAGGCCATACTATCTACCGAGGGAGCTAACGGTCGTCATAGTAACGGCTATCTACATACCTCCAAATGCTAACGTCAACACGGCTCTTGACCTACTGCTAACGGCTGTAAATAAACAACAGCTCGACCACCCTGATGGAGTCTTTATTGTCGCTGGTGACTTCAACAAAGCATGTTTAAAGTCTGTTCTACCTAAGTTTATCCAATATGTCAAATGCAATACAAGACAAGACAAAATTCTCGACCATGTCTACTCGAACATCAAACATGCCTATAAAGCTGATCCTCTTCCACATCTAGCTGGATCAGACCATCTCTGTATATCTCTAACCTCTGCGTATACCACACTTCGAACGCAGACAAGGCCAAAAATAAAGACAATATGGCCCGAGAACGCTTTTTCTAAGCTGCAGGAGTGCTTTTCCCGCACCAAATGGGAACTTTTCGAACAAAACGACCTCCTGGACTAAACAGAAACTGTACTCTCCTACATCAGAAACTGCATTGACAACGTTACTACAAACAAACGGATACAAGTTTTTCCTAATCAAAAACCCTGGATGACCAAAGAGACACAAGCACTTATCAAATGCCGTAACACCGCCTACAAATCGGGAGACAAGAGAAAGTATAGAGCTGCCAGAGCAGAGCTGAAAAGAGGCATAAAGAAGGCCAAGGCAGCATATACTAAGAAAATCAAAGAACACTTCATTGAAAATAACCCAAAGAAGATGTGGCAGGGAATACGACATATCACTAACTACAAGAACAATTCTATGTCTGTAAACGCGAATTAGGGGAGAAACTGAACCATTTCTTTGCCCGCTTTGAAACTGATAAATCAGACCCAGTGTCAATACTCCCACCACCACCCTGCGACAATACACTGGAGTTTCGGAAACAGGAAGTGAGACTGGAAATGCAGTCTGTGAACGCCAGGAAGGCTGCTGGTCCAGACGGAATACCTGGCAAGGTGCTCAAAGCCTGTGCTGAACAGCTGGCAGGAGTCTTCATGGACATATTCAATCGGTCCTTGCAACAATCGTTCCTGCCTGCCTGAAATCTGCCACCATCATTCCTGTTCCCAAAAAGCCAACCATCGACAGCTTGAACGATAACAGGCCTGTTGCTCTCACGCCTGTGATCATGAAGTGCTTTGAAAAGTTGGTGGCCCGACACATCAGAAATACAACCCCCCCCCCCCCCCCCTCAGATGACCCTCACCAGTTTGCTTATAGAGAAAACAGGTCCACTGAGGATGCTATCGCCGTGGCTCTACACACAGCACTGAGCCACTTGGAGGACCAGGGGAACTATGTGAGGATGCTTTTCATTGACTATAGCTCAGCCTTTAACACCATTAAGCCGGACATTCTGAAGGACAAACTCTACCACCTTGGACTATCCTCTTCAATCTGCTGCTGGATAAAGAACTTCTTGATTGGCCGACCACAAACTGTCAGAATGGGTCCACACCTCTCTTCCTCCATTACACTGAACACTGGCTCACCACAAGGCTGTGTACTGAGTCCCCTCCTGTACTCCCTGTACACATACGACTGCACACCAGCCCACCAGTCAAACTCCATTATCAAATTCACCGATGACACCACTGTGATCGGACTCATCTCAGGCGGGGATGAGTCAGCTTACAGAGACGAGGTCGACAAACTGTCTTTTTGGTGCTCTGCGAACAATCTTACACTAAATACCACAAAGACTATAGAAATTATCCTGGACTTTCGCAAGCGCAGCACAGACCTGGCCCCACTCCTCATTAACGGAGTATGTGTAGACAGGATCCAATCCTTCAAATTTCTGGGAGTCCATGTCACGGATAGGCTCTCCTGGTCTACAAACACCACAGTGGTAGTGAAGAAGGCCCAGAAACGACTCCACTTTCTCAGGGTACTGAGAAGGGACAAATTGGACACCAAGCTTCTGGCAACCTTCTACAGAGCCACTGTGGAGAGCATCCTGACTTACGGCATTACAGTGTGGTATGCCGGAAGCACGGCAGCCGACAAAAAAGCCATGCAGAGGGTGATAAACACTGCCCAGAAAATCGTCGGCTGCTCTCTGCCATCACTAGAAGACATTGCCAACCCCCGGTACCTCAGAAGAGCCGGGTCCATTGTTGGGGACCCATACCATCCTGGACACGGCCTGTTCCAGTTGCTTCCATCTGGCAGACGCTACAGGTCCTACAAAGCACGGACAAACAGGCTCAAGGACAGCTTTTTCCCAACAGCCATCAGGACTCTGAACCTGCAGCAACACGTGACATGACGACAACACAAATCCCTTCTATGAAATTAAGTCGCAATGAAGTAACAGGAAGTTCGTTTGGTGTGTATCTGCCTTCCACAGGCTGACTGAGGGAGGGTAAGTATATAGACTGTGAGAGGTAAGTGATCCATCTTATTCTTGTTGGCATTGGTGAGGCAACTTGCAGTCGCCGGATTGATGGCGCTCAAGGCGGAGAGCTAACAAATATGAATATGTCATAAATGTCATAAATGTGTCTTGCCTGGGGAGACGAACTTGTGGAGAAGCACTATACAATTTCGTCATATGTTGCTGAGGGTATGATGACTATTAGGCTTTTTGTCAAGTCAATGATGACGACAATGCCTATGTCTGATTTTCATCTACTCGCGTCTCTGACCTCTCCCAGCCGCGCGGTTGCTTTAAAATATAACAGTCTCCTGCCTCGTTTTTCCCTTGTGCACGGTTGGTAATTATGTTGATCTGTAACTTCAGACCCAAGAGCAGGAGCCATGGCTCAACAGGAGGGAAAGTATAGCCGCAAACGTCTCCAAACCTACTTAAAAAATGTGCAGAAACGGTCTTACCTGCTGTAGACACAACTCTCAAAGCAATGAACGACCCAAGCGTGGCAAAGCAAACAGGGAGGTATCCCTTCAAGGTTCTGAACATGGACTTCATCGAACTGAACCAATGTGGCACATACAAGTACTGTCTTGTGATCATTGACAGACTTACCATGTGGGTTGAGATAAGCCCATCCAAGAGAGCTGACGCCATGGCAGTCGCAAAAGTCATATATAAAAGGCGGTGGCAGTCCGTGCATTTTCTCGTAGGGCATTCAACGAATAATCAAACCCCAAAAAACTATTGTATGTGTTAGGTTTATCATTATTATATATTTGCTTGTAATATAATCATTATATATATGTGCTTGCAATGAAGAACGCTTTGCCATATTTTGTATATTAAACACTACATACATTAACGCTTTGCTTATTAGGAATGTTAGAACGCTTTGCTTATTTTAGATATTTAACATTACATATATTAATGATTTATCGATATTTTTATATGTTCTTGCAATGAAGAACGCTTTGCTTATTAGGGGTGTTAGGTTCCTCATTATTATAAAGGTGACATTAATACAATGGAGTTTTAATTCATCCCTTGCAAAGAAAATGCTCGCTTTAAAGTTAACCAAAACACCTTTGGAGGTCACTTGTCCTTCACACCTGGACTTCTCAAGACTATGGTTCAACAACAAGCTCTTGGGAACTGCGGATTTGTTTTGGGAAACGCGGCTCCTCAAGATGGTCCGCAACAACACTCGGGAAGATTCGACAGACCGACAATAGTTTTGAGAACTAAAACATATTGTTATGAAACACTAAGTACTGTTTAGACTTCTGTTATGCATGTTACTTAACACTGATGAATATATTAGCAAAGGAGACATCAGGGTCTTTAGAATCATCTGACCGCAGTGTATGTGGATAGATTCTCTTCTTGCAAGAATAAATAGATATGTCCATTTGTCAATTTTTTTCTGGAAAGATCAGTCTGGAAAATAGCTTTCTTGCAAATCTGCAACCAAAATCCATTTGTTTTTCTCCGTCTGCCATTGTGGATGGAGTTTGCGATCTCTGGCTGGCTCATTTTGGCTTTGGTCCGCCTACTAGCCAACCATAGTTGGTGAAAGCAATGACATATCCCTCCGCCTGCGAAATGGCCTTGGTGTCACCAAATCGAATTCTGATTGGTTAAAGTTACAGTCTTATCAACGCTTGTTTAATGCAGCAAAACTGATTGTGAAGGCCTTGAGGCAGATTTCTGACCCTGGCAACAAATAAAGGCTGAAATGTAATTGGTTAAATGCATCAATAAAAAGCACACATCTGGAAGCAGTGCAACCTAGGGGAAAAGCAATGAAAGGAAGCTAACAGACAATTTAGAATTCTTTAATTAAGTATTGATTGACAAAATACAGGGTGACCCAAAAAGATGCGTACCAATCGGTTTCAAAAAAGTTTCCATTGGTACGCATCTTTTTGGGTCACCCTGTATAATATATGATTCAGATATTTCTTAGGCCAGCAGAGAAGGCCTTGAAGGCCCTGAAGGCCCACCACTGGTAAAAGGATCATTCCAAGCCATGGAATACCGCAAGTTATTTGCAGTGATTATGGTGTTCACTGAACGACGGGGTCCAAATTGTGGGACAACATCTTGGAATCAACCTGAAATATAATTGCGCCTATAACCCCAAAAAAGCTGGACTCATTAAAAGAACCAATGGAACAGTAAAATTCAGATTCAGAAAAAACATGCAAGACACAGGAAAACCATGGCCAGAATGAATGAGCCTGGTAGAAACATACATGAGAATCCTTCAAACAGCACAGGGATGCACACCATTTAAAACAGTGAACGGCAGACCCTTCCACTTACCAATGTAGGAAAAATATCTGGGGATAGAAGAGAAAGGAGAAACACATCCCCTCACTCAGTGGTTATGCAAAATTTTCCAAGAAAGAACTGATAAAATGCAAATGATCTGCCGACATCTTCATCTTCTCGTCAGTATCCTTCAAATTCCTAATGGCTCTGTTCGCCTGGGTTAAAACAGCAAAGAACACCTGTTGGGTTTATTCTGTATTACTATTATAAATATAGTTGTATTAATTCATTTCTTTGTTAAGTCATTCTCTTTCTATTTTCAAAGTGTTGCGAGGACACGAATAACCGCCAAGTCATCTTTAACCTGGATGGCCTGTTCCAGGATGGTTATACAAACAATCCACCCAATCTGGGTCCTTGAGATTTGGTAGTCCCTTTGTGACAAGGCCAGGGCTATTCGGCCAATAACAAGAATGTTGTTTCTGTTATTTAACCGTGCACTTCGGGTTTTTCTTTATGTAACTATTATATGATTATGATTATATTATATGATTCTTAGGTCAAGGAAGTTGCATAATTGTTCTAATCTAAATGTTGTTAGGTCTAGTCTCCTGTTTTTGTTATTGGTAAAATACTTTGATTGTTATTGTCAGGAGTCGCTGGATTGCCTCTCCTGACATGACGTCACGATAGACTCAGCCGTGGCTAATTACGTGATTGGATTATTTTTGGTATTTAAGCATTGTGATTTTCTGTGGACGCCGTTGGATCGACTGGTTTCGTCCTGGTGTAGTACTGGTTTAGTTCTGGTTTCGTTTCCTGTTAATCCTCGTAGTCATTGCTGTTTCCATGACGCCCCGCCGCATGTTGTTTTCGTTTGTAATGAGTGGTCAAGCTAAGTTGTTGCAGTTATGTTACCCCGTTCAATAAATCAACCTACAAGAGCTACAGACCTGCCTCACCTTTCCATTCCTTCGGCGACTCTGCATCTGGGTTCAACTTCCCCTCCGATCGCCTCGCACTACGCGGCGGCGATCGTAACAGCACGATCCAACCATTATGGACCCAGCGGAGCGCCACCCACGCTCGCGGCGACGCACTCGGCGACGCCGCAAACCATCCACCTCGAAGACACCGGACTGCTTGGAATGTATAAGTAACCCCTCAGAATCGTTTAGGAATTTTGTAATGAACACACCGTGGTGCGGGGCTCTCAGGCACATCATTGCTAGAGATGAGCCGCAGCTGGTAGAGAAGTTAGAGCCGCAGCGTACTCATAAGCCCCACCACTGCTATGCACGTCGCCCTGGGAAGCCTTTACCGTTTCATCATGATGTCCAGGTGCGTACAACCACCAGAGAGCGCCCAAGTTATCTTATGCCTATGCCCAGAGGAATTGATTCACCATGGAGGGAGCCTGAAGAGTCTGGTGAGGAGGACATCATTGAGGAAATTGATTTTTTCGCTGGCGTTTCGGAATCCGATGATGAATTCTTTGACCAATTCGGACCCCGAGACCTTCCACTGGAGGAGGATTATCCCGATTGTTCCCCCGATAATTCCTATTACAAATACCCCGACCAGCAATTGCAGAGTGGGCTGGCCACCAATTGTGGGGCGCGGCGTGGTGGCGGGGGTGCTGTGCAGTCCTCCCAGAGGAGGCGCCGAGCGCCACGCCGTAGAGCGAAGCGAAAGCAATGCCTGGACACACTAACCACTGTCCAAGTTACGCGCCCGCCCACGTCCTTCCAAGCTCCTTTTCCGACCACGTCCCTCCAAGCTCCTTTTCCGACCACGTCCCTCCAAGCTCCTTTTCCGACCACGTCCCTCCAAGCTCCTTTTCCGACCACGTTCCTCCAAGCTCCTTTCCAAGTGCCCGAAGTTACTCGGCCGACCACGCCTTTCCAAGTGCCCGAAGTTACTCGGCCGACCACGCCTTTCCAAGTGCCCGAAGTTACTCGGCCGACCCCGCTGTACCAGCAGCTCCTAAGGACTATGCAGCCCTCCCCGTTCCAAGTGGCCGAAGTCACTCGGCCGACCACGCTTTTCCAAGTGCCCGAAGTTACTCAGCCGACCCCGCTGTACCAGCAGCTCCTAAGGACTATGCAGCCCTCCCCGTTCCAAGTGCCCGAAGTCACTCGGCCGACCACGCCTGTCCAAGTGGCCGAAGTTACTCGGCCCAGCGCGCCGTTTCAAGTGCCCCAAGCTCCTGTGCCAAGGCCACGCAAATTACTCCCGTTGCCTTTGGGGTCGCCGGTCGCACCCGTACCGAAGCCACGGATCAGGGTTCTGGTGACGGACGGCCATTCTAACACCGCTCTCCCAAGCACCGCTCTCCCAAGCACCGCTCTCCCAAGCACCGCTCTCCCAAGCACCGCTCTCCCAAGCACCGCTCTCCCAAGCACCGCTCTCCCAAGCACCGCTCTCCCAAGCACCGCTCTCCCAAGCACCGCTCTCCCAAGCACCGCTCTCCCAAGCACCGCTCTCCCAAGCACCGCTCTCCCAAGCGCCTGCCCGTCCAGCGCCTGCCCGCCCAGAAGTGGCGACGATGCTCCGGCGCTCGATGAAGACGGGGCCGGCGACGTCGAGAGTGGTATTTCGCCGGAGTCCCTGGAAGATGGGACTGGCGACATCGAGAGAGGCAATTCGCCGGAGTCCCTGGAGGAAGGGGCTGGCGATGTCGAGAGTGCCAATTCGCCGGTGCTCCAGGAAGAAGCCGGTGACGTCGAGAGTGGCAATTCGCCGGAGTCCCTGGATGAAGGGGCTGGCGACGTCGAGAGTGCCAATTTGCCGTTGCCCCTGGAGGATGGGGCCGGTGACGTCAAGAGTGGTAATTCGCTGGTGCCCCTGGAGGAGGAAGCCGGTGACGTCGAGAGTGGCAATGCGCCGGAGTCCCTGGCAGTAGGGGCTGGCGAGGTCAAGAGTGGTAATTCGCCGGAGTCCCTGGAAGAAGGGACTGGCGACGTCGAGAGAGGCAATTCGCCGGAGTCCCTGGAGGAAGGGGCTGGCGACGTCGAGAGTGCCAATTTGCCGTTGCCCCTGGAGGATGGGGCCGGTGACGTCGAGAGTGGCAATGCGCCGGAGTCCCTGGCAGATGGGACTGGCGACGAGCGAGGCAATTCGCCTGAGTCCCTGGAGGAAGGGGCTGGCGATGTCGAGAGTGCCAATTCGCCGGTGCGCCAGGAGGAAGAAGCTGGCGATGTCCAGAGAAGCAATGATCCGGGCTCCTGGGAGAAGAGGGCTGTCCACCCCCCGAGCAAACAGGGTAAGGTGCCCGACCGTACTAAACTTCTAATATTTCCTGAAGGCAGGCAGTTTGGCAAAGACTTAAGGGACCAGCTGGGATGCCTGCCGGACCGACCACTGCCTCGTCTCGTTTCTGGCCGGCACGGACGCCCGCCGGATCGACCTCAGCCTCGTCTTGTATCCGGCCTGCGCGGACGCCCGCCGGATCGACCACAGCCTCGTCTCGTTTCTGGCCGACGCGGACGCCCGCCGGACCGACCACTGCCTCGTCTCGTTTCTGGCCGGCGCGGACGCCCGCCGGATCGACCACAGCCTCGTCTCGTTTCTGGCCGGCGCGGACGCCCGCCGGATCGACCTCAGCCTCGTCTCGTTTCTGGCCGACGCGGACGCCCGCCGAACCGACCACTGCCTCGTGTGTCTGGCCGGCGCGGACGCCCGCCGGATCGACCACAGCCTCGTCTCGTTTCTGGCCGGCGCGGACGCCCGCCGGATCGACCTCAGCCTCGTCTCGTTTCTGGCCGACGCGGACGCCCGCCGGACCGACCACTGCCTCGTCTCGTTTCTGGCCGGCGCGGACGCCCGCCGGATCGACCACTGCCTCGTCTCGTTTCTGGCCGGCGCGGACGCCCGCCGGACCGACCACAACCTCGTCTTGTTTCTGGCCGGCGCGGACGCCCGCCGGATCGACCACCGCCTCGTCTCGTTTCTGGCCGGCGCGGACGCCTGCCGGATCGACCTCAGCCTCGTTTCGTTTCTGGCCGGCGCGGACGCCCGCCAGACCTGCCACTGACTCGTCTCGTTTCTGGCCGGCGCGGACGCCCGCCGGAGCGACCTCTCCGTCTGTTCTTGGGTTGGTGTGGAAGACCACCGGACAATTCTAGATCTCCCACCCACCCTCCCTGCTTGTTCCCGTTTCTCATGTTGTAATTGACCTTGGGACGTCTAGAATCCGTCCCTTAGAGGGGGTGTACTGTCAGGAGTCGCTGGATTGCCTCTCCTGACATGACGTCACGATAGACTCAGCCGTGGCTAATTACGTGATTGGATTATTTTTGGTATTTAAGCATTGTGATTTTCTGTGGACGCCGTTGGATCGACTGGTTTCGTCCTGGTGTAGTACTGGTTTAGTTCTGGTTTCGTTTCCTGTTAATCCTCGTAGTCATTGCTGTTTCCATGACGCCCCGCCGCATGTTGTTTTCGTTTGTAATGAGTGGTCAAGCTAAGTTGTTGCAGTTATGTTACCCCGTTCAATAAATCAACCTACAAGAGCTACAGACCTGCCTCACCTTTCCATTCCTTCGGCGACTCTGCATCTGGGTTCAACTTCCCCTCCGATCGCCTCGCACTACGCGGCGGCGATCGTAACAGTTATTGTAGTCCCAGATGTTGTTTTTACTCATACGTGATGGAATGATCAACAACTAAATTGTTTTGATTCATGGCAATAAGAGTCGTACGAAAACGTCTATTCGGTGAGACGTTCGGAAGTTGTAGGAGAAACTTGCTGAATCTCCCCTCTGAGGTTTTACCTGTTATCCATTCTATTTAATTAAATATCAATAATTGAATAAGATGTCTGCCTGCAGTTATTGATAATTACGGACGAAGGTAATTATTAATGAACCTAACAACACCCTACGTCTGGAGGCCATTGACTACAGATTGCAGGCCTATGTCAACGCATCAGTCCGACTACAAAAAGGCAGTGAAGCCCAAATTACCGCCCAGCAGGAAGGTGTGTGCCATGGTAGTAGACTCATGCTGCACCTTCATCCCTGCCAACGCATCCTACTCAGTCCATGATGCTTTACAAACTATGACGCTATGACCAGAGATCCGTTTCCACAACGAGGATGGCTTGACTGGTTCCTCTCGGGCTCATGAACAAAGACACTTGAAAGCCCTGGTACCATTCCTAAATGTCATTGCTCTCGTTCTTGTTATCCTAACCTGTTGTTTACCCTGATTCTCAGCTTTGATCAGACGTACCATTAATGCCACAGCCGAACGTACTATGATTGTTGAAACCCAGCTAATGCTAACTCGTTTGCACATGCAACAATCCATATCCCAATCTGACACTGATGTTGCGCTACTGTCTAACACTGATTAATATGTCTTTCCTATTCTGAGACCAGACCATGAGGCGATCGTCCCCAGCGGGAGGTCAAGTGAACAATTTTCCCTCAACTGCGTGAACTTTTATTGCTTATTCAACTTTTATTGCTCTCGTGCTTGTTATCCTAACCCTCTTGTTTGCCCTGCCTCTCAGCTTTGATCAAAGGTATGATGATTTTTGAAACCCAGCTAATGCTAACTCATATACACATGCAGACTACTGAGAGAGTGTGGGGATCAGCTTGGCAAAATGATTCTGCATATTTTCAACCTCCTGCTGAAAGGGAAACTGGAGCAGGCTGGATTAAGGAACCACCTAGCCGCATGGATCATCGACTTCCTCACTGACAGACCACAATATGTGAGACTCCAGGACTGTACGTCTGATGTGGTAGCTTGCAGTACGGGGTTCCCACAAGGCACAGTCTTTTCCCCACTCCTCTTCTCCCTCTACACATCAGACTTCAAACATAATGCCGACACCTGCCACCTCCAGAAGTTCTCTGATGACACCACTATTGTTGGACGAGTGATGGACAGAAATAACCTGGGGTACAGGGGAGTCATCACAGCCTTTCTTGATTGGTGTAGGAAAAACCACCTCTACATCAACACCAGTAAGACAAAGGAAATGGTCATCGGCTTTCGGAGGATACCTCAACAGACCACTCAGGTGAACATACAGGGTAAAGACATTGAAATCGTGGAGGACTTGAAGTACATGGGTGTTCACATCAACAACAAACTAGACTGGTCCACAAACATAGATGCCCTGTACAAAAGGGGCCAGAGCCGCCTCTACCCATTGATGAGTCTATGGTTCTTTTGAGTGTGCAGGTCACTGCTAAGGACTTTCTACAACGCTGTGGTGGCATCTACAGTGTTTTATGCAGTGGTCTGTTGGGGATGCGGGAGCAAGGAGAGGGACAGGACCAGGCTGAATAAGTTGATCAGGGAGGGCAACTGGCAAAATAATTGTTTGTTCATGTCGAGCCAATGTGGCCAAACTGGTTTTACAATTGTTTTTTAAGACAGTGAAATGCAGGATAGGCCAACTAACTGGCTTTGCAATTGTTTGTTTGCACCACGGATTGTAAGATAGCTAACTAGCTGGCCTTGCAATTGTTTGTTTCCCTGATGAATTGTAACATAGGCCGGCTAACAGGTTTTGCAATTGTTTCCTTGTATTGTGGAATGTGGCCGACTCGCTTTAGAACTGTTTGTTCGAAACGCGCAATATAAGATAGGCTGCGGCAGTTTGTGTGAGCTATAAAAATATAGTGTTTGCATACAACTTTAAACCTGCTAATGTCTAACCATATTAGCCTAAAGTTTTGTTTACATAAACTCTGTCCAACATCACTGTCTTACAAATATTAACCTGTCTTCCCATATAAAGACTGACCTAGTATTCATTCAGAGAGAATTGCGAGGAAGACAGGCTGTGAGAGGTTCACAGCATTCTCCAACCATCCTGCAGTCCGGTAACAAACCTATTTCCTATTTAAATTGATCTCACTCTTTTTTATCCTGCTCCCGAAGTTGTATTTTCAGATCTATCAGCACCTCCAAAAATAATTTTAAACAAAAGCTTGTCAAACCCTACACAGTGTCACACACTTTATAAACAGTAGGGTTCACATGCACATCCAGAAGGTTCTCTCAGTTGAAACGTTTGAAGAGACAGATGAGATAAACTTTCTGACATAATAAAACGAAACGCCAACCACTCCAGTATAGATTGGAAAGATTATTGCTCAGAAAGCAATGCCATAAAACCACTGGAAAGTATTTTTATTTGTCTTATTGTCTCCATATGCAAGAAAAGGGTGAAAGTGTTTCAATTGAGACTAAACCTTCTTACAAAGGGTTAAAGTAAATGACCAGAAAAAGAGAAGCTGCAGTGGGAGGCGGAAGGAGCCACTCACCGCGAGAACGGCCTCTATGCAAACAAACCATGCGTCCCACAATCATTGTTTGAAGTAATTGCAAAATTAAGCCATGGGAGGAGCCATTCTGGTGGTCATTGACCAAGTGGTTTGAGATACGTCCATCCAAGAAAGCGGATGCCACTGCAGTCGCAAAAGCCAGATGCAAAAGGATCATTCCAAGCCATGGAATACCACGAGTCATTTGGAGTGATGGTGGTGCTCGCTTCGTGAGCCGCGTGATCAAAGCTATGGGATAGCATCTTGGAATCAACCTGAGGTATTATTGTGCCTGCCGCCCCCAAAGTGCTGGACTCTTTGAAAGAACCAATGGAACAGTAAGACTCAGACTGGTGGTGGAGGAGACTGGTGAAACTGATTATCTCACCCAGTGGTTATGCAAATGTTCCAAGAAAGAACTGTGATGGGGGCCTCAACAGGGTGGATCCTCTTAGCGGGGCTCTCGACTTTCCCTGCCTCTCAGGCACCCGATGCGATGATGACAGTTGTTGAATTTTTTGTGGGTTGTATAGGATTACATCAGTGCATAACTTCCGCAAATAGAGCATACCAACTCTGCCAATAAGTGAGGGGTTGCCTGTAAACAAGTTCTCTTTGATTAGTTTGTTGCCTTGTATTGAGTTTTTCCAGTATTAGGTTTTGTGAGGTTTTGTTTTGTATACTACTTTGAATTACGATTAAAGTCCTATATTTGCGCACTTACACTGCTTTTGGGTCGGATTTAGCTCCATAGCCTAGGCGTTCACAACACTGAGTGTGCTTGTCTATATGCATATGGATTATATCTTTTGCTTTTGTGTACCAAAATACATTCAGGAAAGTATTCATAGGAATTATACAAGGTATGAAAGAGTCAAAACAGATTCATAATCATCTTTAATTCATAATCATCTTTAAATCATCTTTAAAAGTCAAAAAAGATTAGGATAGGACTGAAACCTCAGAATACCTCTTGGAGAGTCCATGGTGGAATGCTCACTGCAGTTCCTTGAGTCAGACTTGACTGGAGATGCGAGTACTCCAAAGCATTCTGGCACCTCTGTTATCACACTAAACAAGGTTTTCAATAGTAAAGCATTGCAAGCAAGTAAAGCGTTTAATAGCGAGGCCGAGGTTATATATTGTTCCAGGCTAATGTATAATAAAATGAGAATTAAAAAAACTGAAGGTCTCCATTTGTGTGGCTCCTAATGAGGACTTTTTTATCTCTACATTTTTCCGTATTTTAAATAACGTCACCTTGTTATTTATTGCGTGAAGGGATCCAGATAATTAGCATATTTCAAGGCATTGTGGTTTTGTCCCTTGCCAAAATGGAAAACAGACTTATGTACAAGCTGACCAGAAACTGTAATGACCCTGGGCTTCAAGTCATGACGACAACAGCGGGTGTTTTAAACCTCACCTAAAAAAAGGTTTAAAAAATCAGACCAAAAGATTTTCGGCCATAACACCAATATTCCGCACTCACGTTCTCTCATCTTATGCACATGATCTTAGCCCTTATTTCCAAAAAGATTTCATATATTTAGAAGACAATTATCAAATTGAGTTTGCAGAATTTTAATTACCGCAAATCAACTCACTCCTAATACTTGTATCATCAAAAACTGAATCTGAAAATAGTAAAATAAATTAGAAATACTTAACACAAATCTGAATTTTATTAACTTCAATTTAAGTTGCACATTTTGAAATTCCTTTTTTTAATTGAACCATCGCGTTAAAAATTGATGTTGAATAATTTGAAATTGGATATAAGTTTAAAGAAATTGTAGTTTTTCCACCTTCTGTTTTCAAAACTAAAATTCAAATTGTGGCACATTCCTTGAACACCTCACCAGGTGGCTAAATCAGATGCACGTGCTAACTCATCTGGCTCCTCTTGATCCGTAGGGGCAGCGGCTCTACTCCAAGCCCCTCCCGGATGACCAAGCTTCTCACTTTATTTTGAGGAAAGAGTCTGGAACCCCTGGGAAGGAAACTAATTTCAGCCACTTGTATCCGACATCTTGTTCTTTCGGTCATGACAAAAGGCTCTTGACCATAGATGAGGGTAGGAACATAGCTCGGCTGGTAAATAGATTTTCGCGTTTAGGTTCAGCTCCTTTTTCACCACAACAGATTGAGACCAGTTTGCATCACTGCAGAGGCTGCACCGATCTACCTGTTGATTTCCCACTCCATTCTCCCGCCACTCCTCAACAAGACCCCAAAAAGTCACCAGCTAACAATCTAGATCACTACACACCAATCATCACAAAGTGCTTTGAAAAATTGGTACTAAAACACATCAAAGCCTGTCTTCACCTGATTCATGACCCTATTGAGTTCGCATATCGGCCAAACAGGTCTACCGAAGATGCATTAATCACCGCCGTCCACTCTGCACTGAGCCACCTTGAGAAAAGATGGATCTATGTCAGAATGCTTTTCATTGACTACAGTTCAGCCTTCAACACCATAAAACTGGACATTCTTATCCCCAAGTTGGCCAACCTGGGCTTCCAACTTCCACATTCTCCTCTACTATGGACTTTCTGTTCAACCAACCCCAGGACGTGAAGCTGGGTCACCACCTCTCATCTCCCTGAATGCTCAGCACTGGGTTACCCGAAGGCTGTGTGCTGAGTCCACTATCCTGGACTTCTGAAGGAAGAAGGCTGCTGACCTATGCTGTGTCATTTTGGCCTTTAAGGCGCACTGAAGCCATGGAAAAGACTGCAGAGGATGATCAACACAGCCCAAAGGATCATCAACTTCCCCATACCTACCCTGTCCAGCATCTAGATATCCCAGTGCTGTAGAAGGGCCAAGGGCCTAACAAAAGGCCATATGTCTTCCACCAATTCAACGTGTTGCCCCAGGAATGTGCTACGGAGCCATAACAGCCAAGAGAAACCGACTCAAGGACAGTTTCTTCCCAAGGGCTATCACCATACTCAACTCGAGTTCTGCACCTAGGACCTAATCAAAACTTATTACTACTAATTATACAGTCATATTTCCTTATGAATGTGTGCAGAATTTCCAGGTTACAGAAGCTTTTTACATTCAAATGAGTGCCTCAAGATAAGAAAAATATCCAAGTTACAAAAGACCCCAAAAAGTACATGCATTCCTTATCCGTTACTTTATTTTGAGAATATTGTCACGGATGCATTGATTCTAACTTTAGAAGCTCCCTACCTACTCTATATACTGGGCTCCCATTGGCTTTCCAACAACAACGTTTCATTTTTCTTTGACGCATTGTCTGCTTAAACTTATTCATGCTTATGGAAGCTGTGACCGAGTGGCTCGACTTGAGGTGGGGCAATTTATGTCATGAGTGCAGGCGATGCGGCGTGTGGTTAGCAATAAGGACGTTGATGAGTTAGTTAGTCAATGTGCACCAAAACAGAGCATGAGTAAGTGCAACGCTTGGCAATACACGAGAAATTCAACGAGAAGGCGGCTGAGGAGGAAGCAGCCACCATTGCATCAGCACAAATCAGGAAAAAAAAACACAGGAGAAACGAACTTTCAGACTTTGTGGAAAAAAACATTCAGAGAAAGTATTTATGAGTCGTGTCCACCTTGGCGTTTGTCCTGTGCATTTTAGAAACATTATTATGTCGTCAAAGTTTTATTTTTCACAATGTTCTTCAGCCAGCACTGCAGGAGCAGGTACGAACCAGTAGTAACTTATAAAACGGGTGTAAAAATATGTTGTTGTTTCAATTCTTAATGATGTATTTATTAAATGTTTGTTCATGTGTTCATGTGCTATCTTTAACTTCTGTAACCAATTAATTTGGTAAGTAGAGGAATGACTGCACTACTTATTTATTATGTTGACAACTTATTTATCTATTACTATTTATTGATTATTTATTCACGAAGAAGCTTTTAACACCATTAAACAAGCCATGCTAGACTCATCCATCATCGGCCTGTCAGACTACACCAAGCCTTTTATACAAATCGTTGACTGCATGTCAGGAATCATGACGTCTGCCCTTCTCCAACAACATGGTGCTAAACTACACCCCGTTGCCTTCTATTCAAAACGACTGGACACAGTAGCACAAGCCCTCCCACCATGCATGCAAGCCGTGTGTGCAGCAGCCATGGATGTTCAAAGTTCCGCTGAACTCATACTCTTCCATCCACTAACCCGACGGGTCAGTCACGCAGTTGACATGTTATTAACCCAGACCAAAATGGCATTTCTATCTCCAACTCGACACCTGTCCCTCACTGCGACATTGCTCTCACAACCACACCTCACCGTTCAAAGATGTACTACCCTAAACCCAGCCACACTGTTGCCCACCGAAGAAGAAGGAGATCCACACACTTGTCAACTGAGAACCGAACAGAGTTGCAAACCAAGGCCTGACCTATTGGACAACCCACTGCCCACGGGACACAGTGTCAATTTGGATGGATCATCATCAAAAACCCCGGACAGAAAAAACACACCTGATATGCCGTGGTGACTCAAAAAGTCACCCCAAAGACAGGACGACTCCCCGGCAACTGGTCTGCACAAGCCGCAGAAATAGTGGCCCTCACAGAGGCCTGTAAACTATTCCAAGGACAAGACGTGACGGTGTTGACAGACAGCCAATATGCATTCTCAACAGTCCATTTATTCGCTGGACAGTGGGTTAAACGAGGAATGAAAACGTCCAATGGATTTCCAGTCAAACAGGCAGAGCTTCTCACAGAACTCCTCAAAGCGGTACAACTACCAATGAAGCTGGCTATCTGCAAATGTAAAGCACACACAACGGGACAAGACCCCGTCTCAATGGGGAACAAGCGAGCAGATGAAGCAGCCAAAGAAGCTGCACACTCTTAAAACATCCAGAGGGCAATCTCCACGGTGGAAAGGCAAAGCCCAATCCCTGCCGAAATCCTAAGAGACATGCAAAATCATGCCACAGAAAAAGAGAAAAATGATGGGAAACAGAAGGAGCCACTCAACACAAGAACGGCCTCTATGCATTAGAAGACAAGCTATCCAATCATTGTTTGAAGTCATTGCCAAATTGAGCCATGGAAGGAGCCATGTCTTAACAGGGGGATGATCAGTATAGTACAACAAACAATGATTGTTCCCAGAGATCTCCAAAACTACTTTAATTATTTTTGCAGAAACTGTCTCACTTGCTGTGGACACAACTCTCAAGGCAATGAACGACCCAAGCACTGAACAAGACAAACAGGCTTATCCCTTCGAGGTTCTGAACATGGATTTCATCGAACTGAACCAAAGTGGCACATATAAGTACTGTCTTGTGATTATTGACACACTTTCCAAGTGGGTTGAGACATGCCCACCCAAGAAAGCTGACGCCATGGCAGTCGCAAAAGCCATATGCAAAAGAATCATTCCAAGCCATGGAATACCACAAGTCATTTAGAGTGATAATGGTGCTCACTTTGTGAACAACGTGATACAAACTATGGGACAACATCTTGGAAATAACCTGAAATATCATTGTGCCTACCACCCCCAAAGTGCTGGACTCATTGAAAGAACCAATGGAACAGTAAAATCAGACTCAGAAAAACCATGGAAGACACAGGAAAACCATGGCCAGAATGCCTAAGCCTGGTAGAAAAAAACATGAGAATCATTCCATCAGCACATGGGTGCACACCATTTGAGGCAGTGAAAGGCAGACCCTTCCACTTACCAATGTGGGAAAAAGATCTGGTGGTAGAAGAGAAAGGAGAAACAGATCCCCTCACTCAGTGGTTATGCAAAATGTTCCAAGAAAGAAATGCAAACGATCTGCCGACATCTTCTTTGTCTCCCACATAGGGGTCCTGTCCCCAGGAGACCTGGTACTCGTCAAGGTGACGTAAAGAAAGTGCTGGTCCTCTCCACGTTGGGACGGATCTCACCGTGTGATTTTGGCCACCCCCACCGCCGTCAAAATCGAAGGAAAAGACACCTGGATACATCAATCCCAAGGTAAACGAGTACAAAAATGAAGTGGTTAGTCATCATCATCACCACTCTGTATTCCACCACATGGTACACTCCCAACGGAGGAAAATGCTCCACTAACTTTTCATGCGCTGAAAAGTATGTTTTGGCCGAGTATGATAGTTTTCATTATAACTAAATTTCTATCTACCGGAGGAGAATGCCCCACTAGATGGTTCCAGAAACGATCAGGGGCCCTCCAGATTTGCAACCCATTAACCAAGACACCCATCATCGTCTAAGTCCTGTTGATCACCCTACAGCTTACTCACATGACGATACATGGGACCGACTCCAATTATTATTATTGGTATCTACAAGCCCACAGGATCTGAGGAGTCTGGCCAGACACCTGGGACCAGGTCCTCCTCCACACAGGCTATGGAACCATCACATGGCCCCTTTCCAAAGAAGCTACCACCATGACCGCTAACTTTACCCAGCTGGCCACAACCGTCAAAGTTAATGAACAAGTGTTGGAGCTCACGACCAATTTCCAACAAAAAAGCTGCATCGACCTATACCTCCAACCAGGAAAAGACCCCTTCTTTGCTATCACCATCTGCACTACTAGTCCAGCCACGATCCCCCAAGTGATTATGTGAATCCCTTCGTAAGACAATCAGCGACACGCCTACTCGAAATCCGTCCGGCTGGAACACTTTAGCCTGAGGAGACACACCCAATCCTCGCCCATGTCCAAACCCAATAGGAAGGCGACCATCCCCCGATGATGAGGAACAGTTGGTACAGATACGCCGCACTCACAGCCTGCGCCACAACCAATGAGAGTTGTTATGTCTGCTCCCTCATGCCCACTGCTGTAGCCCAACCACAGCTATGGGCCAACCTCCAGAACAAAGAACTCTCCAACCACTCCTACAACTGTATTCTAGGAGACTCATGCTGCACCTTCATCCCTGCCAACGCGTCCTACTCAGTCCATGACGCCCTACAAACCATGAAGAACAAACAGGATGCTATGAACAAAGATCCGGTTCCACAACGACGATGGCTTGACTAGTTCCTCTCTGGCTCATGGACACTCTTTTGAAAGCCCTAGTACCATTCGTAACTGTTATTGCTCTCGTGCTTGTTATTCTAAGCTGTTGCTTACCCTACTACTCAGCTTTGATCAAACGTACCATTAATGCCACAGTACCATGATTGTTGAAACCTAGCTAATGCTAACTCGTATACACGTGTAACAATCCATATCCCAATCTGAACCTGATGTTGCGCTACTGTCTAACACTGATTAATATGTCTCCTATTCTGAGACACCAGACCATAAGGCGATTGTCCCCAGCGAGAGGTCAAGGGAGCAATTTTCCCTCAACTGCGTGAAGGTTTTCGCCCCTATCTGGTCGGTCTAAACTCCAGTTTGGAGTAATTTATGAAGAATTTCATTTAAAAGTAGCGTCCCTAACAAACTAAATTCCGGTGTATTTTATACTCACAACAGGGGGAATTTTGGGATAGACTAAGCCAACTGGCTTAATAATTGTTTGTTCATGTCAGGCCAGGTGGCCAAACTGGTTTTCCAATTGTTTGTTCAGATCATAGAATGTAAGAAAGACTGAACAAACTGGTTTTATTATTGTTTGTTAAGATCACGGAAAGCAAGATGGGCCAACTACTATGAAGACCCGAATAATAGTAGGCACTGGAATAATAGTAGGGAGTGGAAAATTCCAAATGAATTAATAATAGTAGGCACCGGAATAATAGTAGGCTGTGGAAAATTCCAAAAATAATGAATATTAGTAGTAGTAGTAGTAGTACTATTATTCCGGTGCCTACTATTATTAATTCATTTGGAATTTTCCACTCCCTGCTATTATTCCAGTCCCTACTATTATTCGGGTCTTCATACTAGCTGGCCTTCCAATTGTTTGTTCGAATTGCGTGATGTAAGATAGGCTACAGCATTTTGTGTGAGCTATTAAAAAATATCATGTTTGTATACAACTTAGCCCTGCAAATGTCTAACCATATCAGCCTTTGTCCTACACCGCTGTCTTAGAAATATTTCCCTGTTTTCCTAAATAAAGACGGACCTACTGTTCATTCAGAGTACATTGCAGGAAGTTCACGCTGAACAGGACTCCAATGTTCGAGCTCTCACTCTCCACTTTGCAGTTTGGTAATAAACCTTTTTCCTATTAAATTGATCTCACTCTTTCTTAACCTGCTCCTAAAGTTGTATTTCAGATCTATCAGCACCTCCAAAAATAATTTTAAACAAAAGCTTGTCAAACCCTACACAGTGTCACACACTTTATAAACAGTAGGGTTCACATGCACATCCTCCAACTGCTCACATTTTCCGATGGCAGTGGTACCCTTTTCTTCAATTAAAAATAAACATAGCAGCAATACAGTCTACTTTCACTATTGGACACAGGAATTATTATTTCATTGTACTTCACCTTATTTATATGTGAGCATCACTGCACACCAACAGTGTACAAATCTCTTTTTTACCGTTTTGTGAAAAAACTATGCTACCAAACAGCCAAAATGTTAACCCTAACCCTTGACTTTACAATTTGAATTTTAGTTTTGCTAACTGAATCCGAAAAAAATACAATTTAATTTAACTTTCATTCATTTATAGCTTTATTCTCATTCAACTCACGGGGAGTGCTAGAGCCTTTCCCAACTAACTCTAGGCCAGGACACACTTGGTGGCCAGCTGATCGCAGAGCACAAGGAGACGGACAACCATGCACACTCACACCCAAACCTAGGGGCAATTTTGAGCATTTAACCAGCCTACCATGCATGTTTTGGGGATGTAGGAAGGTATTGTTCGAAGAACAGAACTCTTTCTTCTTCCATGGGTTCGATTCATTTACTTTCAGTTTTTTAATGCAATAATTAAACTAAAAATAGTTATTTCAAATTACATTTCAAATTACATTTTTTAAAATAACATTAAGTCATCCACATTGAAATTAAATAATTCAGATTCAAATTCATTAATTCAGATACAGATTTTAATGGCACAAATATCAGGCCAATACTCCTCAATTTTTTGTTTCTTTTTTTTATTCGGGCTGCCTTCACCTTCACCTTACTGGATGTAATACCAAGTCTTAAGACTTTAGGTCGAGGGGGAGTTCATCATTTCCAAATCGTTAGTAGAGGGGTGGGTGTTGATGAGTGGGGGGACGATGAGAAACAGGGAAAATTGATCGGAGTTGTGAGTCTTTGTTATCTGGAAAATCCTGTTAAATCCTTCGTCTTTACAGCTTAAAGCGTGCGCGATAATTTGAAGTTAGTTAATCCTCTCCTCCTCCTTTTCTCTTTAAAGGGGAGAAGTTGTCTCCGGGTAGTTGAAAAGGAGGGTGCTAGCCAGGCCGTGCCACATTCTCGAGTCAAGCGTCTGTGGTCTTGGGCACACTTTTTCCCGGCATAGGAAGTTTACGGGCTTCACCTGGCGACGGGCACAGTGGCTGCGCTGGCACAAGCAATCATTGGCCTGGCGACTGCCCGCATGCGGCGGAACCGCCACGGACGACTGTGGCTACCTGAAGGGTTTCGGACAAGTGAGAAAATAAGACATGAGGCAGTAAGAGAAGATCACGTGGCATTACAGTAAGTTGCCCATTTTTTATTTATGGCTGATGATCTTTTGAAGGATTGGTGTCACGGAAATGATAGAAATCTATTTAGTTTTTTTTAATAATTATGCCGAAATGAAGATTAAGTAATAAAAAAAATAAAAATTATATATATATATATATATATATATATATATATATATATATATATATATATATATATATATATATATATATATATATATATATATATATATATATATATATATATATATATATATATATATATATATATATATATATATATATATATATATATATATATATATATATATATATATATATATATATATATATATATATATATATATATATAGATAGATAGATAGATAGATAGATACATATATATCACTCGCGGAAATGATAGAAATCTATTTAGTTGTTTTTTTTAATTATGCCGAAAAAAAGATTAAATAATATAAAAATAATAATAATAATATATATATATATATATATATATATATATATGTATATATATATATATATATATATATATATATATATATATATATATATATATATATATATATATATATATATATATATATATATATATATATATATATATATATATATATATATATATATATATATATATATATATATATATATATATATATATATATATATATATATATATATATATATATATATATATATATATATATATATATATATATATATATATATATATATATATATATATATATATATATATATATATATATATATATATATATATATATATATATATATATATATATATATATATATATATATATATATATATATATATATATATATATATATATATATATATATATATATATATATATATATATATATATATATATATATATATATATATATATATATATATATATATATATATATATATATATATATATATATATATATATATATATATATATATATATATATATATATATATATATATATATATATATATATATATATATATATATATATATATATATATATATATATATATATATATATATATATATATATATATATATATATATATATATATATATATATATATATATATATATATATATATATATATATATATATATATATATATATATATATATATATATATATATATATATATATATATATATATATATATATATATATATATATATATATATATATATATATATATATATATATATATATATATATATATATATATATATATATATATATATATATATATATATATATATATATATATATATATATATATATATATATATATATATATATATATATATATATATATATATATATATATATATATATATATATATATATATATATATATATATATATATATATATATATATATATATATATATATATATATATATATATATATATATATATATATATATATATATATATATATATATATATATATATATATATATATATATATATATATATATATATATATATATATATATATATATATATATATATATATATATATATATATATATATATATATATATATATATATATATATATATATATATATATATATATATATATATATATATATATGTATATGTATATATATATATATATATATATATATATATATATATATATATATATATATATATATATATATATATATATATATATATATATATATATATATATATATATATATATATATATATATATATATATATATATATATATATATATATATATATATATATATATATATATATATATATATATATATATATATATATATATATATATATATATATATATATATATATATATATATATATATATATATATATATATATATATATATATATATATATATATATATATATATATATATATATATATATATATATATATATATATATATATATATATATATATATATATACACGCCCTTGAGAAAATAGGAAAAAGGTCCGTGGTGAGAAAAATGTTGGGGATTGTTGATTTAATAGTGAACAGTAATTATATGGGCTTATCTTGAAATAATTAATATATCAATCAGCCTGCTATATCGGGAGACTTTTTGTACAGAAGGTATCACTGATTATTTTTTCTCCTCTGCTGGGTCACAGGCTGAGAAAAAAACAATTGGACATTTCGCCCAACCGGCAGGGAGAAGACCTACCCACGGATGACAAATGTTTCACCGTAAGAAAGGTGCCGGAT